>NC_092343.1:209320769-209635000 GCF_046630445.1 Rutidosis leptorrhynchoides
AACATCATGTAGAACGATGATTACGCTTGAAGTACAGAATGAGGTGTTGAGGCATGGATTGTTGATGATACTGGTGCTGTTACTGATGGTACTGTTGGTACAGGTGATGTTGCTGAAGCTGGTAATTTTGCACCATATTCTCCAAATTAATTACTCGAGCGTGAAGTTCATTGACTTCTTCTATTACACCGGGATGATTGTCGGTTCGGACGAGCGGATGAATAAGGTTTAGAATTTTAGATAGAAGATATCCGTGACGAGCTACCCTGGAGATGAGGCTAAAAATGGTGTTTCGGATAGGTTCGCCGGTAAGTGCTTCAGGTTCATCGCCAAGAGGGAAATTTGGTTGGTGGGCGTAAAGGATCGCCTTTTTCTCGTCTCCA
This sequence comes from Rutidosis leptorrhynchoides, assembly GCF_046630445.1. Classification (NCBI taxonomy): domain Eukaryota; kingdom Viridiplantae; phylum Streptophyta; class Magnoliopsida; order Asterales; family Asteraceae; genus Rutidosis; species Rutidosis leptorrhynchoides. Next base: position 209,321,153 of record NC_092343.1, read on the forward strand.
TTAGTTAAGTCGACTACAAACCCACCAGATAAATTGAGGATGGCTGATTGGTTGATTCATTCTGGTGACACTGCTTCTGGGGCTGGAGTGGGACTCCCTATCGGAATCCGAGGGGCTTGAACTAGTTGTAAGTTCCATTGCGTACGATTGAATAAAGAATTTTTTGATATGAAGTGATTTTCGGATATCGGATGATATTCTAATTATATAGAATACCTATACATAGTACAAAAGATCCCGTAGATTACGAAGGGATTTAAGGAAACGTGTCAGATAAAGTCTACAGTAACCGATACACTAGGATATGAATTTATCTATACACTATCTATGCAATTAAGGCAGTAAGACGTGTCTAGACTTAGGAATGCTAAGAAGAAAATTTTCCACTAGGAATGATAAACAATACGTATAATATGCAGCTAAGGTCGAAGTCCAGACTCGCTAATGCATCCTAACAACTATCAGTTAGACACACTAATGCAAGACCTGGTTCACTAGGACCAACGCTCTGATACCACCTGTGACGACCCGTCCTTATCCACCTGGACGAAGTCATCAACATTTGGTCCCATTGTGATGATCGACTCCAAGTAATGTCCTTAAAATGAGCAAATGCACAGCGGAAGACTTAATTCGTACCTGAGAATAAACATGCTTAAAAGTGTCAACCAAAAGGTTGGTGAGTTCATAGGTTTATCATAACAATCATTTCAATATCTTAATAGACCACAAGATTTCATAATCATAAACATAATACACTCGCAAGTGTATGTAAAGCATTCTAAGTGGTTGAGCACTTGGTAACCATACTTAACATTTAATCATCGTCGCATATTCCCTTTATTATGAAATCTCACTACACCGTACCAAGTGTAGTCACCGAAACGAAGTACTGTGCAACCGTTGAATACTGGTCGTCCAGTCCGATTGGGGTTGTCAGGCCCGATAGATCTATCAACAGGATTCGCGTTTACAATACCACATGTAAATAGTAGTTACCAAGCTATAGGGAAGTATGCAAGTGGTACAACTCAACGTAGAATATATTTTTAAGTACTTGTGTCTATTTCGTAAATATTTATAAAAGCAGCGCATGTATTCTCAGCCCAAAATTATATATTGCAAAAGCAATTAAAAAGGGAGCAAATAAAACTCACCTAATGTATTTTTTAGTAAAAATACATATGACGTTATTGAACAAAAGTATGGTTGGCCGCAGAATCACGAACCTATATCATGTATATATATATTAATACCTATAATTGAAGTCAAATAAATTTATGTATTATTATTAATATAAGTGTTATTTTTAGTAATTCATGTGTTTCATTATTAACTTAAATATATTTACTTTATATACTTTAAATAAAATAATTCATAAAATATAGTCGTATATTTTTATATAACTAACTTTAATTGTAATAATAGTAATATTAGTAGTAATATTGATAATAATAATATTAATATAATTCTAATAATAATAATAATGGTAAAAGTATTGATAGTAATAATATTAAAAATATTAATAATAATGTTAATATTAATAATAATAATAATGATAAAAATAATAATAATAATAATAATGATAATAAAAATATTAATGATAATAAATAATAAAAAGTTGTATTATTTTTACAATAAAAATTATAATTTTGATACTAACTCTTAATACTAATAATACATATAATAATACTTGATAGTAATTAATGTTAATAATAATAACAATAAAATATACTTGGAAACTACCTTATAACATTTTCTAAAAAGAAATTTGCCTCGAAAGGAACTCGAACCTACGACCTCTCGTTTATTGAACACCGTACTAAACCAATGATCCGTTATTGTTTTCTTGTAATAATTCGCCTATTTAATTATTTACCAAGTACCAACTGTTTTATCATCTTCATCCTTACATCCTAACATCATCATCATCATCAAATACCTCACGTGTCTTCTTCATCGTGAATTCATTATCATTATCATTACTCTACAACATGATCATAATGTCTTCCTAATAAAATCATCATTATGATCATAAAAATAATAGAAACCGAGATATGGCCCCAGTATCGGTTTCCTTGTCATATTTGCTAGTATTTTCGGCCCAATTGTAAAAGTAGATACATGTTGGCCCAACAACCAAATAAACATAACCTATTTATTTAAATCTCGACCCAATAACCAAAGGAAGTTCACGACCCACTTAGTGAACCAAATTCACGACTAGTGTTTTGGTATATAGAATTTGTATCAGTAAACTTAAACTGTCACTATCCACTCACCCTTATCATCATATCTATACCTTTAATCAAGTGGGGTAATATGTTTTGTAATTGTTGGCTAAAAAGAGAAAAAAAATATACGCCAAGTAGTCCCATTCTTCATCTTTAATCATTTAATCCATAACCTTTTTCAATTTGTGTTTCATCATCATTCACCTCTTATCATTAATATAATAGAAAACAGAAAGTACGGCAGTTATTATCGATAAACGGTTTCCTATGATGAAGGTTAACCGATAGAAAGAAAGAAGAAACAAAAAAAAATATATAAGTGAGGGTTTCGTTCTTTTGTTAAACCGAAGGTGGTCAGGGTGTTTAAATGGTTGTCAATGGTGTAGTTGAATCAAGGGTGATGGGGTAGTCTGTGGTTTGTGTCATTAGTAAACGAAAATATAGCAGCACAATAACAAGATGGTTTGATGATGTTATTTAAACGTAAACAGGAGAGAAAGAAAGAGAGAGGTGGTTTGAAGTGGTTTACATATAAGCAGAAATGTGAGGTTAGTGGTGATGGGTTTTGTTTTGGTTATCAAGGTGTTTAAGTGGTGATGGTTCATGGGTTTAAGGTGGTTGTGGCTCAATGAAAAGAAATAGCAGTGGCAAATGGTTTGGGTGGCGATGATAGTTGTCGATCAAGACAAGTAAACAAGGTGGTGTTTGTGTAGGTGAACTGAAAGTAAAAGGAAAGCAGAAGTAGTCGATGGTTATGGTGTTTGTTGATGGTTAAACTCAGCTGCAAAAACAGAATATATATAGAAAATAATAACCACATACTAACATTCCATGGTTGTTTGAAGTGGGTTTCTTGCTTGGTTGCTCGAACAGAAATAGTGGTTAGTCATGAGTGTTCGAGTGGTGAAGAATCCCTTCGGTCATTCTTGGATCAAAATGAGAGATAGAGTGAGGATGAGAATAGAGGTGGTGAAAAGATAATGGGTGTTTGATTATCTAACTATGTATCTTCTATATCTATCCCATATATATATATATATATATATATATATATATATATATATATATATATATATATATATATATATATATATATATATATATATATATATATATATATATATATATATATATATATATATAACTAGACTTCTAATAATATAAAACTCAAATCACAGATTGCATAGTAGCACAGTATGGCCATCGAATTTTCTTTGTGATTAGATGTTAAACAGAAAAATTTACTTTTATCAATCAATCTATATCCATTAACAATATAATAATTATTATTAATATTATACTAATATTCATATATTAATTAAATATGATAAAGAAAAATAATGTGAGAATTCAGCCGACGGTTTTCGAGGAGTATTATGTCGTGCCCCGTTGTTTACTTAGTGGCGAATAAAAGCCTTAAAATTTTTTTTCCAATTTTTTTAAATTAAATTCCTCTATTTATTTCAGTAATTATGGTATGAAATTCGATCGTTAATTATTAAATAAAAATTAAATTACTATTCACTCCCATCCCAAGTAAATTATAAAAAGTGTTAAAAATTAACAAATAGATTCTAAACATGTGTTTAATAAGCTTAAAATTTATATAACTCATTTTCGGATAACCGTTTATTTTAAAATCACATAAGTTCATTTTTAACCCGTTTACTACCAATCGAATGACAATTGAACGTTACCTTCATTTCCTAAATAACTTTGAAACCCTATATATATATTCTATATAATAGATACTTTTTAAATCATAATTATTGTATATTATTATTATTTTTCATAATTAATTCTAACAATTTCAATATATAATATTTCATATTATATATATATATATATATATATATATATATATATATATATATATATATATATATATATATATATACATATCTATTTACAATTAATTATTCGTGAATCGTTGAGAACAGTCGAAGGTCAATTGAATATATGAAACAGTTCAAACTTTTTGAGACTCAACCTAACAGACTTTTCTTATTGTGTCAAAAATATTAAATCGTATCGAGAGTTTGGTTCCAAATTAGTCGAAATTTTCCGGGTCGTGACATCTTCCATTCCCAATGCATGCAGTCGATGCTCCCAAGCATCCCCCTAAAACCATGCCTTGTTTCGTGCGTTTCGTATATTCGTTGAATATCGCGTGCAGTTGGTTTACGTAGATATTCATTTTGGTACAAATCAGTAACACACAAACAAAAGTTTTCTAAACAGTTTAATGAGGTTTGCTCACTCATATGTAAATATTCGTCCCACATATCACCCGCCGTACCATAGGCCAACTGTCATAATGCAGATGTGTACTTTTGATATATATTAAAACGTTGACGACCAATAGCGTCGTATGTGTGCCTAAAATATGCAAAGTGTGCTGGTAAAGGATTAATAGTGCAGTCAAGTATACCTGCTATGATACGCTCGAATAATTGCGGTTGCATCCGATAACGTCTTTTAAATTTGTAATCGGGAAACGTAGGTTGTTCAGCAAAATAGTCTATGTGTAGACGTTCAGCCGCACCTTCGCGATCATTAGGAATATAGATTCGGGCTCGTGGAGGTTGTGGAAGTCCCTGACTTGATCCCTCACCAGCTTCTCGGTCTATCTCTTCGGCGCACGAATGCATAACACTTAATAACATTTCATCGTCCGAAGAATCATCGTCGACAAGCTTTAAATAGGCATCCATTTTGAGTAATGATGTTTTTGAGATGTGTTTGATTTTGTTGTGTTTGAAAGTGAATATGTTGTGTTTGATTTATATAGTGTATATTTATTTATGTATATATGTATATATATGAACTGAGATGAGGGAAATCAAAAACAAAAATAGATCCGTTGCATGTATGTGGTGGGGAGTCATACACGTCGGCAAAACCGAACAAACACGAAGCCAAGAGATCGGTGCTGAGATCTAGCATGCCGGAAAAATTACCCCCAACACGCAGCTTTACGCCGTGCCCGGCGACATGTTTGTGATTTTTCGGCTGCAGTACGCAACGTTGGAGACGGTCTTAGGAAGGAGTCCACACGTCCTCCAAAACTTATGGAATAAAGAAATTCACCTTGTCTTATTACCATTATTTATATTATTATTAAACCATAAAATCAAACATACTCGAAATCAACTTGGGAGCTACATGAAATCTACTCAAAAATACCCATAATCAACTCGGTACAAGTTGAGATCAGCTCAAACACATGCCAATAGAACAAAATTTCAACTCAAGCAAGTGTGATTTAACAAGTCAAGATCAGCAAGAGCCTGAGTCAGTAGAGTAAACTTTTAACTCGAGCATATGTTAATATAAGCGGCTTAAAATATTTGCGAGCACATTTTTACGCTTTTATTGTTGGGGAAATACTTTGGATTAGTGGGTAAAGAATCAACAACTGGATTGATACTAGAATCGTGTGAACACTTTCTTAATAGAGTATTTTGACCCACTTGGTCACGGGTTACACGAAATCACTATTAAGATAAGACTAGTATGAACAATCGTCTTGACCAAAAGATAATTGTTCCTTGCAATTGTAGATTGCATAAATCTGGAAGTTTTGTGTTGAAAGTATTTTAGACATGTTCAAAATCTGGAACATTGTGTAAAAAGTCTATCCTTTCATATGGAAATGAATCCATATATTTATAATGGGTCAAAAGGTGTTTACCAAAAGTCACAACCTTTCATGATACCCCATACATAGCTTGGAAGTTTATACCCATGTATTTGTGCTTAAACAAGTCCTAATACATGTAAAAACCGCTCTTAAATGTCCTGGAACAACCCCATAACGTTTGGGGTTCAAATGTGCCTTTTGGGTTGAAAAGACACCTTTTCAGCGAGTTCAGTGTTAAGCCGCGCCGCGGGTTCAGGAGTCGCGCCGCGGGCTAACAAAGCACAACACTTCCAAAAATGCCAAAACTCTCGAACTCAAAATCACCCTTTAAGCTGCGCCGCAGGCCCATGAGCCGCGCCGCGGCTTAAAACTACTGCACACCAAAATCAAGTTTAAGCTTATTTTCAAGTGCGTTTAGCCTTTCAAGTCGCGTTTTGCATTCTTTCAAGTCGCGTTTCGCATTCCTTAAGTTCCAAATGTTATTTCCAAGCTCACTAACATATCCTCAAACCATTTTAAACTTTACGAACATGTACCCCACACTCCCCAAATTCGTGTAGCGTTTCAATGGTTTGAGCACTTTTAACTTAGCAATCCAACTAAAATGATGTTGGATCATGCTAAAATCACCAACAATTCCCCCTATTTTAGTATGGTCCTTGATTACTAAAATACCAACAAACAGATAACTAGTGCATATGTCATACCCCGTCCAAATTCTTCTGAACGAATACAATAACATCTGGTACCATCGCAATGAACTGACTTCTATATGCCATGAACGACTCCATATAATATCTTTAAATTGAGCAAATGCACAGTGTAACGACCCTGGTTTTTCCAACGTTATTTATTAATAATTATTATTATTAATACGCTTGATTAAACGAATGTATGTTATTACATTTACATGTTGCTTTAATTGCCCGTACTTAAACTTTAAATGCCCGAAACGTCTTTGTGACACCCGGAACTTGCACGAATAATATTTTAAGGTATTATTTACATTCATGATTAATTTTATTAATCATTTTAATTAACTAAGATGGTTAGTTAATTACTTGGGCTTAAGTTGGACTTATTTGAATTATTTGCAACTTGGGCTTTAATTAGTGTAATGGACTCTTGAATAAGACTCACAAGCCCACCCTACTTCTTTTAATGGACATTAAGCCCACTCTTGCATACTTGTAAGTATCATTTAAACATAAACTAACTAGTTACTTGCTTAAGGAATCTAGTTGCCTTATAATCCCCATGTAAACAACCCTTTTAACCAACTTTTGAACTTTAACATGCATGTAACCATAAAACAAACCTCTTCCCCTTTATTTGCTGCAGAATGCCGAAACCTTTGAGCCATATAGTGGTGATTTGATTTTTTTTTACACTACTTACTCACTTGAAGTCTTCTCTCAAAACACACACACTATACATACAATTATCTTTCTCTTTTTCTCTCTCAAAGTTCTTTGTTCTTGTAAGTAATCTTGAAGACTTTTTTTCTCTTCTTCTTTTCTTCTTAAAACCTTTTACATACATGCAAATCATCATCATCTTTTGTTGTTTGCTACTTAATCTTGTTGTAGTTTAATTACTTGTAGATTACTAAGTTGTTTACTTACTTACTTACTTGTCTTTCTTTACATGTTTCAAGAATCAACTCTTTAGTTTGATTCTTCATTTATATCTTGTATTTAACAAGAACATCAAGAACATAATCTCTCTAGTTATGTTCTACATATTTTGTTTCAAAGAATTAAAGTTCATAGTTGTATAAACTCTTTACTTGTAGTTCTTGAAGTAACTTTGAAGTTACTTCACTTAAAGATCAACTTGGGTTGAATCTTTAAAAGTAAGAGCAACTATGAATCATCTTCTTGTTTAGTTAGCTTTCTACTTTATTTATTTCAAAGATTTAAAGTTTATAATCTTTATAATTGTTACTTGTGTTCTTGTTTGTTGTATGTTACTAGAATACCACCTTCATGGTTGGTTTAGGCTTATCATTCATTTTCTTTATTTCTTATTGTTAGTTGCTTACTACACATTTGAACAAGGACATGAAACCAACAAGAGCTTACACTTTGGTACAAGTATCATGGATCCAACACTTGGTTGTGATCTTTCTTAGTGTTCATGAACTTGTTCATAAACTTACATGTAACCTTGGTTCATCAAACACTTACAACACTTGCACTTGAGTTATGATGGACAAACCTTGGTCAAAATAATGTTAACACATCAACGAGTTGTACACTTGAAGCTATACGCATCAAGAATGAGAACCGTGATGAACATCAAGCACCGAGACAACCGGAACTCTCCAAAACCCACTGTTCTGTCCAAAACCTACTGACCTGATGTTTCTGGAACAGACCAGTAGACCTGGGCTGTTCTAACCTTGATTTTTAGATAGAACTTTTCGAGTAGATAACTTTTCATATAGGACTCGTCTTAATCCGAGTTACGGTTTAGGATTTATGGCCCTCCGATCGTTACCATGTCCTTTAACGTTGTGCAGAAATTTCTGACCTACTCGCACTTAGACCGTCGCCACGGTCAAACCAAGACGAGTTTGCTTCTGTAAATTTTACCACACTTAAGGGACTCATAGACGGAGCCATGACCACTGGTCTCACCTTAATTCAGTAAGGGTAGAGGCCGTGGTGACTGACCGAAGTCAGCCTTTGTTTTAAACAACTTTCATAAACGAGTCTTACTTGTTACCTTTTGTTTAATGATGATTGATGATGACCCTTATGACCTTAATTACGTACTTATAAACCTTTGAGACGACTTATTGACTTAGTGCTATTTGACTTAGGTTGAGGACGTTTGGACCGTTACTTGCACACCACTTTCCGACTACTACCTTACCATTACTACTAATCATTGTGAGTTATAGCATTCCCTTTTTACTTTAACTTATTTTGGGAACTGAGAATACATGCGGATTTTATGTTTTTCATACTAGGCACGAGTACTTAAACTTTATATATGTGTGGGTTATATAACGGCAGAAACATTCCCTTTAGCTCGGTAACGTTTAATCATTGGTTTTTGAACCGTGAACGCGAATCTTAGATATGGATCCATAGGGTTTGACATCCCCACTCGGGCTAGTAGCGCTAGCATTTAACGAGTGTTTAATACTTCGAGGTTATACGCACTTGCCAAGTGCACTTTAAGGGGGTACATTAAACGTTAAGTTAGTTACCGGGTGCCCACGGTTAAGCATATACTTTTACATACTTTTGAAACGCTCGTTGTAGCACTGAAATCTCGTGGCCTACTTACATTACTGTTATACTTAAACTATAGCTCACCAACCTTTGTGTTGACCTTTTTAAGCATGTATTTTCTCAGGTGCTTGAAGTCGCTTCCGCTATCTTACTAGTCGTGCTGTAGAACCCGCTGCCTAGAGTTGTTATCGCATGACTACTTATGTTGCATTCAAACTTTTTACTTATGAATTTATGTTATGTAACGACCATTATGGTCACGTACACTTATTTAATGCTTCTACTTAGCGAAGCATACTTTTGATTTGTAAAACAATTGACGTATGTTATGACGTCACTTTTATTTATGAATGTAAACTCTGTTTTGAAAACGCATATAGTACTTAACCTTGTAATGATCCTGTTGTTGATGGTCCGTACATGATGATTTAGTACGGGGCGTCACACACAGCGGAAGGTTTCTTTCATACCTGAGAATAAACATGCTTAAAAGTGTCAACCAAAAGGTTGGTGAGTTCATAGGTTTATCATAAAACAATAAAATTCATCATTTTGATAGACCACAAGATTTAAATCCTGCATGGTACAAGTGGGCCCGAATCCTATACCCACCTGTAATGTACATGCGATATCTTTTAAATACAGTACACCTTTCTTCTTGTACGAAATCCATTTTTCATAAATCTTAGTAACCGTACACATATCTCGTGCACAAAAATAACATACACATAACCTGTGTATAAAATCATTCTCTCGATACATAACATTCACTTTACTTTCATTGCTTGGCTTGGTAACCGACCTTAACATATAATGCGCATAAATACACAGCCCAAAAATGTAAAGAGTAAAAGGGAATCAAATGAACTCACCATACTGTATTTTGTAGTAAAAATACATATGACGTCATTGAATAAGTGTAGGGTTGGTCTCGGATTCACGAACCTATATTATTCATATATTTATTAAAGCATATACTTGTAATCGAACAAGTTTAGATATTATTATTAATTGTTATTTCAGTAACTTGTATGTTTCATTGGTAACTATATTAATTATATTTATTTTATATACTTTAGATAAATAATTAGTATTTATTATAAAAATATTAAGGTTGTTATGCTATATGTTTTAAATATATTCTTATATAGCTATTTATTTGGTAGAATTATATTAATAATAATAATAAATAAAATTTTGTATCTTTTTATGATAATAATAATAATACCAAAAGTAACTAGATTTAGTAATGATACTGCTATTAATAGTTTTGATACTAATACTAATAATAAAAATAATGTTAGTAATAATAATAATTTTAATGAAAAGGTAATAATGATAAGATAAAAATGTTAGTTTTCATAAAAATAATATTTTAAATAATAAAGGTACTTTTAATAAAAATAATGATTCTAATAGAAATTTTAATAGTCATATTAATAATAATACTATATATTTTAATAATAATAATAATGATAATAATATTAATTATACTAATAATCTTATTTCTAATATAAGTAATAATAATAATTACTTAATAACAATCAATAATAAATAATAATTATAATAATAATATCAAATAAAAAAATATAGAAAAAAATAATAATGAAATAATAATAATAAGAGTATTAGTAATAACTACCTCAAAGGAGTAGCCCTTAAAAAAATGCCCAAGTTCGGGTTTGAACCCGCGACGTCCAGCTAACCCGATAATACTCCGTAACCATTACTCCATTTGTGTTTTCATGAAATAATTCCTAACTGAAACTATAAAATTCGAAATTTTTGTTTCCTTTATTCTGAAATGTCCCGTTCATATTGATTATAAACGTTCCATATTAATTGATTTCGTTGCGAGGTTTTGACCTCTATATGAGACGTTTTTCAAAGACTGCATTCATTTTTAAAACAACCATAACCTTTATTTTATCAATAAAGGTTTCAAAAGCATTACGTAGATTATCAAATAATGATAATCTAAAATATACTATTTACACACGACCATTACATAATGGTTTACAATAGAAATATATTACATCGACATATGTTTCTTGAATGCAGTTTTTACATAATATCATACAAACATGGACTCCAAATCTTGTCCTTATTTTAGTATGCAACAGCGAAAGCTCTTAATATTCACCTGAGAATAAACATGTTTTAAACGTCAACAAAAATGTTGGTGAGTTATAGGTTTAACCTATATATATCAAATCGTAACAATAGACCACAAGATTTCATATTTCAATATACATTCCATACATAGAGATAAAAATCATTCATATGGTGAACACCTGGTAACCGACATTAACAAGATGCATATATAAGAATATCCCCATCATTCCGGGACACCCTTCGGATATGATATAAATTTCGAAGTACTAAAGCATCCGGTACTTTGGATGGGGTTTGTTAGGCCCAATAGATCTATCTTTAGGATTCGCATCAATTAGGGTGTCTGTTCCCTAATTCTTAGATTACCAGACTTAATAAAAAGGGGCATATTCGATTTTGATAATTCAACCATAGAATGTAGTTTCACGTACTTGTGTCTATTTTGTAAATCATTTATAAAACCTGCATGTATTCTCATCCCAAAAATATTAGATTTTAAAAGTGGGACTATAACTCACTTTCACAGATTTTTACTTCGTCGGGAAGTAAGACTTGGCCACTGGTCGATTCACGAACCTATAACAAATATGTACATATATATCAAAGTATATTCAAAATATATTTACAACACTTTTAATACATTTTGATGTTTTAAGTTTATTAAGTCACCTGTCCTCGTTAGTAACCTACAACTAGTTGTCCAACGTTAGATGTACAGAAAAAAATTGATTTTTATTATCTTGAATCAATCCACGACCCAGTGTATACACGTCTCAGGCTAGATCACAACTCAAAGTATATATATTTTTGGAATCAACCTTAACCCTGTATAGCTAACTCCCACATTACTGCATATAGAGTGTCTATGGTTGTTCCAAATAATATATACACATGGGTCGATATGATATGTCAAAACATTTGCATACGTGTCTATGGTATCCCAAGATTACATAATATATTAGAATACATGTATAATACAATATGAGTTAGCTAGGATATGATTAATATAGATTTGTTACCAATTTTCACGTTGCTACAACAAGAAAAATTATCCAATCTTGTTTTACCCATAACTTCTTCATTTTAAATCCGTTTTGAGTGAATCAAATTGCTATGGTTTCATATTGAACTCTATTTTATGAATCTAAACAGAAAAAGTATAGGTTTATAGTCGAAAATATAAGTTACAAGTCATTTTTGTAAAGGTAGTCATTTCAGTCGAAAGAACGTCGTCTAGATGACCATTTTAGAAAACATACTTCCACTTTGAGTTTAACCATGATTTTTGGATATAGTTTCATGTTCATAAGAAAAATAATTTTTCCAGAAGAACAACTTTTAAATCAAAGTTTATTATAGTTTTTAATTAACTAATCCAAAACAGCCCGCGGTGTTACTACGACGGCGTATGTCCGGTTTTACAGTGTTCTTCGTGTTTCCAGGTTTTAAATCATTAAGTTAGCATATCATATAGATATAGAACATGTGTTTAGTTGATTTTAAAAGTCAAGTTAGAAGGATTAACTTTTGTTTGTGAATAAGTTTAGAATTAACTAAACTATGTTCTAGTGATTACAAGTTTAAACCTTCGAATAAGATAGCTTTATGTGTATGAATCGAATGATGTTATGAACATCATTACTACCTCAAGTTTTCTGGATAAAGCTACTGGAAATGAGAAAAATGGATCTAGCTTCAAAGGATCCTTGGATGGCTTGAAAGTTCTTGAAGCAGAATCATGACACGAAAATAAGTTCAAGTAAGATTTCCACTCGAAATAAGATTATTATAGTTATAGAAATTGAATAAAAGTTTGAATATGAGTATTACCTTGTATTAGAAAGATATCTTACTTTAAATAATAAAGATTTCTTGAGGTTGGATGATCACTCTACAAGATTGGAAGTAAGCTAGCAAACTTGGAAGTATTCTTGATTTTATGAAACTAGAACTTGTAGAATTTATGAAGAACACTTAGAACTTGAAGATAGAACTTGAGAGAGATTAATTAGATGAAGAAAATTGAAGAATGAAAGTTTTTGTAGGTGTTTTTGATCGTTGGTATATGGATTAGATATAAAGGATGTGTAATTTTGTTTACATGTAAATAAGTCATGAATGATTACTCATATTTTTGTAATTTTATGAGATATTTCATGCTAGTTGCCAAATGATGATTCCCACATGGGTTAAGTGACTCACATGGGCTGCTAAGAGCTGATCATTGGAGTGTATATACCAATAGTACATACATCTAAAAGCTGTGTATTGTACGAGTACAAATACGGGTGCATACGAGTAGAATTGTTGATGAAACTGAACGAGGATGTAATTGTAAGCATTTTTGTTAAGTAGAAGTATTTTGATAAATGTCTTGAAGTCTTTCAAAAGTGTATGAATACATATTAAAGCACTACATGTATATACATTTTAACTGAGTCGTTAAGTCATCGTTAGTCGTTACATGTAAGTGTTGTTTTGAAACCTTTAGGTTACCGATCTTGTTAAATGTTGTTAACCCATTATTTATTAAATCAAATGAGATGTTAAATTATTACATTATCATGATATCATGATGTATTAATATATCTTAATATGATATATATACATTAAATGTCGTTACAACGATAATCGTTACATATATGTCTCGTTTCAAAATCATTAAGTTAGTAGTCTTGTTTTTACATATGTAGTTCATTGTTAATATACTTAATGATATGTTTACTTATCACAATATCATGTTAACTATATATATATCCATATATATGTCATCATATAGTTTTTACAAGTTTTAACGTTCGTGAATCGCCGATCAACTTGGGTGGTCAATTGTCTATATGAAACATATTTCAATTAATCAAGTCTTAATAATGTGATTGCTTAACATGTTGGAAACATTTAATCATGTAAATATCAATTTCATTTATTATATAAAAACATGGAAAAGTTCGGGTCACTACAGTACCTACCCGTTAAATAAATTTCGTCCCGAAATTTTAAGCTGTTGAAAGTGTTGACGAATCTTCTGGAAAAAGATGCGGGTATTTCTTCTTCATCTGATCTTCACGCTCCCAGGTGAACTCGGGTCCTCTACGTGCATTCCATCGAACCTTAACAATCGGTATCTTGTTTTGTTTAAGTCTCTTAACCTCACGATCCATTATTTCGACAGGTTCTTCAATGAATTGAAGTTTTTCATTGATTTGGATTTCGTCCAACGGAATAGTGAGATCTTCTTTAGCAAAACATTTCTTCAAATTCGAGACGTGAAAAGTGTTATGTACATTCGCAAGTTGTTGAGGTAACTCAAGTCGGTAAGCTACTGGTCCGACACGATCAATAATCTTGAATGGTCTAATATACCTTGGATTTAATTTCCCTCGTTTACCAAATCAAACAACGCCTTTCCAAGGTGCAACTTTAAGCATGACCATCTCTCCAATTTCAAATTCTATATTTTTTCTTTTAATGTCATCGTAGCTCTTTTGTCGACTTTGGGCGGTTTTCAACCGTTGTTGAATTTGGATAATCTTCTCGGTAGTTTCTTGTATTATCTTCGGACCCGTAATCTGTCTATCCCCCACTTCACTCTAACAAATTGGAGACCTGCACTTTCTACCATAAAGTGCTTCAAACGGCGCCATCTCAATGCTTGAATGGTAGCTGTTGTTGTAGGAAAATTCTGCTAACGGTAGATGTCGATCCCAACTGTTTTCGAAATCAATAACACATGCTCGTAGCATGTCCTCAAGCATTTGTATCATCCTTTTGCTCTGCCCATCAGTTTGTGGATGATAGGCAGTACTCATGTCTAGAAGAGTTCCTAATGCTTGCTGTAATGTCTGCCAGAATCTTGAAATAAATCTGCCATCCCTATCAGAGATAATAGAGATTGGTATTCCATGTCTGGAGACGACTTCCTTCAAATACAGTCGTGCTAACTTCTCCATCTTGTCATCTTCTCTTATTGGCAGAAAGTGTGCTGACTTGGTGAGACGATCAACTATTACCCAAATAGTATCATAACCACTTGCAGTCCTTGGCAATTTAGTAATGAAATCCATGGTAATGTTTTCCCATTTCTATTCCGGGATTTCAGGTTGTTGTAGTAGACCTGATGGTTTCTGATGTTCAGCTTTGACCTTAGAACACGTCAAACATTCTCCTACATATTTAGCAATATCGGCTTTCATACCTGGCCACCAAAAATATTTCTTAAGATCCTTGTACATCTTCCCCGTTCCAGGATGTATTGAGTATCTGGTTTTATGAGCTTCTCTAAGTACCATTTCTCTCATATCTCTAAATTTTGGTACCCAAATTCTTTCAGCCCTATACCGGGTTCCGTCTTCCCGAATATTAAGATGCTTCTTCGATCCTTTGGGTATTTCATCCTTTAAATTTCCCTCTTTTAAAACTCCTTGTTGCGCCTCCTTTATTTGAGTAGTAAGGTTAGTGTGAATCATTATATTCATAGATTTTACTCGAATGGGTTCTCTGTCCTTTCTGCTCAAGGCGTCGGCTAACACATTTGCCTTCCCCGAGTGGTAACGAATCTCAAAGTCGTAATCATTCAACAATTTAATCCACCTACGCTGCCTCATATTCCGTTGTTTCGGATTAAATATGTGTTGAAGACTTTTGTGGTCGGTATATATAATACTTTTTACCCCATATAAGTAGTGCCTCTAAGTCTTTAATGCAAAAACAACCGCCCCTAATTCCAAATCATGCGTCGTATAATTTTGCTCGTGAATCTTCAATTGTCTAGATGCATAAGCAATCACCTTCGTCCGTTGCATTAATACACAACCGAGACCTTGCTTTGATGCGTCACAATAAATCACAAAATCATCATTCCCTTCAGGCAATGACAATATAGGTGCCGTAGTTAGCTTTTTCTTCAATAATTGAAACGCCTTCTCTTGTTCATCCTTCCATTCAAATTTCTTCCCTTTATGCGTTAATGCAGTCAAGGGTTTTGCTATTTTGGAGAAATCTTGGATGAATCTTCTGTAGTAACCAGCCAATCCTAAAAATTGACATATATGCTTCGGAATTTTTGGGGTTTCCCACTTTTCAACGGTTTCGATCTTTTCCGGGTCCACCTGGATACCTTCTTTGTTCACTATGTGATCGAGGAATTGAACTTCTTCCAACCAAAATGCACACTTTGAACACTTAGCGTACAGTTTTTCTTTCCTCAATACTTCTAGCACTTTTCTCAAATGTTCTTCATGCTCTTGATCATTCTTTGAGTAAATAAGTATGTCATCAATGAAAACAATGACAAACTTGTCAAGATATGGCCCACACACTCGGTTCATAAGGTCCATGAACACAGCTGGTGCGTTAGTCAATCCAAACGGCATAACCATAAACTTGTAATGACCATAACGCGTCCTAAAAGCAGTTTTTGGAATATCATCCTCCTTTACTCGCATTTGATGATATCCAGAACGTAAATTGATCTTCGAATAAACTGATGAGCCTTGTAGTTGATCAAATAAGTCGTCAATTCTTGGTAGTAGATAACGGTTTTTTGATGGTAAGTTTGTTCAACTCTCTGTAGTCAATACACAAACTAAATGTACCATCCTTCTTCTTGACAAACAAAACAGGAGCTCCCCATGGTGATGTGCTTGGTCGAATGAAACCACGTTCTAATAGTTCTTGCAGTTGGTTTTGCAGTTCTTTCATCTCGCTGGGTGCGAGTCTATAAGGAGCACGAGCTATTGGTGCTGCTCCTGGTACAAGATCTATTTGAAATTCAACAGATCGATGTGGAGGTAATCCCGATAATTCTTTCAAAAATACATCGGGAAATTCTTTTGCGACGGGAACATCATTGATGCTCTTTTCTTCAGTTTGTACTTTCTCAACGTGTGCTAGAACAGCATAGCAACCTTTTCTTATTAGTTTTTGTGCCTTCAAATTACTAATAAGATGTAGCTTCGTGTTGCCCTTTTCTCCATACACCATTAAGGGTTCTCCTTCTTCTCGTACAATGCGAATTGCATTTTTATAACATACGATCTCTGCTTTCACCTTCTTCAGCCAGTCCATGCCAACTATTACATCAAAACTCTCTAACTCTACTGGTATCAAATCAATCTTAAATATTTCGCTACCCAGTTTAATTTCTTGATTCCGGCATATATAATGTGCTGAAATTAATTTACCGTTTGCTAATTCGAGTAAAAATTTACTATCCAACGGCGTCAATGGACAACTTAATTTAGCACAAAAATCTCTACTCATATAGCTTCTATCCCAAAAATATAACAACAAACACGGCCCATTTATAATAGTCCAATAGAAGAGTTTAAAAGACCCAAGTTGCAACTACAAGTGGCCCGCAAAAAAAAAAAAAAAATTTGAACGGTGGCATTCGAACAGTAGGAACACAGCTGTTTTCATCTCCTTCTAATCCTCCTCCTAAAAATACTATATAACTAATTGTTGTTGGTCGGCCATTATGTAAATTAATCCCACTTGCCCAATAATTAGCGGTATGTATAAATTTAATACATTAGCTTGGTCAAACTTTAAACTATGCGAAACAACTCAATCCTGTTTCATTGTCTTCTTTAATCATCCTCAATTATTATCATTGTCATTAAAGTAACAACATCAATAATAACAGATGTTGGTGGCGGTGTTTGTTCATCCCAAATGTAAACAAAAAGAATTTAAGAAAGAGGAGAAGTGACAAAATAAATTGGAAGTGTTGATGAAGTAGTGGTTTGCTGAGTTATTTTGTTGAAGAAGGTGATTGGAAAGTGGCGGTGGTGATTAGCTTTCGAACGTACACAGGAAATAGAAACGAGAATATTACGTGGGTGTTGTTTGGCTCGAATGGAAATAGAAACAATGAACCTAGTAGCCATATTTAATGGTGGAAGTGGTGGTGATTATAGTGACGGCCCAAGGTGAGGGTGAAGGTGTTCCGTGGTGGTGGTAAGCCATCGGTGGGTATGGTTGTTAGTAAACGGAAACAAAAATAATAATATGAGATGATGATGGCTCGAATGCATAAACAAAATGAGGTGGTTTCGGTGATAGGGTTATGGAGTCGTGGAAGGTGATGGTGATTAAAACAACAAACGAGAAAGTGGTGGCGGGTTTGAGTTGTGATGTTCATAAATCAGAAGAAGGAATTAAGTTGTGATATGGGTTGATCGATTATGGTGTTTGATTATGTGTACGTATTTGTGTGTATGTGCTAAGTAGCTAAATAGGAAGATGTAGTTATAGGTTTATGTATATATATAATATCATTCGAGTATGCACGCAATAGGAAGTGCTGTCACCCTTCTTAATTGGTCATAATTTAATATACATATATAATAATTATGATTGAAATTGGTTGAAAGTGGGAAGAATTAGACAAACAAAGTAATACTTGATTGATTCAATTATATGCAGTACACATTGAAATCTGAACAAACACTTTCATAACTTCAACGACGTTTAACAGATTTAGAATATAATAATAATTATAATATATTATAATAATAAAAATCTTTCAATCAATGAATTTGGAGAGAACGTGTAGTGAAGACATAGTAGCATCCGTGATTTCCTACCGACAGTTTTCACGGACTGTGTATCGTCCACTATTTGAAATCAGTGGCAGATAAAAGTGTTCAGAAAAATTCCATATTTTAAAATTAACTATATTTATTTATTTTTATCATTATGGTATAAAATTCTATCATTAACTATTAAATAAAATCTACTTTAGTTATTCACTCCCAACCCCAAGTAAAATATAAAAAAGTTTTAAAATTCAACAAATAGTTTCTAAATACATTTTTAATAAGCCTAAAATTTATATTACTCATTTTCGGATCACCGTTTATTTTAAAATCACCTAAGTTTGAACTTAACTTATTTAAATAACCATTGAATGATAAACGAGTGCTCCTATCGTTTACTAAATAAATTCGGAACTATATTTATATATTCGATATACCTTATTCATATATATAAATATGTTTTAAATAATAATTATTATATATTGTTTTATTTTACACAGTTAATCATAATATATTTCAAATTATTATTTATATATATTTAAATATATATGTATCTATTTACAAGTAATTGTTCGTGAATCGTCATGAGTAGTCAAAGGGTAAATGAATACATGAACACAATTTAAAGTTTTTGAGACTTCAACATTACAGACTATGCTTATCCTGTCGGAAACATATAAAGATCAAGTTTAAATTTGGTCGAAAATTTCCGGGTCGTCACAGTACCTACCCGTTAAATAAATTTCGTCCTGAAATTTGATTGGAATGGTCATGGATGACAATAAGTATGTTTTCATGATGAATATGTGTTGATAGATAGAGTTTTATCATTATTGATTAATATAGACAAAACTATTCGATTAGGTGAAGTGTACCAATGAAGCTGTCATAAAAGATTGAGATAGAGATTTAACTTTTGACATAGTTACGATGGATTTCCAGAATTCAAGGAAGTTAGAGATAATCTTCGTAATCTATATGAGTTATGATTCTTTGGTAATTAAGGAAATTAGGATCCTCTGTGATTAAATACGGTAATCTGTCTCGATTTCTTTGTTTGATATTTCGCTATAAATTCATTTCTTCCGTTCCTATTATTTTCACCATTCATATACTTTCTTCCTCAATTCATACTTCCAAAAGATTTTGAAAATGCTAAATCCAGTTCTAATCCTTGATATTTTCCTAACTATCGTATCGGTCATTCTTCTTTTTCATCTTCCACCTGAGGAATCTGTTTACTTTTACTATTACCTTGGGGTTATAGTATTTTTCATTCTCCCGTGTCTTTATATTGCTATACGCATTGATATACACAGTTTGTAATTCCTGTGTTGTTGTTGGGCTTTATATTTTTCCTTATATTTAGAAGTTCCATGCTTTTGTTTTCTCTTCCCGACTTCAAGTCAAGCGAATAATGATCCAGAATTCGTAGGTATGGAGTTTCAAATGATCATAATATATTAAGCAGAAAGGAACGGTAATAGCACGAATTATTTTGTCAAATCACCAGAATATCCGGGAAAGATAGAACTATCAAGAAAATATGCTCTTGATATGTTTAGAGGTTAAATAGAATGAAAGAGTTATGTAACTTGGTTCATGATAAAGGTATGATATGTGATCCTTTATCACGTTCCATTAGAAACTCAGCATGACTTACTGTAATATAATCACGTTGGCCGGGCATCATTATATTATACTAACCCATGCTTCAATTCCCACATTTCTCCACAATTCATTCATAATTTATGCTTAGATTTTACAGAAGTTTCCAATATAATGGAATACAGAAAGCATGAAGAAGTAGATAATTTCGGACAAGAATATTTATGAAAATATCTTCAGAAATATCGAAGATATTTATGATGATATTTTAGAATTTCTATGTTTGAAGGTTGATGAAGAAAAATTTTCCACAAGATTTTAACATGACTTCGGAGTAAGATATTCTCTAAAGATTTCATCGGATCCAGAATTACCTGGATTCTTTGAATATAGGGTTTGGTCCTTGTATTTTCCTTGGTCTCCTTCATGATTAACTCATTTCATTTTTCAGTACCAAATTTTCTATCGAGCGTTCCCAACACTCCATTCTTTATCATCAAACTCTTGGCCATTTAGGTCATCTACAATTTTACTGTTTCCTCTGCATTTAATGCAGCCATATCTGAATCGTCGGTTATCCATCCGAGGCGGTTTCAGGAGAATTGTGTTTTTAGATGATTAAACGCTGATTGTAATCGTCAAGATACGAAGGATATTTAAAATGAAATCAAGTTACAAAGGATGTTTAAGATTAAATCAAGTGGCAAACTTGAGGAAATTTTTTTTTTAACTGTAGTTGATGTAATTTATTTACGATCTTTTAAGTCAAAATGGGTTGTAATTACTATTTCCTACTCTTTTAATACTTTTTAATTGTTCAATGATAGTAGTCCAATAGTTCAACCAAAACTAGTATGTCATAAGGAAATAGTCATATAGGAACAGTTAGCTAGGAACAGTTGACTAGGATTTGGTTAGTATAGGTTTAAAGTTTTTACGTAGTTAATTAATTGGTTACTAATCAATTTTTATTTGGTTCATTATTTTCTTCATTATGCCACTTGTCAAATCTTGACTTGGATTCTGATTGGTCAAAATCCGAATGTGAAATTGAATTTGAATGAAAATAGTTATTCTTTGGTGAACAGATTCGTATATCAGTGAATGTAAGTAGGATAGTAAATGACTGTTGAATCGGATTTGAAGAATGTACAGTGTAACTTATTAATGTGAAATCTAAATATTCCTCGGGTATTACCTACCCGTTAAAATATTTTCACCATTAATAGTTTGTACAAAAGAACTTTTAATTACAATCTTTATGAAAATATATATACATATATATTTTCTTCAGATTTAATCATGGATTTAATGAGTTAATATGATATTAAACTCATATGATTTTCGGTTTGAGCTAGAATAAGTAATCTCTAAAACTATTAGGAACCATATATTCTTCGCAGAATATTTCCTCAATGAAGTTATGGATCAATGCTTCATCGTTAACTATTAGGAATCACATATTCTTCGCAGAATATTTATTCAATGAAGTTATGGATCAATGCTTCATCGTTAACTATTAGGAATCACATATTCTTCGCAAAATATTTCTTCAATGAAGTTATGGATCAATACTTCATCGTTCATTATTGTTGGTATTCCTTGGTATCTATGGTGCGTATGATGTTGATGTTTGAGGTATAGATTGTGATGTCGAGATGTGTGATGCGGATGTTGTTGTTGGTGGTAATGGTACTGTTGATGCTGGTGACGTTGCTGAAGCTGGTACATTTTGCACCATATTTTCCAAAGCTACAACTCGGGCGCGAAGCTCGTTGGCTTCTGCTATTACTCCGGGATGATTGTCGGTCGGAATGAGTGGATGAATAAGATCTAGAATTCGAGATAGTATATAATCATGACAAGATACTCTGGAAATGAGAAAAAAATGGTATTTTGAACAGGTTCGCCGGTACGTGCTTCAGGTTCTTTGCCAAGAGGTCAATAAGGTGAGTGGAAGGGATCGCCTTCTTCTTGTCTCCAATGATTTAGTAGACTACGAACCCATCAGATGAATTAGGGATGGCTGATTGGTTGATTCATTCTTGTGACACTGCTTTTGGAGCTCGAGTGAAACTCCATATCGGAATCCGAGGGACTTGAACTAGTGGCGAGTTCTATTTCGTACGGTTGAACAAAGAATTTTTTGATATGAAAATATTTTCGGCTATCGAATGGTATTCTAATTACATAGAGTATCTATGTATATAGAACAAAAGATTCCGTAGATTACGGAGGGATTTACGGAATATACTAGGCAAAGTTTACAGTATCAGATACGCTAAGATATGGATTAGCAGATACGCTAAGATATGAATTTGTCTATACACTATTCATGCAATCAATGCAGTAAGACGTGTCTAGACTAAGAATGATAAGCAAGTGATTCCCTAAGAATGATAAGCAGGTAATTTTCGAAACAAAATGATAAGCAAAACTTTTGACATGCAGACACGGTCGAAGTCCAGACCCACTAATGCATCTAAACAACTATCAGTTAGACACACTAATGCAAGACCTGATTCGCTAAGACCACTGCTCTGATACAACCTGTAGTGACCCGTCCTAATCCATCTGGATGAAGTATTCAACAGTTGGTCCCATTGCGAGGTTCTGACCTCTATATGCCATGAACGACTCCATGTAATATGAGCAAATGCACAGCGAAAGATTTCTTTCATACCTGAGAATAAACATGCTTTAAAGTGTCAACCAAAAGGTTGGTGAGTTCATAAGTTTATTATAAAACAATAAAATTCATCATTTTGATAGACCACAAGATTTAAATGCTGCATGGTACAAATGGGCCCGAATCCTATACCCACCTGTAATGTACATGCGATATCTTTTAAAAACAGTACACCTTTCTTGTGTACGAAATCATCTTTCATAAATCTTAGTAACCGTACACATATCTCGTACACAAAAATAACATACACATACCCTGTGTATAAAATCATTCTCTCGATACATAACATTCACTTTTCATTGTTTTCATAGCTTGGCTTGGTAACCGACCTTAACATATAATGCGCATAATAATATCCCCAAAACAGAACATCTCGTCTGTATAATAATAATATAAACTTCGAAGTACTAAACACCACGCTCACTAGCCCTTCCGTCTAGTGAACATTCTGGGTGGGAGTGTTAAACCCGGTAGCTACCTTTAGGATTCGCGTCAATTAGGCGTGCACTAATTCTCAAAATTAGTGATGTTCCCTAATTCTTAGGTTACCAAGCAATAATAATCAGGGAAAAAATATTCATATCAATTGTGGCAATTATCACATCCACATAATTCAATGGTGGCAATTATCACGTCCACATAATTCATTCGAGGAATGTTTTGCTTGTGTCTATCTCGTCAAACATTTATAAAAGCATTTCATGTATTCACAGTTCAAAATGTATTTCAAAAGCATTTAATAAAGTAGTTGTAAAAGTAGCGCATGTATTCTCAGTCCCAAAAATGTAAAGAGTAAAAGGGAATCAAATGAACTCGCGATACTGTATTTTGTAGTAAAAATACTTATAACGGCATTGAACAAGTGTAGGGTTGGCCTCGGATTCACGAACCTATATCAATTGTATATCTATTAAAACATATAATGGAAATCACATAATTTCATTTATTAATATATTATATATATGTTTGTAGTTATATAGAACTTATACTAAATTCCATTTAAAATGTATAATTATATTATATCTTAAATTATATGTTATATATATTTATTTTTTTTATATATATTTAAAATGATTAATATCTATACATTTAGTTATATTAATATATTTATTTGTTTTATATATATATATATATATATATATATATATATATATATATATATATATATATATATATATATATATATATATATATATATATATATATATATATATATATATATATATATGATTAGTATTATAAAAAAAATATCAATAGTTTGTTATATGTAAGTATTTATATAAGAAATGTTAATATTTTTGATATATAGTTATATTAATATAATTATAGTATATGAATAAGTATATTGTATATACAAAATATTTATCTGTTTAAAAATGATAGTTTTGATAATAATGATTTAATAATAATAATAATAGTAATAGTAATAATAATAATAATAATAATAATAATACTAATAATAATAATAATAATAATAATAACTTTATTAATAATAATAATATATATAAAAAAATGGTATTGTTAATAATGATACTTATGTTAATAATAATAATAATAATAATAAAAATGATAATACTTATAATAATAGTAAAAATAATAATAGTAATTATGATAATAATTAGACTATCATGATCATACTTATATCTTTCCATGATCGTATTCTTATTATAAGTTTATATTAGATTTAAGAGTTCTTACATTTCATTTTCATAATACAATTATTATCATTAAAGTCTACAACTCTTATCGAATTCCTATTTATTTAATATAACCTTTAACCATCTTAATATTATTAACCTTCATGATTTTCATCAAGGTTAATATCATAACATTAACAACTTTTAATTCTCATGTAGACATATATGCATACATATATACGTGGCATGTATATGTATAAGTATATTTTAAAAATCCTTAACAACTTGTATACAGTCTTGTTTTCATACTAACTTCATAATCAAATCATAATCTTATTAATTATCCCGTTCATTATTTTAAGTTCTAAGATCATATTAATATTTATTTTATCATCATGTTTACTTTAATGTTATTAATTTTATTAAGGTTTATAACCATAATAATAAGAATAATAATAATAATAATAATAATAATAATAATAATAATAATAATAATAATAATAATAATAATAATAATAATAATATAACTACCTTCAAAGCTTTCCCCAAAAAGAATGCCTTAGACCGGGCTCGAACTCATGACCTCTCGCTAACCCGCAAACACTCTAACCCAATCATGTATTGTCTCATTTCTCTTTTTAAATCCCCACCTCAATTATATAACCTATATATTCCTGTCTGCTTCTTCTTTCCCTTCTTAAAACCCAATCATCATTATCACTTGATTAACTTTCTAATCATCATTCTTAACATGTCTATCATCCTTGTAGTGTATCGTTTACAAAAAAAAAAAAAAAAAAAAAAAAAAAAATATAACACCGAAGTACAGCAGCACTCCACTCGATATCTGGGCCCAATCATACCAACAAACACGGCCCATTTATAACAGTCCAATAGAAGAGTTTAAAGACCCAAGTTGCAACTACAAGTGGCCCGCAAAAAAAATAAAAAAATAAAATTGAACGGTGGCATTCGAACAGTAGGAACACAGCTGTTTTCATCTCCTTCTAATCCTCCTCCTAAAAATACTATATAACTAATTGTTGTTGGTCGGCCATTATGTAAATTAATCCCACTTGCCCAATAATTAGCGGTATGTATAAATTTAATACATTAGCTTGGCCAAACTTTAAACTATGCGAAACAACTCAATCCCGTTTCATCGTCTTCTTTAATCATCCTCAATTATTATCATTGTCATTAAAGTAACAACAGAAATAATAACAGATGTTGGTGGCGGTGTTTGTTCATCCCAAACGTAAACAAAAAGAATTTAAGAAAGAGGAGAAGTGACAAAATAAATTGGAAGTGTTGATGAAGTAGTGGTTTGCTGAGTTATTTTGTTGAAGAAGGTGATTGGAAAGTGGTGGTGGTGATTAGCTTTCGAACGTACACAGGAAATAAAAACGAGAATATTACGTGGGTGTTGTTTAGCTCGAATGGAAATAGAAACAATGAACCTAGTAGCCATCTTTAATGGTGGAAGTGGTGGTGATAATGTGACGGCCCAAGGTGAGGGTGAAGGTGGTCCGTGGTGGTGGTAAGCCATCGGTGGGTATGGTTGTTAGTAAACGGAAACAAAAATAATAATATGAGATGATGATGGCTCGAATGCATAAACAAAATGAGGTGGTTTCAGTTATAGGGTTATGGAGTCGTGGAAGGTGATGGTGATTAAAACAACAAACGAGAAAGTGGTGGCGGGTTTGAGTTGTGATGTTCATAAATCAGAAGAAGGAATTAAGTTGTGATATGGGTTGATCGATTGTAGTGTTTGATTATGTGTACGTATTTGTGTGTATGTGCTAAGTAGCTAAATAGGAAGATGTAGTTATAGGTTTATGTATATATATAATAACATTCGTATATGCACGCAATAGGAAGTGCTGTCACCCTTCTTAATTGGTCATAATTTAATATACATATATAATAATTATGATTGAAATTGGTTGAAAGTGGGAAGAATTAGACAAACAAAGTAATACTTGATTGATTCAATTATATGCAGTACACATTGAAATCTGAACAAACACTTTCATAACTTCAACGACGTTTAACAGATTTAGAATATAATAATAATTATAATATATTATAATAATAAAAATCTTTCAATCAATGAATTTGGAGAGAACGTGTAGTGAAGACATAGTAGCATCCGTGATTTCCTACCGACAGTTTTCACGGACTGTGTATCGTCCACTATTTGAAATCAGTGGCAGATAAAAGTGTTCAGAAAAATTCCATATTTTTAAATTAACTATATTTATTTATTTTTGTCATTATGGTATAAAATTTGATCATTAACTATTAAATAAAATCTACTTTAGTTATTCACTCCCAACCCCAAGTAAAATATAAAAAAGTTTTAAAATTTAACAAATAGTTTCTAAATACATTTTTAATAAGCCTAAAATTTATATTACTCATTTTTGGATCACCGTTTATTTTAAAATCACCTAAGTTTGAACTTAACTTATTTAAATAACCATCGAATGATAAACGAGTGCTCCTATCGTTTACTAAATAAATTCGGAACTATATTTATATATTCGATATACCTTATTCATATATATAGATATGTTTTAAATAATAATTATTATATATTGTTTTATTTTACATAGTTAATTATAATATATTTCAAATTATTAGTTATATATATTTAAATATATACGTATCTATTTATAAGTAATTGTTCGTGAATCATCATGAGTAGTCAAAGGGTAAATGAATACATGGACACAATTTAAAGTTTTTGAGACTTCAACTGAAATGTCCCGTTCATATTGATTATAAACGTTCCATATTAATTGATTTCGTTGCGAGGTTTTGACCTCTATATTAGACGTTTTTCAAAGACTGCATTCATTTTTAAAACAACCATAACCTTTATTTTATCAATAAAGGTTTCAAAAGCATTACGTAGATTATTAAATAATGATAATCTAAAATATACTGTTTACACACGACCATTACATAATGGTTTACAATAGAAATATATTACATCGACATATGTTTCTTGAATGCAGTTTTTACATAATATCATACAAACATGGACTCCAAATCTTGTCCTTATTTTAGTATGCAACAGCGGAAGCTCTTAATATTCACCTGAGAATAAATATGCTTTAAACGTCAACAAAAATGTTGGTGAGTTATAGGTTTAACCTATATATATCAAATCGTAACAATAGACCACAAGATTTCATATTTCAATATACATCCCATACATAGAGATAAAAATCATTCATATGGTGAACACCTGGTAACCGACATTAACAAGATGCATATATAAGAATATCCCCATCATTCCGGGACACCCTTCGGATATGATATAAATTTCGAAGTACTAAAGCATCCGGTACTTTGGATGGGGTTTGTTAGGCCCAATAGATCTATCTTTAGGATTCGCGTCAATTAGGGTGTCTGTTCCCTAATTCTTGGATTACCAGACTTAATAAAAAGGGGCATATTCGATTTCGATAATTCAACCATAGAATGTAGTTTCACGTACTTGTGTCTATTTTGTAAATCATTTATAAAACCTGCATGTATTCTCATCCCAAAAATATAAGATTTTGAAAGTGGGACTATAACTCACTTTCACAGATTTTTACTTCGTCGGGAAGTAAGACTTGGCCACTGGTTGATTCACGAACCTATAACAATATATACATATATATCAAAGTATGTTCAAAATATATTTACAACACTTTTAATATATTTTGATGTTTTAAGTTTATTAAGTCAGCTGTCCTCGTTAGTAACCTACAACTAGTTGTCCACAGTTAGATGTACAAAAATAAATCGATAAATAATATCTTGAATCAATCCACGACCCAGTGTGTATGTATCTCAGTATTGATCACAACTCAAACTATATATATTTTGGAATCAACCTCAACCCTGTATTGCTAACTCCAACATTCACATATAGAGTGTCTATGGTTGTTCCGAAATATATATAGATGTGTCGACATGATAGGTCGAAACATTGTATACGTGTCTATGGTATCTCAAGATTACATAATATACAATACAAGTTGATTAAGTTATGGTTGGAATAGATTTGTTACCAATTTTCACATAGCTAAAATGAGAAAAATTATCCAATCTTGTTTTACCCATAACTTCTTCATTTTAAATCCGTTTTGAGTGAATCAAATTGCTATGGTTTCATAATGAACTCTATTTTATGAATCTAAACAGAAAAAGTATAGGTTTATAGTCGGAAAAATAAGTTACAAGTCGTTTTTGTAAAGGTAGTCATTTCAGTCGAAAGAACGACGTCTAGATGACCATTTTAGAAAACATACTTCCACTTTGAGTTTAACCATAATTTTTGGATATAGTTTCATGTTCATAATAAAAATCATTTTCTCAGAATAACAAATTTTAAATCAAAGTTTATCATAGTTTTTAATTAACTAATCCAAAACAGCCCGCGGTGTTACTACGACGGCGTAAATCCGGTTTTACGGTGTTTTTCGTGTTTCCAGGTTTTAAATCATTAAGTTAGCATATAATATAGATATAGAACATGTATTTAGTTGATTTTAAAAGTCAAGTTAGAAGGATTAACTTTTATTTGCGAACAAGTTTAGAATTAACTAAACTATGTTCTAGTGATTACAAGTTTAAACCTTCGAATAAGATAGCTTTATATGTATGAATCGAATGATGTTATGAACATCATTACTACCTCAAGTTCCTTGGATAAAGCTACTGGAAATGAGAAAAATAGATCTAGCTTCAAAGGATCCTTGGATGGCTTGAAAGTTCTTTAAGCAGAATCATGACACGAAAATAATTTCAAGTAAGATTTCCACTCGAAATAAGATTGTTATAGTTATAGAAATTGAATTAAAGTTTGAATATGATTAATACCTTGTATTAGAAAGATAACCTACTGTAAGTAACAAAGGTTTCTTGATCTGGGATGATTACTTGGAATGGATTTAGAAAACTTGGAAGTAAACTTGCAATCTTGGAAGTATTCTTGATTTTATGAAACTAGAACTTTTAGAATTTATGAAGAACACTTAGAACTTGAAGATAGAACTTGAGAGAGATCAATTAGATGAAGAAAATTGAAGAATGAAAGTGTTTGTAGGTGTTTTTGGTCGTTGGTGTATGGATTAGATATAAAGGATATGTAATTTTGTTTTCATGTAAATAAGTCATGAATGATTACTCATATTTTTGTAATTTTATGAGATATTTCATGCTAGTTGCCAAATGATGGTTCCCACATGTGTTAGGTGACTCACATGGGCTGCTAAGAGCTGATCATTGGAGTATATATACTAATAGTGCATACATCTAAGAGCTGTGTATTGTACGAGTACGAATACGGGTGCATACGAGTAGAATTGTTGATGAAACTGAACGAGGATGTAATTGTAAGCATTTTTGTTAAGTAGAAGTATTTTGATAAGTGTCTTGAAGTCTTTCAAAAGTTTATGAATACATATTAAAACACTACATGTATATACATTTTAACTGAGTCGTTAAGTCATCGTTAGTCGTTACATGTAAATGTTGTTTTGAAACCTTTAGGTTAACGATCTTGTTGAATGTTGTTAACCCATTGTTTATTATAAAAAATGAGATGTTAAATTGTTATATTATCATGATATTATATATATAATATATCTTAGTATGATATATATACAGTTAAATGTCGTTACAACGATAATCGTTACATATATGTCTCGTTTCGAAATCATTAAGTTAGTAGTCTTATTTTTACATATGTATTTCATTGTTAATACACTTAATAATATATTTACTTATCATTTAACATAATTTAACCAAGTGTATCAATATCTTAATATGATTCATATGTACCTAGTAAGACGTTGTTATAACGATAATCGTTATATATATCGCTTTCGAGTTTCTTAAATTAATAGTCTCATTTTTATGTATATAACTCATTGTTAAAATACCTAATGAGATACATACTTATAATAAAATCGTGTTAACTATATATATAACCATATATATGTCATCGTATAGTTTTTACAAGTTTTAACGTTCGTGAATCACCGGTCAACTCGGGTGGTCAATTGTCTATATGAAACCTATTTCAATTAATCAAGTCTTAACAAGTTTGATTGATTAACATGTTGGAAACACTTAATCATGTAAATAACAATTTCATTTAATATATATATATATAAACATGGAAAAGTTCGGGTCATTACATCAACATTACAGACTATGCTTATCCTGTCGGAAACATATAAAGATCAAGTTTAAATTTGGTCGAAAATTTCCGAGTCATCGCACCTCATCCAAATCCTTAACTCGTTCAATTCTATATTGTTTCCTGACCAAAAAGGAATTTTCGAATAAAAAAAATGGGACCGCTCACGAAGGATCCTTATCAAATGGGATTATCTTTTTAGAAAGTGTCGGTCACTATGTTATTTTTAGTTCCACTTGTATATCAATTGTCTTGAGAATAAAAAATGGAATGCATTTTAATATTCAATATAACCATATTGACAAAACTGAAACTATGACCCGTCATCATCATCCACTAATTATCAAGCAATCATCAAATGTTCATCTTTAAGGATCATCATGACCATTACCATCATTCCAATCCAACTCGTTACACCATCATCATCATACTAATAAGGTCACGTACCATATTCATATTCATTTTTAGTTTTTCAATGAATCAATATCATATACTATGTATCTTTATCATCATTTTCATATATCGACCCATTAGAAAATTCATACAGTCCAATGATAAAATTAAAGTCCACGGCCCAACAGAACTCAATGAACGTGGAGTTGGTTTGTGATACGTTAAATGCCTCGTGAATTAACAGTTGAAAGTGGAGTTGGTTTAATAATAAGTTTTTACCTAACCACTATTAAAAACATACGTCCCATATGTTTTTGGTAGGCCATCAAGAAAAGGAAAAACACCCCACAAAGATATATTCGATGGCCAAATCCTCTTGTACAAATCATCCTTATTTCTTTTAATAATCAAGTGGTTTCAATTATTAAGATGGGTGTCGGCCATCTTCAATCCTGTGCACTAAATGTCGACTCATAATGTCCCTATAGGTTCAACTTGCATGACTTTTGATAAAGTGCATAAATAAGTAATAGCTTGCGTAAACCTTTGAATGAAAACAAGATTAATTCGTTGTTAGTAGTCGTGGGGTGGTTGTAGCAGCAGCCTCCATGAAAACAAAAAGAAGTGAGGTGGTTTTTATTGCGTGGATTGAATCCGAACAGCAACACAGGATAGCAGCAATCGTAGTAATAAAAAAATATATCGTTTTACTGCGTAACCGTTTTAATAGTCGTGGTGGTGGTGCATGGTTTACAATGAGTGGTTTAGGTGGTGTTCTACAAGGAAAAGAAACAGAAAAGATATTCAAAAGGTGGTTTGTTTCTTACTTGTTTCGCCTATCTATAGCATAAAAAGATAGCAGCAGCTATAGTTGATGGTGGTTGGGTGATTTTATGTGATGTTGAGGTTTTCAAGGTAGTGGTGACGATTTGGATGGTTGTTAGCGGTGAGGTGGTCTTAGTGGTCATTCATGGTGACCGTAGCAACAACAACAGGGTGTTGAGGTGTCGATGGGTCTATGGTTTTCATAGGGGTGATACAGTGGTGGTGGAGTGAAGGTTGTGTGGGTTAATACCTTAAATAGGTAGTATGTGTACAAAGAAGAAGAGAGTTTGTGTTTTGAGTGAATGATCATAAGAGTTTGTGTTAATACTTCAGATGATTGATTTGTGGGTTGGTGGTGAGTGATTGGGGTCGACAGGTAGTACCAATTTGAAACAGAAAGAAAGAATTTAAGAGCAGATATAGTGATGTGTGCGAGGTGTACTAGGAAATAGTATTATTTTTACAACGAAATACTATTAAATACGATACAATTTTACACAAGATATTTATTTATTTATAGAATGGATATACCTAAACCTTGCTACAACACTTATAGGCAGTGTACCTAATCGTACAGTAGTGTAGTTTTTAGAAAGTCCGGTTCATTCCACAGGGAAAATTAAACAAGCTTAACACTATATTAGTTTTAAATTTATAAAAATACAAATATATATATAAGTAATATTATTACTATAAAAAGGGGGTTTTCACCGTTTAATGACCGGTTTGTCGATTTTAAAACTTTAGTCGCAGTTAAAATCTAATGTAAAATATATAAATATAACTTAATTTTAAGCGTAAAGTAAATAACGATAATGAATATTGCGATAAAAGTGCGATAAAATAAAATTGTGATAATTAAAGAGTACGATAATTAAAAGTGCAATTAAATACAATGACAATAAATAAAAGTACGATAAATTAAAAGTGCAATTAAATATGAAATAAAAGAATTATGCTTATTTAAACTTCCGTAATCATGATGTTCGACGTGCTGATTTTTAGTTTATTCCCATGGGTTAATTGTCCTTTGTCCTGGATTATTTAATATGTCCGTCTGGTTTTTGTCCATAACAGTCCATCAGTCATAAATATAAAGTGCGAGTGTCCTCGTCAAATTATCCTTATATCCAAAGTCAAATATTTCAACTAATTGGGGACTTAAACTGTAACAAGGCCTTAATACTTTGTTTAATAATTACACCAGGATATCGACTACGTGTAACCCAAGGTTTTAATACTTTGTTAACAATTACGCCAAGTGTCCTTGTACATAATTTCACCCCTGTTTTAATAAATCTATTAACTATTAATCCATTCCCATGTCCGGTTAAATGAACGATTATTCGTACATATAAATATCCCGCCCATCGTGTCCGATCGAGTGTATATGGTTATTTATAGGTATGTCCAATTGTAAATCTTTATATTAAATTAACAAACTATCACTTAGTTAAACAAATATAAAGCCCATTAATAGCCCATAGTCTAATTTCCACAAGTGTCGTTCTTTTATCCAAACCCCAATTATGGTACAAAGCCCAATTACCCAATCTTAATAATTTAGCCCAACATCATGATTACTTCGTCTTAAATAAGCATAATAATAATTTAGCTACGAGACATTAAATTAAAAATAACATTAACCATAACTTACAGTGATTAAAAATAGCGTAGCGTTAAACGGACAGAATTTCGACTTACACCCTTACAACATTCGCTATCATACCCTTATTATTAGAATTTAAAATTAAAATTAAAATTATAATATATATATATATATATATATATATATATATATATATATATTTACGTTTGTAGATAGAGAGATGGATTGATATATGATGAACCAAAGCTGCGAATTTATAGGCCTGTGCTGGATTTCAGGGCCATGCGACCGCATGGCTTTTGTGCCTCCAGGCCATGCGATCGCATGGTGGTAGGTATCAGCTCAAAATTCTTTGTTTTCTTGTTTGTCGACGTTTATAATATATAATATAATATATAAATAATTTATATAATTATTTAAATATTATATTATATTCTTGTGCATAGTTGACTCATAATTTTTAGTCCGTTGCGTCGAGCGTTGAGAGTTGACTTTGGTCCCGGTTCCGGTTTTTCGAACGTCCTTGCGTACAATTTAATATCTTGTATTTTACGTTTCGCGTCTTATACTCTTGTAATTTTGAGACGTTTCTTATCAATAATTGGAACCTCTTTGATTGTACTTTGTACTTTTGAGCTTTTTGGTCGTTTGCGTCTTCAATTCATTGAATCTGTCTTTTGTCTTCACCTTTTATTATTTAAACGAATATCACTTGTAAATAGAACAATTGCAACTAAAAGCTTGTCTTTCTTGAGGGATAATGCTATGAAATATATGTTCGTTTTTAGCATTATCATATAGTTTTTAATTTCATTCGTACCAATCAAGGATTTTAATATCAGATAGATAATTGAAATTTGATTGTGATATGAGACAGAATACCTAACTATCTGTATGTATATAACTGTTTTTGTGTATATATATATATCGAGGTACATGTATTTATTTATAGATGTATTATAACTATATTTAATATATGTATTATATATCTAATATATATATTTGATTATATATATGTATATATATAATTCCAATTCTTGATAATTACATAAATAATAACAATAATCCTAACAATAATGATAATAATTTTAATTGTATTAATGATAATAATAATCATGTTTTTAATCTTAATAATAATGATATTTAACATAATAATAATAATAACAATTAATTTATAATAATAATAATAACAATGATAACAATGTAACAATTTACATGTATTAATTTCATATCTATATTATATTAAAATAGTATCATTCATATTACTGATATTAATATTGGTATTAATATTTATTTTAATAATAATAATGAAAGTAATAACCATTTATACATTACAACTTTCATATTTATTTACTGTATATTTATAGTAATAATATTAATAATGGCTGAGGACGACCTTCTTTGCTATTGAGCTTAGTTGGTTGTCACTTAGTTACGTGGTTTCGGGGATGTTTACCGTAAAGGTGCATGAGTGGTGTTTGGTTTGTTCCTAGTGGTTGGCTCTTTGCTTGCGCAACAACTTCCACCTGGCATGCCTTTCGAGTTCTGTTTCAGTAACTTTTGGCTCTATTTATTGAAGTAACAACAAACGTCGATTTATTGGCGACTTGTGTAGTGACCCGAACTTTTTCATGTTTATATATTAATTGAGATTGATATTTACATGATTAAATGTTTCCAACATGTTAAGCAATCAAACTTGTTAAGACTTGATTAATTGAAATATGTTTCATATAGACAATTGACCACCCAAGTTGATCGGTGATTCACGAACGTTAAAACTTGTAAAAACTATATGATGACATATATATGGATATATATATATAGTTAACATGATACTATGATAAGAAAACATATCATAAAGTATATTAACAATGAACTACATATGTAAAAACAAGACTACTAAGTTAATGATTTTTAAACGAGACATATATGTAACGATTATCGTTGTAAAGACATTTAATGTATATATATCATATTAAGAGATATTCATACATGATAATATCATGATAATATAATAATTTAAAATCTCATTTGATATTATAAATATTTGGTTAACAACATTTAACAAGATCGTTAACCTAAAGGTTTCAAAACAACACTTACATGTAACGACTAACGATGACTTAACGACTTAGTTAAAATGTATATACATGTAGTGTTTTAATATGTATTTATACACTTTTGAAAGACTTCAATACACTTATCAAAATACTTCTACTTAACAAAAATGCTTACAATTACATCCTCGTTCAGTTTCATCAACAATTCTACTCGTATGCACCCGTATTCGTACTCGTACAATACACAGCTTTTAGATGTATGTACTATTGGTATATACACTCCAATGATCAGCTTTTAGCAGCCCATGTGAGTCACCTAACACATGTGGGAACCATCATTTGGCAACTAGCATGAAATATCTCATAAAATTACAAAAATATGAGTAATCATTCATGACTTATTTACATGAAAACAAAATTACATATCCTTTATATCTAATCCATACACCAACGACCAAAAACACCTACAAACACTTTCATTCTTCAATTTTCTTCATCTAATTGATCTCTCTCAAGTTCTATCTTCAAGTTCTAAGTGTTCTTCATAAATTCCAAAAGTTCTAGTTTCATAAAATCAAGAATACTTTCAAGTTTGCTAGCTCACTTCCAATCTTGTAAGGTGATCATCCAACCTCAAGAAATCTTTGTTTCTTACAGTAGGTTATCATTCTAATACAAGGTAATAATCATATTCAAACTTTGGTTCAATTTCTATAACTATAACAATCTTATTTCAAGTGATGATCTTACTTGAACTTGTTTTCGTGTCATGATTCTGCTTCAAGAACTTCGAGCCATCCAAGGATCCATTGAAGCTAGATCCATTTTTCTCTTTTCCAGTAGGTTTATCCAAGGAAATTAAGGTAGTAATGATGTTCATAACATCATTCGATTCATACATATAAAGCTATCTTATTCGAAGGTTTAAACTTGTAATCACTAGAACATAGTTTAGTTAATTCTAAACTTGTTCGCAAACAAAAGTTAATCCTTCTAACTTGACTTTTAAAATCAACTAAACACATGTTCTATATCTATATGATATGCTAACTTAATGATTTAAAACCTGGAAACACGAAAAACACCGTAAAACCGGATTTACGCCGTCGTAGTAACACCGCGGGCTGTTTTGGGTTAGTTAATTAAAAACTATGATAAACTTTGATTTAAAAGTTGTTATTCTGAGAAAATGATTTTTATTATGAACATGAAACTATATCCAAAAATTATGGTTAAACTCAAAGTGGAAGTATGTTTTCTAAAATGGTCATCTAGACGTCGTTCATTCGACTGAAATGACTACCTTTACAAAAACGACTTGTAACTTATTTTTCCGACTATAAACCTATACTTTTCTGTTTAGATTCATAAAATAGAGTTCAATATGAAACCATAGCAATTTGATTCACTCAAAACGGATTTAAAATGAAGAAGTTATGGGTAAAACAAGATTGGATAATTTTTCTCATTTTAGCTACGTGAAAATTGGTAACAAATCTATTCCAACCATAACTTAATCAACTTGTATTGTATATTATGTAATCTTGAGATACCATAGACACGTATACAATGTTTCGACCTATCATGTCGACA
Organism: Rutidosis leptorrhynchoides; assembly: GCF_046630445.1. Taxonomy (NCBI): domain Eukaryota; kingdom Viridiplantae; phylum Streptophyta; class Magnoliopsida; order Asterales; family Asteraceae; genus Rutidosis; species Rutidosis leptorrhynchoides. The sequence continues at coordinate 209,358,556 of NC_092343.1, forward strand.
CATCTATATATATTTCGGAACAACCATAGACACTCTATATGTGAATGTTGGAGTTAGCTATACAGGGTTGAGGTTGATTCCAAAATATATATAGTTTGAGTTGTGATCAATACTGAGATACGTATACACTGGGTCGTGGATTGATTCAAGATAATATTTATCGATTTATTTCTGTACATCTAACTGTGGACAACTAGTTGTAGGTTACTAACGAGGACAGCTGACTTAATAAACTTAAAACATCAAAATATATTAAAAGTGTTGTAAATATATTTTGAACATACTTTGATATATATGTATATATTGTTATAGGTTCGTGAATCAACCAGTGGCCAAGTCTTACTTCCCGACGAAGTAAAAATCTGTGAAAGTGAGTTATAGTCCCACTTTTAAAATCTAATATTTTTGGGATGAGAATACATGCAGGTTTTATAAATGATTTACAAAATAGACACAAGTACGTGAAACTACATTCTATGGTTGAATTATCGAAATCGAATATGCCCCTTTTTATTAAGTCTGGTAATCTAAGAATTAGGGAACAAACACCCTAATTGACGCGAATCCTAAAGATAGATCTATTGGGCCTAACAAACCCCATCCAAAGTACCGGATGCTTTAGTACTTCGAAATTTATATCATATCCGAAGGGTGTCCCGGAATGATGGGGATATTCTTATATATGCATCTTGTTATTGTCGGTTACCAGGTGTTCACCATATGAATGATTTTTATCTCTATGTATGGGATGTGTATTGAAATATGAAATCTTGTGGTCTATTGTTACGATTTGATATATACAGGTTAAACCTATAACTCACCAACATTTTTGTTGACGTTTTAAGCATGTTTATTCTCAGGTGATTATTAAGAGCTTCCGCTGTCGCATACTTAAATAAGGACGAGATTTGGAGTCCATGCTTGTATGATATTGTGTAAAAACTGCATTCAAGAAACTTATTTTGTTGTAACATATTTGTATTGTAAACCATTATGTAATGGTCGTGTGTAAACAGGATATTTTAGATTATCATTATTTGATAATCTACGTAAAGCTTTTTAAACCTTTATTGATGAAATAAAGGTTATGGTTTGTTTTAAAATGAATGCAGTCTTTGAAAAACGTCTCATATAGAGGTCAAAACCTCGCAACGAAATCAATTAATATGGAACGTTTTTAATCAATAAGAACGGGACATTTCAGTTGGTATCCGAGCGTTGGTCTTAGAGAACCAGAAAATTTGCATTAGTGTGTCTTATCGAGTTTGTTAGGATGCATTAGTGAGTCTGGACTTCGACCGTGTTTTCTTTAAAAATGATTGCTTAACATTTTTGTTGGAAACTATATATTTTTAACATATGAATATTATGTGATATATTAATCTCTTAACGTGTTTGATATTATGTGATAGATGTCTACCTCTAGAACAAGTCCCATTGACTCACCTAATAATAATGAAGAGTCAAATGTAAATTGGAATGATTTGTGGACTGATTCACAAGTTCCCGAAGAGGAACCGGAAGAAGAGTCGGAACCGGAAGAAGAATCGGAACCGGAAGAAGAATCGGAACCGGATAAAGAAATAGAACCGGTGGGGGAAATAATAAAACGGTTAAGTAAAAGAAAATCCTCAACCAACCGACCAAAGTTAATTATGGTCAATGGTGTTTCCGCCAAGGAAGCAAAATATTGGGAGGATTACCAATTCTCCGATGAATCGGATTCCGACGAGAATTCTGATGATGTTATAGAAATTACCCCAACTGAATTTAAAAAGGCAAAAGAAAATAATAAGGGAAAGGGCATAAAAATAGAGAAATCTAATTCCAACCCCGATGAACTTTATATGTATCGTCAACCCCCGAAGTCCTTAAGTTGTAACAATGACCCGGGAACCTCTAAACCACCAGGTTTTTCTAAACCAATGTGGACAACGACGGCTCGTATTAGGGGAACATCATATATCCCTAGAAACTTGGCAAAACGAACCAAAACCGAAGAAGAAGAAACGAGCGAGTCGGAATAAGATAGTTGTATTCGTGTGGTGTAATATATGTAATATAGTGTTCTTATGCTTTATGATATATGTAAAAATTGCTTGTATTAATAAGTATTTTTTTATGAATCTAACTCTTGTCTATTTTACAGTTTAAAAACACAAAATGGATAGACAACCCAATATTTTAAGAGACCTACCCGGAGACATGATTGATGAAATCTTGTCTAGAGTCGGCCAGAATTCTTCGGCACAACTATTTAAGGCGAGATCAGTTTGTAAGACATTCGAAGAACGTTCCAAGAATGTCTTGGTTTATAAGAGACTTTCGTTTGAAAGATGGGGGATATCACATTGGGAAACCCATAAGTTACGATGTGTTTACTTTGACGCATATATTGCGGGGAACCCAAATGCTATTTTACGCAACGGGTTAAGAAATTATTTTGACTCAATATATCCGAATATTGGACTTCGTGATTTAGAAAAAGCGGCTAACATGCAACATAAAGAAGCATGTTATGCTTACGGATTAGTAATGTTCGCTTCTCACCAAAGTGAGAACAAGAACATCGGGCTACAACTATTAAACAAAACGTTTCCACAAGTGACGGAGTCGGTAATTGGGGTAAGAAATGAGGTTTTTAGATTATTACGGGACTGTTGGACATTACGTAACCCTCGTCCCTTTGATGACGTTACAACACGCTGTCTTATCAACGGCCATAACGGTTATGTTGCACAAGACCAAGGGTGGGAAGTAGTCCTAGTAAAACCAGAATGCATGACTTGTTTCTGGACGTATGAATTACGTGTCTTTATTGTCTTTGCTGAACGACTTGTGTACTAGCTAGAATTGTCTTCACAACTATCTTGTATCAAAGTTATTGTGTGCTATATTTCATGCTTTATGTAAAATAAGCGGTATTGTAAGTTTGTAAAATATTGTATAAAAGCTTGAACGCGAAATATTATTATAATCAGTTTTTCATATAGAATTGTAGTAGTTGAATTGTATATTAGCTACTAAGTATGAACTTAACGGGTAGGTACTACCCGAATTTAAACTTATAAAACGCTAATATGAAGAAAAAGCTTTTATAAATGAGTTCATATTATGCTACGAAATACTATTAACTACTCTTAATATTTTGTATGATTAACTTGTTCCATTTGACTATTTTGAAGGAAATGGCACCGACTACTCGACACACCGTGAATATGAATGAAGAGGAATTCCGTACTTTTCTAGCTTCAAACATAGCCGCAGTACAGGCTGCGCTACATACCAACAATAACCTTGGATCTGGCAGTACAGGAAATCGTGTAGGATGCACCTACAAAGAATTCACTGCCTGCAAACCTTTGGAATTTGATGGAACCGAAGGACCGATCGGATTGAAACGGTGGACCGAGAAGGTTGAATCGGTGTTTGCCATAAGTAAGTGTACTGAAGAGGACAAAGTGAAGTACGCTACGCATACCTTCACAGGTTCTGCATTAACATGGTGGAATACCTATCTAGAGCAAGTGGGACAAGATGATGCGTACGCACTACCGTGGTCAGCATTCAAGCACTTGATGAACGAGAAGTACCGTCCCAGAACCGAGGTCAATAAGCTCAAGACAGAACTTAGAGGGTTACGAACCCAAGGATTTGATATTACCACGTACGAAAGACGATTCACAGAATTGTGCCTATTGTGTCCGGGAGCATTCGAAGATGAGGAAGACAAGATCGACGCGTTTGTGAAAGGATTACCGGAAAGAATCCAAGAAGATATAAGTTCACACGAGCCCGCCTCCATACAACAGGCATGTAGAATGGCTCACAAACTAGTGAACCAGATTGAAGAAAGAATTAAAGAACAGACTGCTGAAGAGGCCAATGTGAAGCAAGTCAAAAGAAAGTGGGAGGAAAACGGTGATAAGAATCACCAATACAACAACAACAGCAATTACAACAATAATCGCAACAATTATCCCAACAATCGCAACATCAATCGCAACTACAACAAACGGCCCAACAACAACAACAACAACAACAGCAACTACAACAATCATCCCAACAACAATAATAACCGCAACAACAACAACAATCAGAAGCAGCTATGCCAAAGGTGTGAAAAGAATCACTCGGGGTTCTGCACCAAATTTTGCAACAAGTGTAAAAGAAATGGTCATAGCGCGGCGAAGTGTGAGGTCTACGGACCAGGGGTTAATAGAACGAAAGGAACAAATGGTGTCGGAACGAGTAATGGCGGAGCAAGTAGTGTCGGAGCAAGTTATGCCAATGTAGTTTGTTATAAATGTGGAAAACCAGGCCACATTATTAGAAATTGCCCGAACCAGGAGAACACGAATGGACAAGGCCGTGGAAGAGTTTTCAATAGTAATGCGGTAGAGGCACAGGAAGACCCGGAGCTTGTTACGGGTACGTTTCTTATTGACAATAAATCTGCTTACGTTTTATTTGATTCGGGTGCGGATAGAAGCTATATGAGTAGAGATTTTTGTGCTAAATTAAGTTGTCCATTGACGCCTTTGGATAGTAAATTTTTACTCGAATTAGCAAATGGTAAATTAATTTCAGCAGATAATATATGTCGGAATCGAGAAATTAAACTGGTTAGCGAAACATTTAAGATTGATTTGATACCAGTAGAGTTAGGGAGTTTTGATGTGATAATCGGTATGGACTGGTTGAAAGAAGTGAAAGCGGAGATCGTTTGTTACAAAAATGCAATTCGCATTATACGAGAAAAAGGAAAACCCTTAATGGTGTACGGAGAAAAGGGCAACACGAAGCTATATCTTATTAGTAATTTGAAGGCACAAAAACTAATAAGAAAAGGTTGCTATGCTGTTCTAGCACACGTCGAGAAAGTACAAACTGAAGAAAAGAGCATCAATGATGTTCCCATTGCAAAAGAATTTCCCGATGTATTTTCGAAAGAATTACCGGGATTACCCCCACATCGATCCGTTGAATTTCAAATAGATCTTGTACCAGGAGCTGCACCAATAGCTCGTGCTCCTTACAGACTCGCACCCAGCGAGATGAAAGAACTGCAAAGCCAATTACAAGAACTTTTAGAGCGTGGTTTCATTCGACCAAGCACATCACCGTGGGGAGCTCCTGTTTTGTTTGTCAAGAAGAAAGATGGTACATTCAGGTTGTGTATCGACTACCGAGAGTTGAACAAACTTACCATCAAGAACCGCTACCCACTACCGAGAATCGACGACTTATTTGATCAACTACAAGGCTCGTCTGTTTATTCAAAGATTGACTTACGTTCCGGGTATCATCAAATACGGGTGAAAGAAGATGATATTCCAAAGACTGCTTTCAGAACACGTTACGGTCATTACGAGTTTATGGTCATGCCGTTTGGTTTAACTAATGCACCAGCTGTGTTCATGGACCTTATGAACCGAGTGTGTGGACCATACCTTGACAAGTTTGTCATTGTTTTCATTGATGACATACTTATTTACTCAAAGAATGACCAAGAACACGGTGAACATTTGAGAAAGGTGTTAGAAGTATTGAGGAAGGAAGAATTGTACGCTAAGTTTTCAAAGTGTGCATTTTGGTTGGAAGAAGTTCAATTCCTCGGTCACATAGTGAACAAAGAAGGTATTAAGGTGGATCCGGCAAAGATAGAAACTGTTGAAAAGTGGGAAACCCCGAAAACTCCGAAACACATACGCCAGTTTTTAGGACTAGCTGGTTACTACAGAAGGTTCATCCAAGACTTTTCCAGAATAGCAAAACCCTTGACTGCATTAACGCATAAAGGGAAGAAATTTGAATGGAATGATGAACAAGAGAAAGCGTTTCAGTTATTGAAGAAAAAGCTAACTACGGCACCTATATTGTCATTGCCTGAAGGGAATGATGATTTTGTGATTTATTGTGACGCATCAAAGCAAGGTCTCGGTTGTGTATTAATGCAACGAACGAAGGTGATTGCTTATGCGTCTAGACAATTGAAGATTCACGAACAAAATTATACGACGCATGATTTGGAATTAGGCGCGGTTGTTTTTGCATTAAAGACTTGGAGGCACTACTTATATGGGGTCAAAAGTATTATATATACTGACCACAAAAGTCTTCAACACATATTTAATCAGAAACAACTGAATATGAGGCAGCGTAGGTGGATTGAATTATTGAATGATTACGACTTTGAGATTCGTTACCACCCGGGGAAGGCAAATGTGGTAGCCGATGCCTTGAGCAGGAAGGACAGAGAACCCATTCGAGTAAAATCTATGAATATAATGATTCATAATAACATTACTACTCAAATAAAGGAGGCGCAACAAGGAGTTTTAAAAGAGGGAAATTTAAAGGATGAAATACCCAAAGGATCGGAGAAGCATCTTAATATTCGGGAAGACGGAACCCGGTATAGGGCTGAAAGGATTTGGGTACCAAAATTTGGAGATATGAGAGAAATGGTACTTAGAGAAGCTCATAAAACCAGATACTCAATACATCCTGGAACGGGGAAGATGTACAAGGATCTCAAGAAACATTTTTGGTGGCCGGGTATGAAAGCCGATGTTGCTAAATACATAGGAGAATGTTTGACGTGTTCTAAGGTCAAAGCTGAGCATCAGAAACCATCAGGTCTACTTCAACAACCCGAAATCCCGGAATGGAAATGGGAAAACATTACCATGGATTTCATCACTAAATTGCCAAGGACTGCAAGTGGTTTTGATACTATTTGGGTAATAGTTGATCGTCTCACCAAATCAGCACACTTCCTACCAATAAGAGAAGATGACAAGATGGAGAAGTTAGCACGACTGTATTTGAAGGAAGTCGTCTCCAGACATGGAATACCAATCTCTATTATCTCTGATAGGGATGGCAGATTTATTTCAAGATTCTGGCAGACATTACAGTAAGCATTAGGAACTCGTCTAGACATGAGTACTGCCTATCATCCACAAACTGATGGGCAGAGCGAAAGGACGATACAAACGCTTGAAGACATGCTACGAGCATGTGTTATTGATTTTGGAAACAGTTGGGATCGACATCTACCATTAGCAGAATTTTCCTACAACAACAGCTACCATTCAAGCATTGAGATGGCGCCGTTTGAAGCACTTTATGGTAGAAAGTGCAGGTCTCCGATTTTTTGGAGTGAAGTGGGGGATAGACAGATTACGGGTCCGGAGATTATACAAGAAACTACCGAGAAGATCATCCAAATTCAACAACGGTTGAAAACCGCCCAAAGTCGACAAAAGAGCTACGCTGACATTAAAAGAAAAGATATAGAATTTGAAATTGGAGAGATGGTCATGCTTAAAGTTGCACCTTGGAAAGGCGTTGTTCGATTTGGTAAACGAGGGAAATTAAATCCAAGGTATATTGGACCATTCAAGATTATTGATCGTGTCGGACCAGTAGCTTACCGACTAGAGTTACCTCAACAACTCGTGGCTGTACATAACACTTTCCACGTCTCGAATTTAAAGAAATGTTTTGCTAAAGAAGATCTCACTATTCCGTTAGATGAAATCCAAATCAACGAAAAACTTCAATTCATCGAAGAACCCGTCGAAATAATGGATCGTGAGGTTAAAAGACTTAAGCAAAACAAGATACCAATTGTTAAGGTTCGATGGAATGCTCGTAGAGGACCCGAGTTCACCTGGGAGCGTGAAGATCAGATGAAGAAGAAATACCCGCATCTATTTCCAGAAGATTCGTCAACACCTTCAACAGCTTAAAATTTCGGGACGAAATTTATTTAACGGGTAGGTACTGTAGTGACCCGAACTTTTCCATGTTTATATATATTAATTGAGATTGATATTTACATGATTAAATGTTTCCAACATGTTAAGCAATCAAACTTTTTAAGACTTGATTAATTGAAATATGTTTCATATAGACAATTGACCACCCAAGTTGATCGGTGATTCACGGACGTTAAAACTTGTAAAAACTATATGATGACATATATATGGATATATATATATATAGTTAACATGATACTATGATAAGAAAACATATCATAAAGTATATTAACAATGAACTACATATGTAAAAACAAGACTACTAAGTTAATGATTTTTAAACGAGACATATATGTAACGATTATCGTTGTAAAGACATTTAATGTATATATATCATATTAAGAGATATTCATACATGATAATATCATGATAATATAATAATTTAAAATCTCATTTGATATTATAAACATTTGGTTAACAACATTTAACAAGATCGTTAACCTAAAGGTTTCAAAACAACACTTACATGTAACGACTAACGATGACTTAACGACTCAGTTAAAATGTATATACATGTAGTGTTTTAATATGTATTTATACACTTTTGAAAGACTTCAATACACTTATCAAAATACTTCTACTTAACAAAAATGCTTACAATTACATCCTCGTTCAGTTTCATCAACAATTCTACTCGTATGCACCCGTATTCGTACTCGTACAATACACAGCTTTTAGATGTATGTACTATTGGTATATACACTCCAATGATCAGCTTTTAGCAGCCCATGTGAGTCACCTAACACATGTGGGAACCATTATTTGGCAACTAGCATGAAATATCTCATAAAATTACAAAAATATGAGTAATCATTCATGACTTATTTACATGAAAACAAAATTACATATCCTTTATATCTAATCCATACACCAACGACCAAAAACACCTACAAACACTTTCATTCTTCAATTTTCTTCATCTAATTGATCTCTCTCAAGTTCTATCTTCAAGTTCTAAGTGTTCTTCATAAATTCCAAAAGTTCTAGTTTCATAAAATCAAGAATACTTTCAAGTTTGCTAGCTCACTTCCAATCTTGTAAGGTGATCATCCAACCTCAAGAAATCTTTGTTTCTTACAGTAGGTTATCATTCTAATACAAGGTAATAATCATATTCAAACTTTGGTTCAATTTCTATAACTATAATAATCTTATTTCAAGTGATGATCTTACTTGAACTTGTTTTCGTGTCATGATTCTGCTTCAAGAACTTCGAGCCATCCAAGGATCCATTGAAGCTAGATCCATTTTTCTCTTTTCCAGTAGGTTTATCCAAGGAAATTAAGGTAGTAATGATGTTCATAACATCATTCGATTCATACATATAAAGCTATCTTATTCGAAGGTTTAAACTTGTAATCACTAGAACATAGTTTAGTTAATTCTAAACTTGTTCGCAAACAAAAGTTAATCCTTCTAACTTGACTTTTAAAATCAACTAAACACATGTTCTATATCTATATGATATGCTAACTTAATGATTTAAAACCTGGAAACACGAAAAACACCGTAAAACCGGATTTACGCCGTCGTAGTAACACCGCGGGCTGTTTTGGGTTAGTTAATTAAAAACTATGATAAACTTTGATTTAAAAGTTGTTATTCTGAGAAAATGATTTTTATTATGAACATGAAACTATATCCAAAAATTATGGTTAAACTCAAAGTGGAAGTATGTTTTCTAAAATGGTCATCTAGACGTCGTTCATTCGACTGAAATGACTACCTTTACAAAAACGACTTGTAACTTATTTTTCCGACTATAAACCTATACTTTTCTGTTTAGATTCATAAAATAGAGTTCAATATGAAACCATAGCAATTTGATTCACTCAAAACGGATTTAAAATGAAGAAGTTATGGGTAAAACAAGATTGGATAATTTTTCTCATTTTAGCTACGTGAAAATTGGTAACAAATCTATTCCAACCATAACTTAATCAACTTGTATTGTATATTATGTAATCTTGAGATACCATAGACACGTATACAATGTTTCGACCTATCATGTCGACACATCTATATATATTTCGGAACAACCATAGACACTCTATATGTGAATGTTGGAGTTAGCTATACAGGGTTGAGGTTGATTCCAAAATATATATAGTTTGAGTTGTGATCAATACTGAGATACGTATACACTGGGTCGTGGATTGATTCAAGATAATATTTATCGATTTATTTCTGTACATCTAACTGTGGACAACTAGTTGTAGGTTACTAACGAGGACAGCTGACTTAATAAACTTAAAACATCAAAATATATTAAAAGTGTTGTAAATATATTTTGAACATACTTTGATATATATGTATATATTGTTATAGGTTCGTGAATCAACCAGTGGCCAAGTCTTACTTCCCGACGAAGTAAAAATCTGTGAAAGTGAGTTATAGTCCCACTTTTAAAATCTAATATTTTTGGGATGAGAATACATGCAGGTTTTATAAATGATTTACAAAATAGACACAAGTACGTGAAACTACATTCTATGGTTGAATTATCGAAATCGAATATGCCCCTTTTTATTAAGTCTGGTAATCTAAGAATTAGGGAACAGACACCCTAATTGACGCGAATCCTAAAGATAGATCTATTGGGCCTAACAAACCCCATCCAAAGTACCGGATGCTTTAGTACTTCGAAATTTATATCATATCCAAAGGGTGTCCCGGAATGATGGGGATATTCTTATATATGCATCTTGTTATTGTCGGTTACCAGGTGTTCACCATATGAATGATTTTTATCTCTATGTATGGGATGTGTATTGAAATATGAAATCTTGTGGTCTATTGTTACGATTTGATATATATAGGTTAAACCTATAACTCACCAACATTTTTGTTGACGTTTTAAGCATGTTTATTCTCAGGTGATTATTAAGAGCTTCCGCTGTCGCATACTTAAATAAGGACGAGATTTGGAGTCCATGCTTGTATGATATTGTGTAAAAACTGCATTCAAGAAACTTATTTTGTTGTAACATATTTGTATTGTAAACCATTATGTAATGGTCGTGTATAAACAGGATATTTTAGATTATCATTATTTGATAATCTACGTAAAGCTTTTTAAACCTTTATTGATGAAATAAAGGTTATGGTTTGTTTTAAAATGAATGCAGTCTTTGAAAAACGTCTCATATAGAGGTCAAAACCTCGCAACGAAATCAATTAATATGGAACGTTTTTAATCAATAAGAACGGGACATTTCAACTTGACTGCCGCGTGGAGCCTATATTGAACCCCAGGCAGGCTTTAGAACCCATGAAAATTTGACCCCGCCATTTTCATGGCGTCTCTTTTTATCCCGTTTTTATTTGTATTATCCCGTTTTTATTTGTTTTACGTTTTTTTTTTTGGAGGTCCTCTCGGAAGCAATCTCTCTACTTTGGAGTAGAGAGGAGGATGACTTCCTCTCTCGGTGGGTGGAGAATTTTTTCTCAACTCGTGGTTAGAGGGATGACTTCTCTTCTATTCTAGGGTAGAGGAAGGATTGTCTACATCTCACCTCCCCCATACCTCGCATGCGCGGGATTAGGTATTGTTGTTGTTGTTGTTGTTGTTGTTGTTGTTGTTGTTGTGTATCTTTGATATTAATATTAATAGTCATAGTAATAATGAAAGTAGCTATAACAATTATATTTTTTAACTTGTAATTAAACTGATCGCATTAAAATTACCTATTATTAATTATGTAATATATAATATAATGTAACGAATATTTATTATTCATACATACCATATAATAATAATAATTATACATTGATATCATATATATATGCATTTTAATTACAACTTATTTATTTACATTTTTAATTCTAATAGATTAAAGTTTATTTTATTAATTCAAAATTTTTATATATACACTTATGTTTATATTTATATTATATATATATATATATATATATATATATATATATATATATATATATATATATATATATATATATATATATATACATATTTAATTACACACCATTGCTCGTGAATCGTAGGAAATAGTCGAAGGGTAATTTGAATATATGAACATCGTTCTAAAATTTTTTAGACTTAACATTACATACTTTGCTTATCGTATCGAAATCATATAAAGATTAAGTTTAAATTTAGTCAGAAATTTCCGGGTCGTCACAGCATAAGTGTAAATGTCATATGGATTGAATTTACACATACTATATTACACGTGCAAGAATTCAAAAATCAGGGTGCTCTAATAGTTTGAACCCATCAATTCATTTGAAAACCTGTCAATAATATACACACTAGTTCCATACTTTCTACAATTAACCTGACATTATTATAAGCCATGTGTCCCAATCCTCTCATGAACATATCAAAAGCTAAGTTCCAAGCTTTCTTGAGGTGGCTTAACCTCGTGTTCACATAGGTAGTTTCTTTTAATCTTGCTCCCGCGATGCAATTTTTCAAGCAACTATTAAGAAGTATTTAACTTCAACCTTCTTTATCTCACGGGTCCGAACACATACTTTGGGATCATATATAAAATGTGTTCCAATCTTCAGATAGTAGGCTTTCCTCATTGAATTCAGCTCCTAGCATTGTACTAGAAGGAAATTGGGTATCCCACTATGGAAGATCTAAATGGACTTCAATCCCACAACATTAGCCATATTTGCGCGCTTCCGACTAATGCTTTTCTTAAGTGATTTAGTCAAACTTTTATTGTAACCCAACAAAATCCACATACATCACTTCATTCGTGATAACCTCACGAAACATAATTTGTCTAAGGCATAAGTGTCTAGACTTTTACTTGTTAAAATACATGCCTTAGTCAAAGACATCCCATTACTCGGGATCACCATGAACTTTAATCTCATTCATTATGACCTCAATCAATTTCCATTCTTCTGCAATCCTTTAAACCAAGGATTTACCAAGTCCTTATTTTACCATAAGTAACTTGTGAGTACTCAAATCAATTGATTGATTAGTCCTTGCATATGTCCACTTTTCACAATTAATCAATGTAAATCTATAATTTATACACCCTCGATAATGTTTTCCCATTATCCTTGTGTACAAATATTACCATTACATTAGAGGTGAGATTATAATTATAAACATTCCTTAGTTAATCCACTTCTAGAACCAAGAAGTAATGACAACAAGTTTATAATATCCATAATCTCAACATCAAGACTTTGATCCAAGATACTTCATCTATACCAAGTGATAAATCCAACAACTTGTAGATTTATCATCCTCTTGATCAATATAAAACTCAATACAATTTAATATGCTTTAGGATCACCATTGTGAACTAAACCATAATTCATAGTTGACTTTTACAAGTATTAAAATACTTAAGTCACATCACAATATATTACCTTAGACATAACACCATGCAAAATTGGTCATTTGATGTAATCACATACATCATACCACCAATTTCCATAGCATACCAGTATTTAAAACAAATAAGCAATATCTACTCCCATTCCATATAAAAACATATTAGTTTCACTAATTTGTACCATTTTTGAAAAATTATCAAATAGTTATGGACATACCTCATCAATGAATAAAACTTCATGGTAATTTTATTTAGTAACAAAAACAGTCACTTCACAACCATACAAAGTTGTCTTGTAACTTTTCCACGGATTATTACTACCCATAAATATCCTAACAATTGTTATCAAAAATATAATATCAACAACCATAGGGGGTTTCCATGTCAATCTCCAAAGAACATATTAAACACATCCTTTTATTGACATCAAATATTCACATATAGTTTATCACAACTAGTTTACCACCATACACATATAATACATGTATATGCATATTCAAACTTGACCGTTGTGTATTTTTCAAGTTATTGACACCAAGAATAAAATCAGCCTTTAGATTTGTTTTGCCATTTACAAAATAGCCACAAAAACAAATCATTATTTTTCTAACTAGTTTCATGATTCATTTATTATAATCAGTCTTAACAATTATGCTTTACCATAATTTAAGACACACAACCGACATGAACAAAACATAAGACGGTTACGACTATAAACAAATATGAATGTATGCCATTCATAAATGCCACATACATACTACTTTTGTAAGTATATGTATTTTAGTCCAAGTATGTAACCAACACATCTTATTACTTCCATATACAAATAAATGAATTATTGATTGATGATATGTTTCCAGAATAAGAATAAATAAATTTCTGTGTTATTAATAACAGTTAAAATGAGTACCATTCATTCATCACAAGATGAATACATGGTGTAAGACACCATTTAATAAATTCTCCGTACCATTCATGCAAACTGTTCTAATATGAAGCACGTCAAACACCAATTAATTTAGACATATAATTTAACTAGTTTCATTTGTCCATTCTTATTCATATCATCAATCTCATCAATCAAGGCATAAAATAAAACAATATAAACAGAAAATGCGTACTCTTAGAGTTCCACCATATGAAACTCCCATATGAATCTTCATCCATCTACTTGATGATCATATCCTTATGCACATCCAATGTGAATCCCACAAGTCCATAATTTTCTGCCATATACCAAAATCCATGCCTTCAAACTTCACAGATTCACCCCGGTCTTGATTCCCAAAAGATACTCTATTAAACTGTTGGGGAAATACTTTGGATTAGTGGGTAAAGAATCAACAATCAGATTGATACTAGAATCATGTGAACACTTTCTTAATAGAGTATTTCGACCCACTTGGTCACGGGTTACACAAAATCACTATTAGGATAAGACTAGTATGAACAATCGTCTTGACCAAAAGATAATTGTTCCTTGCAATTGTAGATTGCATAAATCTGGAAGTTTTGTGTTGAAAGTGTGTTAGACATGTTTCTAAGTAACTAGGGGGTGAATAGTTACTTGATACGTTTTTAACACTTTTTCGATTGATCACCAAATTTGATTTACTTTGATCAACCAATTCAACTCAAACTTGATGTGTGCAGTATATATGTTCAAAATGATAAATGAAGTAATGTAAAGAACATAGACACAAGGATTTATAGTGGTTCGGGTAGATGTTAACTAATCCACCTTAATCCACTCCTCGATTACACTAATCGGGATTTGTTGCTTCACTAAGCACTTTTCTCCAAACCCGGTGGAGATCCGATTTACAAGTCTTCAACTTCTTTGGTAGACAACAAACCTAATCTTTCTATCCCTTTGAAAGATCAACTCCAACCTAGATCAACTTGTCTTCACCTTGGACAAGTATTAATCTCCAAATAAGATTAGTCAACTTCCTAAGAACCTTTAAGGAAGTAGATCACTAAGCTAGCCTATGCTTCTACTAATTGAAGTTACAAGACTTATACACTTTGTAATGATGATCCTAAGACAATACTAGGATATACATTACACTAATTAAACTCATAAGATTAATGATTTTGATTAATAAGTTTACAACAACCAAATTCTATATCTATAACATTATAGAATCTTCTCTTGCTTGATCACATTTGAGTAGTAGTTAGAGCCCTTGTGATATCTGGAAATAAGCCATTTAAATATGCAAGAGGGTCAGCTTCAAATGCTCATTAAAGTTTGCCTTTTATAGTGGGATTCAAAAAGTAGCTGTTGACACACGGTTGCCATCACGGTCGATTGTGGGTGCTCCAGTCCAAATTTAGTATCCGTTGTATAGCTGTTTGACTCAAATTTGAACACCATATTTTGGCACCTTTACTCCTTCTAGCACCTGCAAAAGAAATCAAACATCCTATGCAAGTACTATATGCATTAGGTGTGTGAGATTTGGTCTTATTGTGTGAAAGTGACTTAACATTCCAAAAGTGGTAAACCCAACATTCTTAGAGGAGTGTCTTGATTGATATTTAAGGAAATCTCAGTTTGGTAAAGACTTAGTTAGTCACATTAATACCTTTGGTTCAATTCTAAAGACTAGTCACTATGTCATTAACTTCCTAGTTTCAATTAATCACAAGTCATGTTCCATTTGAGTTTAGGTAGTGATTAATTGAATGATGTCTTTCTAAGATGATCATTAAGTATGTAGAGACATCAAAGTTAAGTCATACTTGAATAAGTAATCACACTTAGTTACTTAGACTAGGCTAAGTAGATAATTGACTATAATTTCATTGTGAACCATTTTACACTTAGTCTATTGAAGTATGTTAGTTACTTGAATCCTAACTAGTAAGCACATAGCAAACATATTAATCAAGTTGACAAATTTATGAGTATTAAGCATATTGGCAAGTAGCAAGTAATACTCACACATAGCAAGAGGTAGTTATTCTAGGATCAATCATATAGATATTTTCACAACTTATAATTCAAGCTTTTAACAAGTTTAATTGCAATATAACATATTGCTTGATTAATGTGTAAGCAAACATTAATGTCCAACACATGCACAAGGTAAGAGCAATCTCTAGTTGGGACTTGGTAACCATCCTAAATGTATCTAAGTGTATTTTAGGATTACAAGTCTTTACAAGTTACACTTGAGAGCATTGTTCCTCATTTGGCCTTAATTAATCACTAAGTCATTTTTAATAACAGTTATTGTTCAAGTGATATTGGCTTAAGTGTGTTGGTACTTGATGATCATACTAAGGATGTGTAGATAAGAATTAAGATCACAAGTTATTGATTAACACTTATGTGTTATGTCTAATCTTGGTTAATTTGTCATTAAGATGTCATTAGGCGTAATTAACCACAATTAGTGTTTTTATGACCAAAACTCAATTGAGTATGGAGAAGGCATCTATTCTAAGCAAGTTGAGAAAGGTTTCATGAATTATAGATGTTGGAAACTAGTCAAACTTTATTTGGTCAAAATTGGTAACATAGAAAACTGTGGTCGCACTGCGGTTGACCGTGGTGGCGACCGTGCAACTTGTTTTCATAAAACTGCGTTGCAATTCAGTTTGGGGTTCTGCGACTGGCTGTGCGGTCTATCGTACCTTGACCGTGTATTTAGCTGATCTTTTAATTTCATTCTTTAAGCTATGTTTGACTTGGTCGTTTGCAAGATAAAGTATGGATTAGTGACCTTGCGTGTTTTATGTTAAGATGTCAGTCATCACTTATGCATATGTATGTGTCATCATCAAAACATATTCTTTGGTTAATCATCATACTTAAGTTTGTCGTTTAGTTCATTAACCAACATTCAACCAACATTTTCCCCCTTTTTGATGACGACAAACATACAAGTGATGAGGAACATTTTGCTATAAATACGCAAGTGTTAACAATCACTTGTATCCATCTTTCTTCCCCTTTTGTCGAAGCAAAAAGGTTAGCTCCCCCTAGAACTAAGCTTGCCCTTAGAACAAAGCTCCCCCTTAAATTGTGCACGTTAGAAAAACATTTATTAAAACATAACAAGCACACATTTTATTCAAGTCACATACTAAACATAGATAATTCATACATAGATAATTTATAACAGTCAGAAAAGTTCAATTATCATGATGAGAGGAGTGACCCTTGTCCTTGTCCTCAAGTCGTGACAATCTTCGACCAAGTTTTAGAATGTTTCCATGAATTACACTGTTTTGTCCCTGTGTCGAAAGAGAATAAAAGTTGGGTGGATTTTCAAGAGGAGGTTCTTGAATATGCTTGGTTGAAGCTTTGCATATTGGATATGAAGAGACTTGAATGAAATGGTGAAACGGAGATGTCATTCCAACATATGCGAATAGTTTGGTCAGATGAAGACCATATGGAAGCGACATATGGGAATGTTGAGCTGCATGTTGCATTCTTGATGCCATGAAGTGTGCAACATTTACTTTGGGGGAGTTCAGGAGACACCATACGAAGGTGATTTCATTTGCATCAAGTCGATCCAGTAGTTCCCCTTTTCCGTAAACATTTTCAGTGATGATCTGTTGCCATAGATCATATGTTGATGCAAGATGTTGACAAAGGAATCCATCCTTTTTGATGTATTCGGGTTTAAGAGTTCCATTGCACATAATGTCTAGTGCATTGTCTCTCTTTACCCATTCAGGAAATTCATTGAACGAATTTGGTTTTAGAAAGAATGTTCGCCCTTCATTCGGAACATCCATAATATTTCCAAATTCTTTAAGCGTTAATGAATGACTTCTTCTATAAAGAGAAAATGAGATTTTCTCATTATTTTGTGAGAATTGAAAATTCTCATAGAGTTCATTGATGTGAAGAGGGTAAAGTGTACCTCTTTGATTGAGAAAAACATCCCACTTGATGTTTGAGAAGCTTTCAAGAGAGTAGGTAGTAAGATGATGTGTAAGAACTTCTCTTCCTTCAACAATAGACCTCATTGTGAAGAACTTTTGCTTTGCAAAGAGATGTTTGGAGTAATTGATGTGGGTGTGAATTTGTTGAATGTATTTGCTTTAACAGACAAATGATGAATGTTGTCTAGTAAACTTTGATAGGGTAGGTAGCTGAACTGAAAGTACTTTGACAGAGATATCAATTTGTCCTTTTGCAATCTATTGATCATTGAATTTGTGTAAGAGTGTTAGGACAAATTAATTCTGTCAGGTGTTAGGACAAATTAATTCTGTCAGGTGTTCTGCGGTCGAATCACGATCGAACCGTGGGAGTAGCCGTGCAGTGACAGATTTATCTTTTTGCAAGCAAAATGAATTTAAACACACAATAAACATAACATTACTAATTATCTTACACATAATTGTTTAGTGCCAACATTTAAGCACTTCACAGAGCACACAAGTATTTAATAAAGATTATTATCCCAAACATTCAAGTTATGACCTACTGCAAGAGATTGTTTTCACAAATCCTTTCAATGCCTTCTTGAACATAGAGTGATTCTCGCTAATCTCTTCCTCCCGCTTAAGAATCCTGTCGATCTTGGTTTCGAAATTCAAGTTCACGAATTCTTGATGTTCTTGTAAGTTTGCTTCCTCGTCTTCTATTCCTTCTTCATCTGATTCCTCCTCCGGTTGATAGTTCTCAATCTCATCGAGATCCTCTTGAAGACTTGATCTTCTTCCACGAGAGGATTCTGATAGAGGACCACTTCGAATGATAGTTGACTTATCTAGTGGCTCGAATGAAGGTTGTTGAACAATAGCGTGAGTTACGTTGAGGTAGCTAAACAAACTATTCAGATGCACTCCATAAGGAAGAGATATAGTTGATTCAGTCATGAGGTTGCTCATTCGGGACGCCATCAGAAACGCCACATTAATCTCCATATTTAATTCAATTGCCCACATGACATAAATTTGAGTGACATGAATGTGAGAGTGGTTTCCCAACCTACAGTAGATGTTGTGGTCAATGATTTTGTTCAGAATATCAAGATCTGACCGGAGATCCTTTTCGGTTAATCCCTTGGATAGGATTTCGGAGTGATTGGCGTTAGGTTTGCAGAGCAAGGTTAATATATCGGTAGCTTGAATAAATTCAGGAAGATGTTTTAGCTTGTGTCTTCTGCTATAGAACTCCATTCCTTCAGTAGGTACACCCAGAATTTCACCAAAGGTTTTGAGAGGATATTCCCACCATTTTTTGTTAAGATGAAATCTTACCACCATAGTTTCTGAGTTAAAACTAAAGTTGGCATAGAATTCTCTTATCAACTCAGGATATATAGGTCCATTGATTAGTACGAAAGAAGCTAGATTCCTTTAAAACAGCTTGTCAATTATTTCAGGGAATGCTTCAAGGTTTATGATTCTTCCTTCTGCTATTGTTCTTGCTTTGAGCCATTTCTTGTTGTATAATGTACGTTGTCTTGCATTAGCTGGAGGATTATATCTTTTCTCACCGCCTCTTGATTGAGCATCCCTTGTTCTTGCCATTTTCTACACGATGATACTTCAAATTAATTCAAAGTGTATAATTTCAATTGTAGGCAACAAGTTTTGCAAACTTTAATTATCATTAATACTTAGATGTTTTGATGTTAATATTATTCACATTTTCACTCTTCATTAGTGTCAATGAGTTTGCAACTAGATTAAGATTTTCACAAAGTTCATATGTGTTCTAGATTTTTTTGAGATCATCATCAACACATATTTTGACATCCAACATTATTACACTCAATTTGCAACAATGTCATTTATATCATATGAACAATGTTTCTATGAAAATCTAACCTAGATGTATAATGAATCCTAGAATTGTTTAAAGTTAAATCAATGCATGGATATACTACAATCACTACTACAATCGTTTCCAAGTTGTTCTTCAAGAACAATTTTGATTGTTTGCATCAATTTAAGTTTTGATTCATTCTAGTTAGGGTTTCTTCATAACCCTAATTCATCATACAAACACAATTGAATGCTAGGAAAGCAAGGATTAATCATACCGAAAGTAGAAATTGAGATTGAAGGAATGAGCGTTCTTCTTCGTGCGGTCGATCTCCTCAGCCGTGTGCAAAGTGCGTATGTTTTGAATTGAGTGGGAGTGAAGTAAAAGTGAGGGTTTTATTTAATTTAAAAACAGAATCAGACCACGCACGGTCGAAGCACGATCGACCGTGGTGTTAGCCGTGAAGGAATTTTCACGCGTTGATAATGCTAAAAATGAACACATATTTCATAGCATTATCCTTCAACAAAGACAAGCTTTTAGTTGCAATTGTTCTATTTTCAAGTAATATTCGTTTAAATAATAAAAGGTGAAGGCAAAAGACAGATTCGACGATTTGAAGAAGCAAACGACCAAAAAGCTCAAAAGTACAAATTACAATCCAAGTGGTTCAAATTATTGATGAGAAACGTCTAAAAATTACAAGAGTACAAGCCGCGAAACGCATAGTACAAGATATTAAATCGTACGAAAGGACGTTCGAAAATCCGGAACTGGGACATAAACCGAGAAGAAACGCACGACGCAACGAACCTAAAATTACAAGTCAACTATGCACGCGAATATAATATAATATATAAATAATTCTATAAATTATATATATTATATTTATATTATTAAATAAAAACATCGGCAAGCTAGAAAACAAGATGAAGTGAGCTGTCCTAGGCCTCCATGCGATCGCATGGCCAGAAGGCACATATCCCATGCGATCGCATGGCCTCAAAAACTTGGTCAGGTCCTATAAATAGCCAGCTTATTCGACGAAGAATGTACACAATTTTCATCAATATCCTTCTCTGCTCTCTCTCAAATATATTTATATTTATATTTATATTTTATAATTATAATTTTAATATTAAGTTAATAATAATAAGGTTATAATAGCGAATGTTTTAAGTTTGTAAGTTGAAATTCTGTCCGTGTAACTTACGCGATTAATACTCATTGTAAGTTATGTTCAACCTTTTTAAATTAATGTCTCGTAGCTAAATTATTATTATGCTTATTTAAGCCGAAGTAATCATGATGTTGGACTAAATATTAAAGACGGGATTATTGGGCTTTGGACCATAATTGGGGTTTGGACAAAAGATCAACACTTGTGGAAATTGGACTATGGGCTATTAATGGGCTTTATATTAATTAAATGATATCTCGTTGATTTAATATAGAGATTTATAATTTGACGTATTTATATATAACTACATACGCTTGACTGGGTACGGTGGGCGGGATATCTATAAATACTAATAATTGTTCATTTGACCGGACACGGGGATGGATTAATAGTCACTGGACTCATTAAAACATGGGTGGATTACATTCAAGGGTAATTGGTGTAATTGTTAACAAAGTATTAAAACCTTGAATTACACGCAGTCGATAACCTGGTGTATTCATTAAACAAAGTATTAAGACCTTGTTACAGTTTAAGTCCCCAATTAGTTGGAATATTTGACTTCGGGTATAAGGTTAATTTGACAAAGACTTTCGCACTTTATAATTATGACCGATGGACTATTATGGACAAAACCAGATGGACATATCAAATAACCCAGGACAAAGGACAATTAACCCATGGTAATAAATTAAAATCAACACGTCAAACATCATGATTACGGAAGTTTAAATAATCATAATTCCTTTATTTTATATCTCATCGCACTTTTATTTATCGTACTTTTATTTTATGCCATTTTTATTTATCGTCATTTACTTTACGCTTTAAAATAAGTTATTTTTATATTTAATATGTTACATTAGGTTTTAACTGTGACTTAAGTTTTAAAATCGACAAACCGGTCATTAAACGGTAAAACCCCTCTTTTATAATAATAATACTACTACTTATATATTTATATTTATACAAATGTAGTTAATAAAAATATAGCGTTAACTCAGTTGTATCCCTGTGGAACGAACCGGATTTACTAAAAACTACACTACTTTACGATTAGGTACACTCCCTATAAGTGTTGTAGCAAAGTTTAGGTATATTCCATTCAATAAATAAATAAATAACTTGTGTAAAATTGTAGCGTATTTAATAGTATTTCGTAGTAAAATATAATTTATTTTGTACTACACCTCGCACACATCACACGTACAGGACAGGAGTCTGCGGTCGAGTATACGGTCAGCCGTGATGCTGCAGTGGATTCTTCTGATCACCACCTTCTTCACTTCTTCTTTCTTTGAGCGCGTTTTGACGATTCTTAGGTTCTATAGAATACTTGAGGACAAGTTTTCTTTTCCTAACATTGAATGATTTCATCCTCCCGATGTTTAATCATCAATGACACATAATATATATATATATATATATATATATATATATATATATATATATATATATATATATATATATATATATATATATATATATATATATATATATATATATATATATATATATATTCAATCATGCACATAGTATACACAAAACGCATCAACCTAGTATTTAGCATGCAATACATAGTTTCACATGAACACACAATCCTAATGCAAGTAAGCTTCCTTCACTAATCTTTTAAAATCATTTTTCATAAACCATTTTTCATTTCTGAGAAAAACCTTTCATTAATACAAAGTCTTTTTGAGAAGGTTATTCTCATTAGCATTTTGATCATTGATTTTGATTGATTTTAAGATTACCCAATCCTTGACTTATTCCTACCGTTGAATTGCTAGCTTGGTCCATTTTTCCCATGTTCTCAATTTTCCTAATAATAGACAATGGACTTTGATTACACGATTTGTGTTTGCTAGAGTCGTGGCGCATATTCATTTCATGTTTACCTCTTGATGAATCACAAATAATCATTCTTTCAAATTTTCTTTTCACGCGTTGTTTTTATCAGTTAAGGTTTTGTTAAGTTGTCTAACATTGTGTCATTCTTTCTCTAAAAGTTTTACTTTGTAACGACTACTATCATACACAAATTTAATAGTCTTGTAATCATCTAACAATTCTTCATAATTAGAAGGATAGAATACATGTACCTCATTGCAATCCATGCTTGAGATATCATCTTCATTGAAAGGAGATTCAACCTCTTCCTCACTTTGACCATCTTGATCCAAATCATTCCAAAAACTCATGAGGCAAAAGTCTTCATTTCCATTCAACCTTTTTGCTTGAGAATCACCAGCTTCTCCAAATCCTTCCCTATTCCTTTACCCTTTAAACTCCTAGAGTTTTCTTCTTCTTGAGAACATAGTGAATCCCAACATTCCTTTGCACTTTCACATGAAATTATCTTTAATCTTTCTTCACTAGGAAGAATTCCATGAAGTAGTGAAATTGCATCAAATTGTTTCAAAACCTCATTGTTTTGAAATGTTGACTTCACTAGTCTTGAACTAGCTTGTAGAATAAAGTCTCCTACTTTGATTATTCTCCACAAGTAGTAATCCTTGGATTTGAGATAAGCCTCAAATCTTAATTTCCACACATCAATATCCATCTTATCAAATATTGGTGCTTCTTTAACCAATTCTTCCAAGTATCCCATAGTTTGAGTTGATCCGAGAATCGTTGACTCAAGTTTTTGCAAGAAACGAATTTTGACACTTTCAAAAACGTTTAACAGAGCAATGATTTGAGCAACCGCTCTGATACCAATTGTAAGTAACTAGGGGAGTGAATAGTTACTTGATACGTTTTTAACACTTTTTCGATTGATCACCAAATTCGATTTACTTTGATCAACCAATTCAACTCAAACTTGTTGTGTGTAGTGTATATGTTCAAAATGATAAATGAAGTAATGTAAAGAACATAGACACAAGGATTTATAGTGGTTCGGGTGGATGTTAACTAATCCACCTTAATCCACTTCCCAATTACACTAATTGGGATTTGTTGCTTCACTAAGCACTTTTCTTCAAACCCGGTGGAGATCCGATTTACAAGTCTTCAACTTCTTTGGTAGACAACAAACCTAATCTTTCTATCCCTTTGAAAGATCAACTCCAACCTAGATCAACTTGTCTTCACCTTGGACAAGTATTAATCTCCAAATAAGATTAATCAACTTCCTAAGACCCTTTACGGAAGTAGATCACTAAGCTAGCCTATGCTTCTACTAATTGAAGTTACAAGACTTATACACTTTGTAATGATGATCCTAAGACAATACTACGACATACATTACACTAAGTAAACTCACAAGATTAATGATTTTGATTAGTAAGTTTACAACAACCAAATTCTATATCTATAAGATTGTAGAATCTTCTCTTGCTTGATCACATTTGAGTAGTAGTTAGAGCCTTTGTGATCTCTGGAAATAAGCCTTTTAAATATGCAAGAGGGTCAGCTTCAAATGCTCATTAAAGTTTGCCTTTTATAGTGGGATTCAAAAAGTAGCCGTTGACACACGGTTGCCATCACGATCGACCGTGGGTGCTCCAGTCCAAATTTAGTATCCGTTGTATAGCCGTTTGACTCAAATTTGAACACCACATTTTGGCACCTTTACTCCTTCTAGCACCTGCAAAAGAAACCAAACATCTTATGCAAGTACTATATGCATTAAGTGTGTGAGATTTGGTCTTATTATGTGAAAGTGACTTAACATTTCAAAAGTGGTAAACCCAACATTCTTGGAGGAGTGTCTTGATTGATTTTTAAGGAAATCTCAGTTTGGTCAAGACTTAGTTAGTCACATTAATACCTTTGGTTCAATTCTAAAGACTAGTCACTATGTCATTAACTTCCTAGTTTCAATTAATCACAAGTCATGTTCCATTTGAGTTTAGGTAGTGATTAATTGAATGATGTCTTTCTAAGATGATCATTAAGTATGTAGAGACATCAAAGTTAAGTCATACTTGAATAAGTAATCACACTTAGTTACTTAGACTAGGCCAAGTAGATAATTGACTATAATTTCACTGTGAACCATTTTACACTTAATCTATTGGAGTATGTTAGTTACTTGAATCCTAACTAGTAAGCACATAACAAACATATTAATCAAGTTGACAAATTATGAGTATTAAGCATATTGGCAAGTAGCAAGTAATACTCACACATAGCAAGAGATAGTTATTCTAGGATCAATCATATAGATATTTGCACAACTTATAATTCAAGATTTTAACAAGTTTAATTGCAATATAACATATTGCTTGATTAATGTGTAAGCATACATTAATGTCCAACATATGCACAAGGTAAGAGCAATCTCTAGTTGGGACCTGGTGACCATCCTAAATGTATCTAAGTATATTTTAGGATTACAAGTCTTTACTAGTTACACTTAAGAGCATTGTTCCTCATTTGGTCTTAATTAATCACTAAGTCATTTTTAATAACAATTATTGTTCAAGTGATATTGGCTTAAGTGTGTTGGTACTTGATGATCATACTAAGGATGTCTAGATAAGAATTAAGATCACAAGTTATTGATTAACACTTATGTGTTATGCCTAATCTTGGTTAATTTGTCATTAAGATGTCATTAGGCGTAATTAACCACAATTAGTGTTTTTATGACCAAAACTCAATTGAGTATGGAGAAGACATCTATTCTAAGCATGTTGAGAAAGGTTTCATGAATTATAGATGTCGGAAACTAGTCAAACTTTATTTGGTCAAAATTGGTAACAGAGAAAACTGCGGTCGCACTGCGGTTGACCGTGGTGGCGACCGTGCAACTTGTTTTCATAAAACTGCGTTGCAATTCAGTTTGAGGTTCTGCGGCTGGCTGTACGGTCGACCGTACCTTGACCGTGTATTTAGCTGATCATTTAATTTCATTCTTTAAGCTATGTTTGACTTGGTCGTTTGCAAGATAAAGTATGGATTAGTGACCTTGCGTGTTTTATATTAAGATGTCAGTCATCACTTATGCATATGTATGTGTTATCATCAAAACATATTCTTTGGTTAATCATCATACTTAAGTTTGTCGTTTAGTTCATTAACCAACATTCAACCAACAATGTTCAAAATCTGGAACATTGTGTAAAAAGTCTAACCTTTCATATGGAAATAAATCCATATATTTATAATGGGTCAAAAGGTGTTTACCAAAAGTCACAACCTTTCATGATACCCCCATACATAGCTTAGAAGTTTATACCCATGTATTTGTGCTTAAACAAGTCCTAATACATGTAAAAACCGCTCTTAAATGTCCTGGAACAACCCCATAACGTTTGGGGTTCAAATATGCCTTTTGGGTTGAAAAGACACCTTTTCAGCGAGTTCAGTGTTAAGCCGCGCCGCGGGTTCAGGAGCCGCACCGCGGGCTAACAAAGCACAACACTTCCAAAAATGCCAAAACTCTCGAACTCAAAATCACCCTTTAAGCCGCGCCGCGGGCCCATGAGCCGCGCCGCGGCTTAAAGCTACTGCACACCAAAATCAAGTTTAAGTTTTTTTTCAAGTGTGTTTAGCCTTTCAAGTCGCGTTTCGCATTCTTTCAAGTCGCGTTTCGCATTTCTTAAGTTCCAAATGTTATTTTCAAGCTCACTAACATATCCTCAAACCATTTTACACTTTACGAACGTGTACTCCACACTCCCCAAATCCGTATAGCGTTTCAATGGTTTGAGCACTTTCAACTTAGCAATCCAACTAAAATGATGTTGGATCATGCTAAAATAGCCAACATTTATGATAATGTATATATTACTTAGTCATCATAGAGTACTTTTGAATATACTTCCAATCAAGTTGTACAACCACTGATAGACCGTCAATTAGTTGGCATTATGTTATCTTCATAACAGGCCTTAATGTAGCATATCTTGGGTGGTAGAAAATGATCAAAAACGATCACATGATAACTCGATTAGGTTATTTACAACCGAGCTCAAATACTTGACTCCTCGGATAAGCAGAACAAAAAAAACCTCATATGTTATATTCATTTTTTTCAATCCAGTTGATGTATAGTGTCTACTCGAATAGTGTTCTATAGTACTAAGTTGACTCATAATAACATTACATTGCATTGCATTACATTACATTACTTATAATATAATTATTATAATACAGTGGTCGAGACTGAGTTTGAAAAATAAAATCTCAATCGAGCCGAGTTGAGTTTTAACCTTAGAGTTTTCGTATTGATTCGATATGAAGGTTAACTAATCAGCTGGATTCAATTACATCTTTCAAACGTGACAATTTATCAAGCGTCTACCATTTTTTAAAGATCTATGACAACAAAATCATTTTACAAATTAAATCAACCAAATTTGTTTGACATATTATACACTTGTAGAAACGCCTAAAGTATTAATGTGTATCCATGTGAGAACTAATATTCTTAATATTAAAAAGTACACTTGGTGATCTACTATATCATTCAAAATATATACGACTCTGCATATTTACACATAAATATATATTAGCTTCCATTATAGGATAGATCGTGCGTAAATTTTGTTGAAAAAATGTCATCAATCACCGCCAATCCCAACATCTCACGTGGCCATCGCATGTTTTACGAACCATCACACGAGTTTCCAATTTTTTCATATAAATTCCCAACATAACATCCATTCTTTTCACCAATCAAATTCAACTTATTTCTCTCCTTTTCCTTTTTTTCTTTCTACCAAAAAGAAAAAAATGGCAAAATTTGTATTTCTACTAGCATTCACCTTAGTTTCTACTTGTGTTCTTGCTGCCACAAATCCATTACAAGGTAATGTTTCACTTCCATTTTATCACAAACTAACTAATACCATTTTCCCAAAATTAGCTTAAATTTTGTTTATATTCTAAATAAATTTTCACAAATTACCAAAAATAAACTTAAAGTTTGTTTAGATTCTACTTGGATACACATTTTACTATTATGTGTTTGTCATAAAAGGTGTCAGTTTAGACTGCAACAATCAAAATTGTAGAGTTTATAATCATATGTGCTCGACTAATTTTGAATACATATTCAATCTAACCAATTAATATTACACTTGTTCGTATCCTGTTACAGGTCTTTTACCTAACGGTAACTTTGAAGAACAACCAAAGGCCGCAGACGTTAAGAAAACCGTCCTACTTCACAAAACCGCGTTACCAAAATGGGAGATAACCGGCTTAGTAGAGTACATCCACGGCGGGCCCCAGCCCGGGGGGATGTACTTCCCAGTAGCAAATGGTGTGCATGCAATCAAGCTCAGTAACGCAGCTACCATCTCTCAAACTATTGCTGTTAAAAAGGGATCATTGTATGCTGTAACGTTCGGTGCTTCGAGAACTTGTGCTCAACAACAAGTGTTGAGAGTGTCAGTGCCACCTCATTCGGGTGATCTTCCCCTTCAAACTCTGTACTGCGCTGACGGTGGTGATGTTTACGCTTATGGATTTAAAGCGAATGATAGTAGTTTGAAGTTAACCTTTAGTAATCCCTCGGTAAATGAAGATCCAAATTGTGGCCCGATTATCGATGTTGTTGCGGTTAAAGAGCTCCTACCACCCAAAGCTACAAACCGTAATTCATTCTCTTAAAACTATATCATGATTCTTAAACGAGCCGAGTAGAGTCGAGCTTGAGCAGAGTTGAGATCGAGCAAAGTCATGCTTGAGCAGAGTCAAGCTCGAGCTTGGCTAGGCTTAAGTTCGGCCAGTTTAAAATTCAGAACTCGAGCTCGAATCGTTTCAAGCTTAATATATTAAGTTCAAACTCGGCTCATTTGAAATTACACAAGCTCGAATTTAAGCTCGACTTGTTTATATATATAATAGTTATAGTTATTACTATATGATATGATTATATATTAAATTCTAATATAAATAACAATTAATGTATATAAACGAAAGACTCGTGTAGGCTTGCGAGTTTGTTCGTGTTCGATGTAAGAGGCATGAGCTGGAGTTCGTTTTCTAAACAAGCTCCCAAACATATTCGGGCTCGAGCTCGTTTAATTAAACTCGGCTCAAATCGAACTTTTAGCAAGTCGAGATCGAGTAGTTCGGCTCTCATGTGACTACTAGACCTCTTGTATTAAGATACCATGAAGACAAAGACTATGATATCATCACTCTATTCATAAACTTTACTTTTGAAATGAACTTATCAAAATCTTATTGTTAACCTTATTGATTAATCTATTGCAGTAAATTTGGTGAAAAATGGTGGATTTGAAGAAGGTCCTTACGGATTATCGAACTCCACCAATGGCGTTCTCCTTCCTCCTCGACAACAAGACATAACATCTCCTCTTCCCGGTTGGATCATCGAGTCTATTAAAGCAGTTAAACTCATTGATTCGAAATATTTCAACGTCCCAAGTGGTCTTGCAGCGATCGAGCTAATCGCAGGAAGAGAAAGTGCGGTCGCACAAATCATCCGAACTATCCCAAACAAACTCTACAAGCTAACCTTTGCGATTGGAGACGCGAAAAACTTTTGCCATGGAGACATGATGGTTGAAGCATTTGCAGGAAAAGATACATTAAAAGCTCCGTTTAAATCGGAAGCAAAAGGTGAATGGAAGATGGTTAGTATGGAATTTAAAGCGATATCCACGAGAACTAGATTGAGCTTCTACAGCTCGTATTACCATATTCGAGTTGACGATACTGTATCGCTTTGTGGTCCGGTCATTGATCAAGTTAAGGTTCTATCGGTTCGATCGTAGAGGTGTATGTAGCTTTATCGATGTTGATTTGGACCCGAAGAATTATACGTATACTACTTAATTATTAATTAGATCAATATTTGATCTAGAATAATATAGAAAGAAAAATGATGCAAATGTGGATCCATGATGTATGGATCGATTGTTTTAATTGTTTAATATAAGATTCATTTATGTTTGTTTTTTTGGCGTTTTTATAATACCCATCGATTTGTCCAATTATATATATACATCGATCTTTCATTTCTGTCATACTCCAAACATCATGTGTAACATTTCAAATTTTTGGCTTCTGTAATGTCACAAGTCAACGATAATCATTAGAGAAATGCTAATATTTGTCACATGGCACATATTAACGATCATCAAGGTTTCGGAAATAACTTAAAATGCATTTAATAAACATTCATTTAAAATAACTTAAAATGATCTATATATTCTTTTATAAGAAAAGGTTAGGCTTAATTAATGCTTCTTAACATGTATCATAAGGAGACTTGTTAGCATAACCCTAATCATTAGTTAATGTTTGACAAAGTGTGTTCAAATTGGTTGGAGGTGGTATAAGAACCTCTTCACTTCAGGTTTGGGGAGATGGAGGAGAAAGTCTATAAACAAATGAATAAAGCTTTCATGTAGCTAACTAACATCTAACAGCCTTAACTAACTTCAAACTAACTAAATTACATTTAATCATAAAGTTTGTGTATTGAGTGGAGGTGATGTATGTATCTCTATACACTCTAAGTTGACAGTGTATATAGATCACAAATGTTAAACATGAAAATGCAATCATTATGGGGAGACTTGTGAAGGCCGTTAGTGAGTACATCGGCAACCTGAGAAGGACTTGGTACGAGCATGTTGAACAGAGTTGGAGGCTAATACAATAGTGGATTCATAATCGCATAATACTTGAACAAGACGTGTGAGTGGCCCCTGAAGATCAACTAACAGACTTTTCAACCATGTAATATTATAAGTGTAATAAGCAATTATATTCAGGAAGATGCCTCTAAATCTGAAAGGGAAATTCTTCAAGGTGGCAATTAGACCTATCATGCTATATGGATCAGAGTGTTGGCCAATGACGAAGGCGCAAGAGAGAAGGATGGAGGTGGCAGATATGAGGATGCTAAGGTGTACATTCGATAAAACAATGTTGGATAAAACTAGTGTTTTTTAGGGAGAACCTGAAAGTTAGAAGCATCATCGACAAGCTAAGAAGAGAACGGCTTCAATGGTTTGGGCATGTGAGGAGGCGACCTCTTACTGTACCTGTTATGAGAATCGAGACACTTATAGTTGACGGCGTGAGGAGAAGGGGTAGACCTACACGTAAGTGGGAGGATAGAATAAATCTTGACTTGAAGGCGCTTTACCTGACCCGGGACATGACTTCTGATAGGAATGTGTGGAAGACTAGAATTAGAATAGATAGTAGGTTTTGGTATGTATGTGTGTATCTGGATAGGTGTGCTGTCAGCTTGTGGGTATGGGTGAATGTTTGTATATGTCTTCTTTTAAAGTGATCTACGTATGAATGTTTATCTATGTATGATCTTCTTGTATAGTGTATTTTCGCGCTTTGATTTTAACTAGGACCCCTTCTTGGTATTGGGTATGTATGTGTGTGCAGGTATGTTTTTGTATGCATGGAGGTATGTGTATGTATGTACGCATGTTTAGGGTTTAGGGTATGGATGCATGCATTTTTACGTATGGATGTTTTTGGGTCTGTAGGTTTATGTTTGTTTTTATGTGTGCATGTATGTTTGCATTGTGTATGTTTATGGATGTTTGTAAGTATGTTTTTGTATGTATGTATGTATGTATGTATGCGTATGTCGGTATGCTTATGTTTGTTTCTATGTTTTTTGTATGTTTATGGGTGTATTGTAACAACCCAAACCAATAACCAACCGATTACGCGAAACAAAAATTAAATTTTTTATTTTTTTTATTCAGAAGAGTGCGCCACGCGCACCACCTCAGGGTGCGCGGTGCGCACAGGCCCCAATCAGTTCTGTCCGATTTTGCAAATTTTCAAATAAAGATCTCCCACTTCCCGACATATTTAGACGAAACGCTTTTCACAACATGCTATAGTAGTTAAAACTCACACGATTCAATAATAAAATGAGTTTTACAAAACGGGGCCCACAATGGCCGTTTTACGAGTTTCGTTCAAAACATACATGTTCGACCATAAGAGTTTAAATTCCAAGCGACACTATGAGCATGGTGTTTGGGGGTTAAACTACCCAAATCTCAGTCAAACTCCAAAAGCTATAACATCCAAAAGCGTCCCCTACAAACAAAGCGGGATCTCTAATCCATACGAATGCCCTTACCCTTGTCTCCGCCGGAGCCTATAAAAAGATAAACAACGAGAGGTTAAGCAAAGCTTAGTGAGTGCAACAATTATACATACACATATATAACCCATCTATTTACATTCGCACCCACCAAATACCTCATACGAGATATAACTAAAATAGCATGCCGTCTTACTCATAATGCTAACGACTCGTACACTATCACAACATCACATTAGCATATACACAACATAATATATATATATATATATATATATATATATATATATATATATATATATATATATATATATATATATATATATATATATATATATATATATATATATATATATACACACATATATATATAGCATGCTAAACAATATCCATCAACATAATATGGTTAACCATAACGCTATGGTGCTACCGGCACATGGTTCACACCATACGCATTTGAGTCTCACTCTTTTATAGTGCTACCGGCACGTGGTTCACACTTTGGCGCTACCGGCACGTGGTTCACGCCTCATTTTATAGTGCTACCGGCACGTGGTTCACACTTGATGCTACCGGCTCGTGGTTCACATCTCATTTTATAGTGCTACCAGCTCGTGGTTCACACTTTACTTTATAGTGCTACCGGCTCGTGGTTCACACTTGTTTATAGTGCTACCGGCACGTGGTTCACATTTGATGCTACCGGCACGTGGTTCACATCTCATAATACCCGCAACATACATGTTATGGTACTACCGGCATGTGGTTCATGCCATAACATTCACAAATAAATACGCCATATACACGTACGCATAATTATTCCACTCACCTTAAAGATTTGGTGATGGTTTTATCCTTCCGCAAGCTTCAAAGCCAAGTACCTAATGCAATAAGTACTCGATCAACAAACAAACTTGTTGGACTAAATGCCAACACTTCACTCATGTGCATTTAATGACTTAATGCATTAAATGCCCCATTTTCACCAAAACCGCCCCTTAAGGGTCAAGACCATCATTAATCACTTAAAAGCTAGTGATTAAGGTCCATCAACACTAACTAACACACAATTAGGGTATTTCATACCCATCTTTCCCAACTAGGTCAATCATTACACACTTGACTATTTTAAAACCAACACACCCATTTCGGGTTATCCACTAACCCAATGA
Source organism: Rutidosis leptorrhynchoides (assembly GCF_046630445.1). Lineage (NCBI taxonomy): Eukaryota > Viridiplantae > Streptophyta > Magnoliopsida > Asterales > Asteraceae > Rutidosis > Rutidosis leptorrhynchoides. The sequence goes on from NC_092343.1 coordinate 209,391,835, forward strand.
CACCCATTTACATTAATAACTAGGTGTGCTAGTAATTAACTAACCAATTATGACTAATAAACTCATTCATCATTTTGAAATCCTAGGTTAGTCATTCTTGAGTCCTCATGACTCAATCTTACCCAAGAACACCCAAAATCATCAAATATGGGTTTTATGTTCTTCATTTACCCAAACCCTAACCCTTACACAAATCAAAGTAAGGAAATCCAAGTTAGAACATATCACTACAACCAAAACGTAGCTAGAGAGGAGATGAACAACTTTATAACTCGAGCAAAGACTCAACACTAGCTCCTTCTTCCTTTGCTTGAGCTTTCTCACACAAGAATCTCACTCTCTCTCTAAAATTGAAGTGGAAAGGATAAGGTTGTTGATAATGGAGTTATGACTCACCCCAAACTGACCTGGTAGCCTTTAACTCATCCTCAAGTGAAATTACCAAAAAGCCCATCAAAATATCTGATTAAAACAAGCAGAACCCGGCTACAGTGGACAGTGCGCCACGCGCACCATTAGGTGTGGCTGAGCGCACCTTGCCCAGTTCAGCTTCTGACCTCAGTTTAGATACACAACGTCACCCACACTTCATGTACTCTATTTACAGCTCTGTACAATAATTATTAAGGTCTTACAACTCTCCCCCACTAAAATCGGAGCGCGTCCTCGCGATCCAAGCCGCATGAGAAGAGGGAAGGTAAACCAATACGAACTCTTCGGGCTCCCAAGTAAACTCGGAACCTTTACTACGACGCCATTGAACTTTAAAAGTTCTCACCTCTTTATTTCTCAACTTTTTGACCTTCTCATCGAGTATAGCAATCGGCTCCTCAATATACTCTAACTTATTGTTTAGCTCAATCTCGTCTAAAGGTACCCAAGATGAATCATCCGCAAGACACTTACGGAGATGGGAAACATGGAATGTATTATGGATCCCCGCAAGCTCTTCGGGCAATTCCAAACGATACGCAACTTCACCCACACGAGCTAAAATTTTAAATGGCCCAATAAACCGAGGAGCTAACTTTCCCCGTTTTCGAAACCGAATAACACCTTTCCATGGCGAAACCTTAAGCATCACCATGTCACCTTCTTGAAATTCGATCATTCATCTATGCTTGTCGGCATACGACTTTTGTCTATCTTGCGCCTTTTTCAAATGATCCCGAATCATATCAATCTTGCTATTCGTCTCCAAAACCAAATCGGTACTCCCGATTTCTCTTTGGCCCACTTCACCCCAAAAAATCGGGGTTTGAATCTACGCCCATAGAGTATCTCGTAAGGTGGCATCCCGATACTAGTATGATGACTATTATTGTACGAGAATTACACCAAAGGTAAGTGCTCATCCCAACTACCACCGAAATCAATAATACACGCCCGTAACATATCCTCCAAAGTTTGATTCGTACGTTCGGTTTGACCGTCCATTTGAGGATGATACGCCGTGCTCAATTTCAATTGTGTACCCATATCTTCATGAAACTTTTCCCAAAACCGAGATGTGAAACGGGTATCTCGATCCGAAATAATAGATATAGGAACTCCGTGTCTCGATATCACCTCCTTGATAAACAACTTAGCTAAAGTTTCCGATGATATCGCTTCCCGGATGGGAAGAAACAAAGCACTCTTCGTCAATCGATCAACTATTACCCAAATCGAGTCAAATTGGGTTCTCGCCGTCTTTGGTAACTTTGTGATGAAATTCATGGTAATGTGCTCCCATTTCCATTTCGGGATTTCTAACGGTTGTAACTTACCATACGGCTTTTGGTGTTCGGCTTTAACTTGCAAACACGTGAGGCATTGATCGACATACTTAACAATATCACGTTTCATGCCCGGCCACCAATACTCCTTCCTAAAATCAAGATACATTTTCGTCGCGCCCAGGTGAATGGAATATTTTGACTTATGTGCTTCATCAAGTAGCACTCGTCGATGATCACCCATTTTAGGAACCCACACTCTTCCTTGAAAAGATAACAAACCATGCGGACCTAAGGTAATAAACTCTGTTTGTCCCACGATTCGTTCCTCATGCTTATTGTTAACAAAAGCTTCGATTTGAGTCTCGCCAAGCTTTACAAGAAAATCGTTAGTAATAATCATGCGTAACGATCCTACTCATATCGCTGGATGTTGACTCTTTCGACTTAACGCATCCGCAACCACATTCGCCTTACCCGGATGATAAAGTATTTCACAATCATAGTCTTTCACCACATCCATCCATCTACGTTGACGATAATTCAAATATCTTTGATCAAAAAGATGTTTCAAACTCTTGTGATCCGAATAAATCGTACACTTGACACTATACAAGTAATGACGCTAAATTTTCAACGCATGCACAACCGCCGCCAACTCTAGATCATGAGTCGGATATCTCGTTTCGTGTTCCTTTAATTGTCGAGAGGCATAAGCGATGACTTTACCCCTTTGCATTAGAACACACCCGAGCCCATTTAAAGAAGCATCACAATAAACCGTCATGTCTTCTACCCCTTCCGGCAACACTAACACTGGAGCTTGACATAACTTCTCTTTTAACAATTGAAAAGTAATTTCTTGCTCGTTCTCCCAATTAAATCTTGCGTTCTTTCTCGTCAATTTCGTCAATGGAGAAGCGATCTTAGAAAAGTCTTGGATAAATCGACGATAATAACCGGCCAATCCGAGAAAACTTCGGATTTCTGTAGGCGTAGTCGGTCGTCCCCAACTCTTCACCGTCTCTATCTTCCCCGGATCTACTTGAATACTGTCTTTGTTCACAATGTGGCCAAAGAATTGAACTTCCTTTAGCCAAATTCACATCTGGAGAATTTAGCATACAACTTCTCCTTCCGCAACGTCTTTAACACACTCCGCAAATGATGTTCATGTTCCTCCATACTCTTCGAATAGACAAGTATGTCTTCGATGAACACAATTACCGACTTGTCCAACATAGGTTGGCACACTCGGTTCATAAGATCCATGAATGTCGCCGGTGCATTCGTAAGACCAAAAGGCATTACCACAAACTCAAAATGCCCATAACGCGTTCGAAAAGACGTTTTCTCAATATCTTCCTCACGGACCCGCATTTGGTGATAGCCGGACCGTAGGTCGATTTTCGAGAAATACGTTGCACCTTGGAGTTGGTCAAACAAATCGTCTATCCTAGGCAATGGATAACGATTCTTGATCGTCACTTTGTTCAACTCCCGATAATCTATGCACATCCGCATACTACCATCCTTCTTCTTCACGAATAAAACCAGAGCGCCCATGGCGAAGCACTCGGTCGAATAAAACCCTTCTCAAGTAACTCTTGGGTTTGATTTAACAACTCTTGCATTTTCGTCGGCGCTAAACGATAAGGAGTTTTAGCAATGGGGGTAGCCCCCGGAACCAACTCAATGCGAAATTCAACTTGTCTTTCCGCCGGAACACCCGGTAACTCATCCGAAAAAACGTCTTCAAATTCATTAACCACCGAAATTTCACGAATGGGTGGTGGCTCATCACGAGTATCAACAACATGGGCAAGAAAGGCCATGCCACCACTAACAAGGAAACGACGTGCCCGTGCAAAAGTGCATATCGGCACAAGTCTTCTTCGTTTATCACCGTGAATAATTAACTCTCCCCCACTTAGGGTCTTTACCCGAATAAACTTATCATGGCATGCAATATCGGCTCTATAACAATCGAGCCAATCCATACCAACGACGATATCAAAATCACCCAAAGTCATCGGAATGAGATCGATTTTAAAACTTTCGGCACCAAACACAACATTACAATTTTTGCACACATTAACCACTAGCGCCGTCTTGCCATCCGCTATTTCAACTTCTACCGGACGACTTAACTTAACTAGCGGTTTATTTAACTTAGGCACAAATCTTGGAGACACAAACGACAAATTAGCACCACTATCAAAAAGTATCCGTGCCGGATTAGAGTTAACCATGAAAGTACCTGAAACAACTTCGTTGGATTGCTTGGCCTCCTCATTCGTCATGAAATAGTTGCGACCCCTAGCCGTGCCTGCCACTCTCTCCAACCATTTAACATGATCGGTGTTCAAACCGGGACACTCCGGCCTCTTGTGTCCTTCTTTATCACAATTATAACAAGTAACTTTGTTCGGGGCATTGGTACAATCACGGGCCATGTGTCCTCTTTATTTACAATTAAAACACGTGGGCTCGTAACCCAGAGTATCACCCTTCTTCACGCTATTTGCACCTTCGGAACCCTTCTTTGACTTCTTGTTTGAAAAGTTCGAATGACTTGATCCTTCTAACTTTCTTTTAGAAAAATTGAAATCGCTTTTTCTTGGAACCTCCGGCTCAAAACCCCGAGCCAATTCAAATAACTCGTCAAAAGACTTAGCCGCTCCTCGACTAATCTAACCCTTAAACTCATCATTCATGGTACGGTAGAAATCCTTCATCAACTTGTGATCATCGCCAACATATTCCGGACAAAAACGAGTCTTTGCCAAAAAGGTAGACTTGAGAGTAACCAAGTCCATTGAACCTTATAGCAAATTGTGCAACTTGTCCCAGATTCTATCAAGGTCGGAAGAAGTTCGGTATTCTTTGAAGAATTCTTTCTTAAACTCCTCCCACGTCAAACTCATGCATTGCTCTTCACCATATAATTGGATTTTATCATCCCACCACAACTTCGCCTCTTCTCGTAACATGCTAGAACCATACCTCGCCTTCTTCTCGGGAGGACATTCCGCGGTACGAAAAGCTCCCTCGATATCGGAAATCCAACATGTGCTTTTCAATGGATCTCGTACCCCATTAAACATCGGGGGTTGAGCATCCTTGAAATTTTTGTAATGGAAGTCCCGCCTTCCATTCCCACCGTTACCATCACCCCCTTCGCCACGAGGATGAATGTTTCTAGCTTCTAATGCCTCCGCGATCGCGGTATTCATTCGCTCATTTATCATTTCGGTTACTTGCCCATCAACCGATTCTTGGAAAACCTTTCGGACATCGTCAATAAATTCCATTTTTAGCCTTTTAAAGATGGCCTCAACCTTGGCCATGAGTTCAACGTCCTCGCTCTTGCCTCCTTCATTGGTATCATGTCCATTTCTCATCTTCATTCTATAAAACGAAGTAAATTAAGCAACGAAACGAAAGGACTTAACACATATGTATATACATATACATCACACTACCCCATCTTGCTCAACAATCGTCGTACATCGCTTGTTTGACACGATTTGAACCCGTAACAATGGTAGCTAATCATTGTTACGCGAGCACGTCGCATTAACTTGCTAGTACAACGTCTATCTCGCTTGATGATTGCTAAACACAAAACAAAACAATTATCGCATAGTTAGTTCACCTAAAACTAGGCACTAACCAATCCCCGGTCCGACCCGTCTCCAACAAGTCCCGCATAACGCGCATACACAATAAAGTCTAAGTCTAGGCACCTATCTCAAGTCGCCTAAATCCCTTAGACCATGTTCTGCTACCACTTGTAACAACCCAAACCAATAACCAACCGATTACGCGAAACAAAAATTAAAATTTTTTTTTATTCAGAAGAGTGCGCCACGCGCACCATCTCAGGGTGCGCGGAGCGCACAGGCCCCAATCAGTTCTTTCCGGTTTTGCAAATTTTCAAATAAAGATCTCCCACTTCCCTACATATTTAGACGAAACGCTTTTCACAACATGTTATAATAGTTCAAACTCACACGATTCAATAATAAAATGAGTTTTACAAAACGGGGCCCACAATGGCCGTTTTACGAGTTTCGTTCAAAACATACAAGTTCGACCATAAGAGTTTAAATTCCAAACGACACTATGAGCATGGTGTTTGGGGGTTAAACTACCCAAATCTCGGTCAAACTCCAAAATCTATAACATCCAAAAGCGTCCCCTACAAACAAAGCGGGATCTCTAATCCATACGAATGCCCTTACCCTTGTCTCCGCCGGAGCCTATAAAAAGATAAACAACGAGAGGGTAAGCAAAGCTTAGTGAGTGCAACAATTATACATACACATATATAACCCATCTATTTGCATTCGCACCCACCAAATTCCTCATACGAGATATAACTCAAATAGCATGCCGTCTTACTCATAATGCTAACAACTCGTACACTATCACAACATCACATTAGCATATACACAACACAATATATATATATATATATATATATATATATATATATATATATATATATATATATATATATATAATGCTAAACAATATCCATCAACATAATATGGTTAACCATAACGCTATGGTGCTACCGGCACGTGGTTCACATCATACGCATTTGAGTCTCACTCTTTTATAGTGCTGCCGGCACGTGATTCACACTTTGGTGCTACCGGCACGTGGTTCACGCCTCATTTTATAGTGCTACCGGCACGTGGTTCACACTTGATGCTACCGGCTCGTGGTTCACATCTCATTTTATAGTGTTACCGGCTCGTGCTTCACACTTTATTTTATAGTGCTACCGGCTCGTGGTTCACACTTGTTTATAGTGCTACCGGCACGTGATTCACACTTGATGCTACCGGCGCGTGGTTCACATCTCATAATACCCACCACATACATGTTATGGTACTACCGACACGTGGTTCATACCATAACATTCACAAATAAATACGCCATATACACGTACGCATAATTATTCCACTCACCTTAAAGATTTGGTGATGGTTTTATCCTTCCGCAAGCTTCAAAGCCAAGTACCTAATGCAATAAGTACTCGATCAACAAAAAAACTTGTTGGACTAAATACCAACACTTCACTCATGTGCATTTAATGACTTAATGCATTAAATGCCCCATTTTCACCAAAACCGCCCCTTAAGGGTCAAGACCATCATTAATCACTTAAAAGCTAGTGATTAAGGTCCATCAACACTAACTAACATACAATTAGGGTATTTCATACCCATCTTTCTCAACTAGGTCAATCATTACACACTTGACCATTTTAAAATCAACACACCCATTTCGGGTTATCCACTAACCCAATGACACCCATTAACTAGGTGTGCTAGTAATTAACTAACCAATTATGACTCATAAACCCATTCATCATTTTGAAATCTAAGGTTAGTCATTCTTGAGTCCTCATGACTCAATCTTACCCAAGAACACCCAAAATCATCAAATATGGGTTTTATGTTCTTCATTTACCCAAACCCTAACCCTTACACAAATCAAAGTAAGGAAATCCAAGTTAGAACATACCACTACAACCAAAACGTAGCTAGAGAGGAGATGAACAACTTTATAACTCGAGCTAAGACTCAACATTAGCTCCTTCTTCCTTTGCTTGAGCTTTCTCACACAAGAATCTCACCCTCTCTCTAAAATTGAAGTGGAAAGGATAAGGTTGTTGATAATGGAGTTATGACTTATCCCAAACTGACCTGGTAGCCTTTAACTCGTCCCCAAGTGAAATTACCAAAAAGCCCATCAAAATATCTGATTAAAACAAGCAGAACCCGGCTACGTGCGCCACGCGCACCATTAGGTGTGCGCTGAGCGCACCTTGCCCAGTTCAGCTTCTGACCTCAGTTTAGATACACAACGTCACTCACACTTCATGTACTCTATTTACAGCTCTGTACAATAATTATTAGGGTCTTACATGTATGTATGTTAGTATATATGTATGTATGTATGCGTGAATGTGTATATGTATGTATATGTTTCATGTATGTATGTTTTATGTATTGTTTAGGTACAGATTTATGTATGTAAGTAAGTAAGTAAGTAAGTATGTATGTATGTATGTATGTATGTATGTATGTATGTATGTATGTATGTATGTATGTATGTATGTTTAGGTATGTTATTTTTTTTATACAACCCTATTAAGTGAGACAACAACAAACATCGATTTATTTACGACTTGACTGCCGCTTAGAAGATATATTGAACTTCATGCTTGATTTAAAACCAATAGAAATTTGATTCTACCATTTTTATGGCGTCTTTTTTTAATATCTTTTATCATGTATCTATTTATTTTATTCTTTTTATTTATTTATTTATTTTATTGTATTATATATTATTATTTTTATTTACTATATTTATTTTAATTTTTATTTTTATTTGTTTTATTTTATTTTCTCCTACTTTTTGGATCGGATGTTCTCTTGGAACAATCTCTTTATCCGTCGAACGGAGAGAGAAATGACTTTTTTTACTCTTGTGAGTGTTTCACTCGGGGTGGAGAAATGATTTCTCTTTATTCTTTGATAGAGGAAGGATCGTCTACGTCTCACCTCCCCCATACCCCACACATGTGAGATTGAGATTGTTGTTGTATTCAGCCTTTAATTTATATATGATCTTGTTACAACTCTTTATTTTCTAGATTCCCATGAGATTAGACAAGATCCAAGAATGATACACTAGTCATTGATGGATCTTCTATAGGATACATAGCCTAGTCATTGTCACAGTAAGCTTGCAATTTGAGATCGATAGTGTGAGGAAACTGTATACCTTCATTTGGACATTGTTAATATATCTTAGTACTTTATCTACCTTAAGAGGTAGAAAGATGAGGTTATCCATCGAGATTGAATATAGTTCCTCATATATGCCATTTTAACAAGGTTATTAGGTGACCTTGAGGTTTAAGTATGAGTGTAACACCCTATTTTTATATGGAATTATTTATTATTTAAAGGGTGTTAAATTAATTTAACATTTGTTAGAAAAAGGACTTGTCATGTAAAGGAAGGACTTAACTTGCAAGACTTTGAGTGGGTAAGGATAAAAGGGTAAAATAGAGTTAAAACCCACTCTAAGAGTGCTCCCAACCATGACAGGGTTTCTTTCAGGACTAACCAACCATTCAGCGCCACATCAGCACCTCCATCTCACTTCCTTCCCAGGACTAAACCCAGGACTAAACACTCCCAACAAAGACACTCCTCCTTCCATTTTTTTATTTTCTTTTTGAATTATTTTATATTATCAAAAAATTACAATTATTTAAATAAAACTAAACTTTTATTAAAAATTAAAAAACATTACAATAATTAAAATAAAAAAGTACATTAAAATAAAAAAGTACATTAAAATAAAAAATACAATTAAAATAAAAATACAATTAAAAAAAATTACATTAAAACATCAATTAAAAGACCTATTCTTCATCGTCGTCTTCTTGATCTTCTTCGTGATCTTCTTCATCCTCGTCATCGGGAATGTGTGAAGGTCCGGCTTCATCTTGGTTGTTTGGATTTCTTGTGGGATCATGTCGTATGCGATAATTTGGTGGAAGATTATGTATGTGTTCTACAAGCATATGTTCTAGTAGTTGATGTGATGCCCCGTACAAAACCATCGTGTACGAATCATCAATAACAGGATCATTACAAGGTTAAGTACTATATACTGTAATTAAAGAAGTTGCATTCACGATAAAAAGGTGATGTCATAACTGACATTAGATGTTTTACATTTCAAAAGCATGCTTCACTAAGTAGAAGCAAATAATAAGTGCATGTGACCACAATGGTCGTTACAAGTCATAGTTCAAAAGTACGAATGTTTGAATGCAAAATAAAGTAGTTCATGCGTGAACAACTCTAAGCAGCGGGTTCTACAGCACGACTAGTACACAGCGGAAGCAACCTCAAGCACCTGAGAAATACATGCTTAAAAACGTCAACACAAAGGTAGGTGAGCTATAGTTTAAGTATAACAGTATGTAAGGTAGGCCACGAGATTTCAGTGCTACAAAGAGCATTTCAAAACAGTATGATAAAGTATATGTTAACCGTGGGCACTTGGTAACTAACTTAACGTTTATACCCCCTGAAAGTACACTTGGCAAGTGCGTATGTTTACGAAGTATTAAACACTCGTTAAATGCTAGCGCTACTAGCCCGAGTGGGGATGTCAAACCCTATGGATCCATATCAAAGATTCGCGTTCATGGTTCAAAAACCAATGATTAAACGTTACCGAGCTAAAGGGAATGTTTATGCCGTTGTATAACCCACACATATATAAGTTTAAGTACTCGTGCCTAGTATGTAAAACATAAAATCCGCATGTATTCTCAGTTCCCAAAATAAGTTAAAGTAAAAAGGGAATGTTATAACTCACAATGATATGTAGCGGTAAAGTAGTAGTCGGGAAAGGTGTGCAAGTAAACGGTACGAAAGTCCTCAACCTAAGTCAAATATTACTAAGTCAGTAAATCATCTTAATAGGTTTAAAAGTATGTATTTAAGGTCTTAAGGGTCATCATCATTCATCATTAAACAAAAGGCGTAAGGTAGGTTTCGTTTATGAAAGTAGTTTAAAACAAAGTCTGACTTCAGTCAGTCACCACGGCCTCTACCCTTACTGAATTAAGGTGAGACCAGTGGCCATGGCTCCGTATATGAGTCCCTTAAGTGTGGTAAAATTTACAGAAGCAAACTCTTCTTCGTTTGACCGTGGCGACGGTCTAAGTGCGAGTAGGTCAGAAATTTCTGCACAACGTTAAAGGACATAGTAACGATCGGAGGGCCATAAATCCTAAACCGTAACTAGGATTAAGACGAGTCCTATATGAAATGTTATCTACTCGAAAAGATCTATCTAAAAATCAAGGTTAGAACAGCCCAGGTCTACTGGTCTATTACAGAATCACCAGACCAGTAGCTTTTGGACAGAACAGTGAGTTTAAAAGGGTTCCGGTGGTCTTGGTGTTTGATGTTCATCATGGTTCTCATCCTTGATGCATATAGCTTCAAGTGTACAACTCATTGATGTATCTACATCATCTTAACCAAGTCTTGACCATCATAACCCATGTGCAAGTCTAAGACATGAAGCACAACTCACTTAAGGGTTGTATGAAGTTTGATGAACCAAAGTTGCATCAAAGTCTTAGATCTAACACATACATGGACTTTAAAGCTAATAACAAGTTACAAACTTGAAAGTAAACTAACTAATCAAGATCATAAGTAGTAGAACATAGTTCTTAGTTTGATCTTGAAGATCCAAGACTCAAAAGTCTAGATCCAAAGTTATATTTAAAGAAAACTTATTTGTGTGTTCTTGAACTTTCAAGGTTAACTTAATTTGTTCAAGAGATATGAGATCAAGACTAACTTGTAGTACTTGACCATATAAACTAACTACATGAAATTAAAGTGCATAAATTGAAGAAGTAAACTTAAATAAACAAGAAAAGGTTCATGGTTGTTCATACTTTAAAGATTCAAACCAAGGTTTGATCTTTAGAAAGTAAACTTTAAAGTTTACTTCATGAGCTTCAAGTATGTCTTTAATCAACACAAGAACTTTATAATCTTTGAAACATTATATGTAGAACCTAAACTAGAGAGTTTAGTTCTTGATTGTCCTTGTTAAAACAAGATAAAAGATGAATCAAACTAGAAAGTTAGATTCTTGAAACATGTAAGTAAATAACAACAATTAACAAGACAAGTAACATTAACAACAAAGAACAACAAATGATGATGATGATTTGCATGTATGTATTACGATTTTAGGGAGAAAAGAAGAAGAGAAAATGTCTTCAAGTTTACTTACAAAGACCAAAGAAACCTTGAGAGAAAAAGAGAGAAAGATAATTGCAAGTAGAAGTGTGTGTTTGTGTTTGAATGAGAGAATGGAAGAGTGTAAGTAAAAAAAAATTAAACCCTCCCTAGTATCATCAAAGGTCACGGTTTTGCTGCAGAAATTAGGAGGGAGAAGTTTGTTTGTTGGATACTTGGATGAAAAGCTTACAAAAGATGGATTTAAGGGTGCATGCATGGGGAAGGTGTGCAACTAGATTCCAAGTCTTCTTTAACTAACTAGTTCATGAACTAATTGATACTTACAAGTGAAAGAGTGGCTAGTTAGTCCACTTAAAATGTAGGGTGGGCTTAAAAGCCCAAAACCATGAGTCCATTACACTAACAAAGCCCAAGTTCAAATAAATCACAAGTTAAACCAATTAAAGCCCAAGTAACTAACTAATAGCCTTAGTTAATTAAAATGATTAATAAACTAATCATGAATGTAAATAATATCTAAAAATATTATTCGTGAAAGTTTCGGGTGTCACAAAGACGTTTCAGGCAATTAAAGTCAAGTTCGGGCAATCATGGCAACATGTAAATGTAATGACATACATTCATTTAATCACACGTATTAATAATAGTAATTATTAATAAATAAATGTTGGAAATTCCAGGGTCGTTACATTACCCACCTGTTAAAGAAAATTTCGTCCCGAAATTTAAGCTGAGGTAGATGGAGGAGTCGGGAAAAGGTGAGGATACTTCCGCATCATTTGATCCTCTCGTTCCCAAGTAAACTCAGGTCCTCGTTTGGCATTCCATCGTACTCGGACGATCAGAATCTTGTTGCGTTTCAAAGTTTTGATCTCACGATCCATAATCTCAACTGGTTCCTCCACAAAGTGGAGTTTGTCGTCAATCGTAAGTTCCTCAAGTGGTATGATAAGTTCAGGTGCAGCAAGACACTTCTTCAAGTTTGACACATGGAAGGTAGGATGAACTGAGCTCAATTGTGCTGGTAGAGCCAAACGGTATGCAACGGGTCCAACACGTTCCAAGATTTCAAAAGGACCAACGTATCGTGGGTTTAACTTTCCACGTTTTCCAAAGCGGATCACACCTTTCCAAGGTGCAACCTTCAACATTACACGATCACCAACGTTGAATTCAAAGTCTTTACGTTTAAGATCAGCATAACTTTTTTGGCGATCATGGGCAGTCTTAAGTCTAGCTTGAATCTGAGCAATCTTCTCCGTCGTTTCATGGACTACCTCGGGTCCGGTGATTTGCTTTTCGCCTACTTCGGCCTAACAAATAGGAGATCGGCACTTATGGCCATACAATGCTTCAAAAGGTGCGGCATTAATGCTCGAGTGATAACTGTTGTTGTACGAGAATTCGGCGAGTAGCAAATGTCTTTCCCAAGCCTTTCCAAAATCAATGACACATGCACGCAACATGTCTTCCAAGGTCTGAATCGTTCGCTCACTTTGCCCGTCAGTCTGAGGATGATAAGTAGTGCTCATGTCGAGACTAGTTCCCATGGCTTCTTGCAAAGAACGCCAAAATCTAGAAGCAAAACGGGGATCGCGATCTGAGATGATCGATAAAGGTACACCATGACGAGATACAACCTTTTTGATGTATAACTGAGTAAGTCTCTCCATTGTATCAGTTTCCTTCATCGCTAGAAAGTGTGCAGATTTGGTAAGGCGGTCAACAATAACCCAAATAGTATCGTATCCGCCCACCATCTTTGGTAGCTTGGTGATGAAATCCATTGTGATCCTTTCGCACTTCCATTGTGGGATTTCTGGCTGTTGAAGTAACCCAGAAGGTCTCTGATGCTCAGCTTTAACCTTTGAGCAAGTCAAACACTTACCAACATAAGTCGCAACGTCCTTCTTAAGATTCGGCCACCAATACTGTTCTTTAAGGTCGTGGTACATTTTGCCCGCTCCAGGATGAATCGAATATCTCGATTTGTGTGCTTCATCAAGTATCAGGTTCCGTAGATCTCCACAAAGAGGTACCCAAATTCTTCCGGCATAACATCGGAGTCCAGACTCCCTAACCTCGAATCGAGAGACAAGTATGTTCAAATGTTCATGAGATATATTCTCCTCCTTGAGAGCCTCAACTTGGGCTACTCTGATCTGGTTGTTGAGGTTCAAATGAATGGTGATGTTCAGAGCCCTAACACGAAGAGGTGCCGTCCTCTCCTTTCGGCTTAAAGCGTCAGCTACAACATTGGCCTTGCCAGGGTGATAGCGAAGTTCACAGTCGTAGTCGTTGAGCGTCTCGATCCATCGACGCTGTCTCATATTCAGTTGCTTCTGATCAAAGATATGCTGGAGACTCTTGTGATCGGTGAAAATAATGCTCTTAGTTCCATACAAATAATGTCTCCACAATTTAAGCGCAAAGACAACGGCTCCAAGTTCAAGATCATGTGTAGTGTAGTTCCGCTCGTGAATCTTCAATTGGCGGGAGGCATAGGCAATAACCTTTGATCGTTGCATCAGTACACAACCAAAACCACTCTTCGATGCATCACAATAAACAACGAAATCGTCACTGCCTTCAGGAAGCGACAGGATAGGTGCGGAGGTTAACTTCTTCTTCAAAGTTTGAAATGCTGATTCGTGTACGGGTTCCCAAATGAACTTCTTGCCCTTGTGAGTCAGCGCGGTCAAAGGACGCGCAATCAGAGAAAATCCTTCGATAAACCTTCGATAATAACCGGCGAGACCTAGGAATTGGCGAATATGCGTTGGAGTAGTGGGGGTCTCCCACTTGCTGATGGCTTCAATCTTGGCGGGATCAACTTTGATACCCTGGTCGCTTACAACATGACCCAAAAATTGTACTTCCTTTAACCAAAATTCACACTTGGAGAACTTGGCGTAAAGTTGCTCTTGTCTTAAGAGTTCAAGCACTAATCGGAGGTGTTGCTCATGTTCTTCTTCGCTCTTAGAGTAGATGAGGATATCATCTATGAAGACGATAACAAACTTGTCCAAGTACGGCTTACAGACACGATTCATGAGGTCCATGAACACGGCAGGTGCATTTGTCAAATCGAATGGCATCACGAGAAACTCATAATGACCATAACGGGTCCTGAATGCAGTTTTCATCACGTCACTTTCCTTCACCCTCAGCTGGTGATAACCGGATCGCAAATCGATCTTTGAATAAATTCTCGATCCTTGTAGTTGATCAAAAAGATCATCAATTCGTGGAAAAGGTTACCGATTCTTGATAGTCAGTTTGTTGAGTTCACGGTAGTCGATACACATACGGAAGGATCCATCCTTCTTCTTCACAAACAGAACAGGTGCGCCCCAAGGCGAGAAACTTGGTTGGATAAATCCTCGATCAAGTAGTTCTTGTAGTTGACTCTGTAATTCTTGCATCTCGGAAGGTGCGAGTCTATAAGGTGCGCGAGCTACAGGTGCAGCTCCAGGCACTAAGTCAATCTAAAACTCTACGGCTCTCTGCGGTGGCAATCCAGGCAATTCCTCTGGGAAGACATCAGAAAATTCGTTCACAATTTGAACGTCGTTCACGCTCTTCACCTCAGTTTCTACCTGTGACGCCCCGTACAAAATCATCGTGTACGGTACATCAACAACAGGATCATTACAAGGTCAAACACTATATGCTGTTTGAAAACCAGTTTTGCATTCATGAACAGATAATGTTTTACAAAAGATGAATAGGAAACATTAACATGAGTACATGATACTAAGGTCATTACAAAGCTATTGTTTTGAAAATAACATAAGTTGGGAATGCAAAGTAAAAGTTTCATGTTTGAGACATCTCTAAGTAATGCAGCGGAAGTCTAACACAGCAAGTCTGTAACAGCAAGTCTATACACCGAGACTAGAACAGCAAGGCTAACAGCAGAAGCAACAATGTCTAAACACCTGAGAAATACATGCTTAAAAAGTCAACACAAATGTTGGTGAGCTATAGTTTGTTTATATTCAGTAATGTAATGTAGGCCACGAGATTTCAGTGCTTCAAACAAGCGTTTCAAATCAGTAATTCAAATCACTATGATTAAGTATATGCTCAACCGTGGGCACTCGGTAACTAACTTAACGTTTATACCCCCTGAAAGTACACTTGGCAAGTGCGTATGTTTACGAAGTATTAAACACTCGTTAAATGCTAGCGCAACTAGCCCGAGTGGGGATGTCAAACCCTATGGATCCATATCTAAGATTCGCGTTCACGGTTCAAAAACCAATGATTAAACGTTACCGAGCTAAAGGGAATGTTTCTGCCGTTATATAACCCACACATATATAAGTTTAAGTACTCGTGCCTAGTATGTAAAGCATAAAATCCGCATGTATTCTCAGTTCCCAAAATAAGTTAAAGTAAAAAGGGAATGCTATAACTCACAGTGATAAAAGCGGTAAAGTCGGTAATGAAAGTACGCAAGTAGTAAGTCGGTCCGAAAGGTCGTCAACAAGCAATACTAGAAAGGAAAGAAAGAAAGAACAAGTGTGTGTGAAAACTAAATGAGCAAGTGATTTGAATGAGAGGTAAATGGCTAGTATTTATAAGCAAGGAATTTGACAAGGATTGATGACATGGACAAGGGCTAGTATTTATAAGCAAGGAATTTGACAAGGATTGATGACATGGACAAGGGCTAGTATTTATAAGCAAGGAATTTGACAAGGATTGATGACATGGACAAGGGCTAATTAATTGGGTCACTAGCTAGAGTAGGGTGGGCTTGAGCCCAACAAGGTAGAAAGTCCAACAAGACTAACTATTGTGCATAATTAAATTACTACGCGTAATTAAGCATCCAAAAACCCAGGTAATTATTATTATAAAATAATAATTAATATTTCGTAGTCATAATATTCCAATTATGACAAAAGTTAAACGTGCGAGCAAGTTCGCGGTTTATTCGAAACGTCAAATAACACTAACGGTTATAAAGGCTTCCAATGATCAAGTTATGTCTCCTACGTACTCTAAGGCACGTTTTAACATATAAATGGAAGTAAACCACGTAAATCAAGTTTCCAGAGTATAAAGTAACACAGTACGCACAAATACGCAGTTTCGCAAAAATACAAGGCACAAAAGCAAGTCGAAAAAGCCGGGTCGTTACATTACCCACCTGTTAATGGAAATTTCGTCCCGAAATTTGAGGAGTGAAAAAAACTGGTACCGTATTTAAATAAGAAGTAGCGTATCAAAGTTCCGAAAGATTCGTGGGATAAAAAGTGAGCTATTTACCTTGAAAGGTACTCTGGCGTATAAAAGTAAGAATAGGTATATGCTATTAATTAAGTCTCTTAGGATATCAACAAATTGATTTCGTTTCTGGTTAACATGAGTATGTTGTCTGAATATATCCACAAAAGAAAAGATGATGTTTTTAGCCTTACAGGCATCTTTAGTAAGCTGGATGCATGAAATACATCATGAATGTTACTAAACTCATCTAAAACATTGAGCGCTTATGTCGCAATACAAAGCTGACAGGTAGGATGGAAAACATGGTGATCATAACCATGCGATTTGATGTCTGGATAGTGTTAGCCACGGATTTCACTAACCCCTTGATTTCGGAAAGAGACCATAGGCATAAAGAACTCGATATTTAAGAACGTTTCATTTGACTATATGAATTGAAATTTTTGCTGAAAGTGAATAATCAGACTTATATGCAATGCAAGCCATAATTATCTATAGTGCCTTCAGGACGGTCTGAACGAACAATGAAGGATATCACCCAGTTTACCATACTGCAGGTGAACTTATCCTTAGATGTAATGAAAGAACAGTTCCATAATGTAACTTTATCCTTTCAGTTACATGTTGAAGTTAGGGTTAACATTAACTAGAACAACATATAGTTGCAACCAACGAAGAAAGGAATGTGTAGAGTAACCATATCCGTATTACAGATGTTTTAAGCAGTCCCTTCCAAGAGGATAACAAGATTCATAGATTCCTAAAGTATGTTACTTTACATTTCCGAAAGAGAATCGCACGAAAGGTGTGATCTTTTCACCAGGGTGAACTCTTCGAGCGGTTTGTTCTGAATTTATCCTTATACTTAAGGAGATGCGCGGACAAGAAGATATGTGGACCCTTGGTCGTAAAGAATGGTTTACTCTAAGTGAAAAGAATCTCAAAACGATTCCTTGTACCTCAACCTACTAATTCATAGAGATGATTTTTACGAGGATGTTGCGATTAGCTGTGAAATATTGAGAATAGAAACCCACCTAGTGCCCTTCCTACAATGGGGTGACCATTGAGTGTACCTCAGAAAACTGATTTATCGGCCCGCGATTTTGCCATGTTTAACCTTAAAAGGAACATTTTTCGAGTACAAAGACTTCCTAACAAATTTTTTTTTTATAAATCTGCCACCCAAAGTGGCTCAAGCATTTTTAACAAGGATTTTAATAGTAAGCTTCATCCCTAACGGAGGGAGAGAAGAAGTGTGATCTCTACATGGTGTAGTCTAATACGGAAACCTTTAATAAAATCAACCGAGGAAGTTTTGAAAAACCTTTAAACGTTTGATGCGACAACATAAATGGAACGAAGTTCTTGGTAAATTTAGAAGTATGTATTACGAGTACCATTTGCACAAAATTATTTGACTTAAAACAACTCAATAAAGGAGCGATTTTTAATCATCTTGAAGGTATAACTTAGTATGTACTAACCCAAAATAAGTAAGGGTAAATTTATACATATATGATTTTATAAATCGCGTAAGTGATAGAAAAGTTTTTAGTACTTTCATTTGTCCATAAATCTCGTGAGCACTGCACAAATAAGCAACGTGTAAATCAACGTGTAAAATTTTTGATAAACATAGTTTTTCGTATTTCATAGGTTACGAGTTGAAAAAGGTCGAGTGAAAAATCTTTGAATCATCGGTTGACATGTTACTAGGTAATGAAAACTAATGAATTAAATGTAGTTTTGATGATTATCTGAACTTAAGTCTTTGGCCCAAAAATGTTTACGTGCGAAGCCGTTGCTAAAAAGTGAGGTATGAAGGATAGAGCATGAGGATGAGAAGTTAATCGCATCTTGACTTTGCAGAATGCCACACAGGTTATGGCTAATATTAAAGTCGGAATACTAATGATGTTAATATCGCTAGATGAGATTTTCCTTGGAATAGGTCAGGACTTTGAGTTATGTAAGATAGAGCATCGCTCCGACAGGTGTGAAGAATAAGATCCCTGGGGTAACGCAGTAATTTTGAATGGTTTAAGTGTTTGTGGATGCCCGAAGGCTCTGCATGACGTGGTAGTAAGTGCCTTCATCACATACACACACATGAATCTCTTAGTTTCGACAGTTGTCTGTCTTCATGATGACTTGGATACGAATAAGCAACGAAAAATTTTATATTGACAAGCAACGAAAATTTTATAGAATTCATTTAAGGTGACGATGTAAGAAAAGAAATTAAGTTCTTAGCAAACTAGGGTTATGTACAACACGTACCATTCAAGGTAAAATATCCTTTGAATAAAAGATTTGATTTGTAAAAGTGAAAGTAAAATTTCATATGTATTTGTCAAAAAGAAGTAATTATTTACTTTATTTTATATAACGTATACGATTTCAAAAATTTTCACGAATGGCAAATAAAATAAATTTATTTTTATTAAGTTTTGAGAGGATCGCACAGTAAAATAGTGTAAGTAAAATTTTGGCAAACAAAATTTTCATATTTCAGAGGTTACAAGTTGAAAAAAGATTGATGAGAATCGAGTAAAAGACTTTTGAAAATCTCGGGTGATATTTGAGCAAAAATGTTACGAGGTAATGAAAACTGTTGAATTTTAATGTGGTTGATGACTATTAGTAGGGCATAAGTCCTTCGACCAAAAATGCTTAAGTATAAAGTTGTTGCTTATAAGTGAGAAACGAAAGGGAGAGTATGAGGACGGGGATTAACTACCCATTGATTTTGGAAATTCCGAACTGGTATGACTAATATCGAAGTAAGAAGGGTGATGGTATGATTATCATTGATTAAGAATTCTCTCGGAATAAGTTAGGATTCAGTGTCGCATAAGAATGAGTATCAAATACGATTCTTGGGTAGTATAGAATTTGAATTGCTAAAGTAACGGGATACAATTTCCTTTATGTATCGTTGTCCATTGTATCGGTTTTTTTCATGGCTAGAAAGTGAGCAGATTTGGTGAGGCGATCAACGATAACCCCGATAGTGTCATAACTGCCGACTGTTTTCGGTAGTTTCAGAATGAAATCCATCGTCATCCCATCCCATTTCCATTGTGGGATCTCGGGTTGTTGAAGTAATCCAGATGGCTTTTGGCTCACCATTCTCGCGAGGTATACGAATAATCTTCTTACTATAAATAACTTTCGCTTTCGTCCTTGAAAGTCAGTCCGTTCCAACTATTTCCTCAAAGCTTTCTAACTCGATGAGTATTAGGTTAATTTTAAGGTCCATTCCAACCAAATCTTATTATACTGCCGTGAAAATTTTTATCAACCTTCTCAAATAACATCTTCTTGTGCGTAGGTAACTAATCCTTTCTAACTACTACTATAAAACTTCCAAGTTTTGTTGGCATGAGGTCATCTCCAAATGACCCACCTGTTAATTTTTAAGGTACTATCTTAAATTACTCCTCTATCTCTGCCAACTTACCATTAGCTTGTCCTATAGAATACTTAACTCTCATGATTGTTAATGGCTTATTAGTCATCACACTAGGATTCTTAGATATAAGGTTTCAATCACTCTAGTATTAAACAATTCCGAGACGATAAATCGTTGTGAAGAAACGTACCCTAACTAAAATCAGGATCCATGCGAGTCTCCATAGCTGAGATAACGATTGCTCTATCGTATGTGAGTCCAAAGTTTTTTTTTTTTATTTGAGAACTTTTTCCTTAAATATCTAGGGTGTCTATATCTATAAAAAATTTCGGGTTATCAATTCTGCAGTCCAGGCCCTTCTCGTACAGTATCTAGACCATGTGGTTATTCCTGCCTTTATCAGACCATAATGCGTATACTCAAGTGGTTTCTACCAAAATTTCCTTTGAATCGCTTCATATTCCTTATGTAGTAACATTGGGACTTCTGCATAATTCACTTCAATATAATTACGCTGGCCTGGCGTCATTATATTGTACTAAATCGTACGTTCATTCCAATATCACTCCATATGGTCAATGTAACGTGATCACTTTCAGTTCTACTCAATTTCATCTAACGGTGCTTTATCTATGCTATCTCAAAACAAAATCTACATAATTAATCTCACGGTTTCTCGGTGTGGGTGCGTAAGTTCCGTAGGTCATGCACCAATGCCAAAATGTCCTGAAATTTCTTCAAAATGTCCAGGTTCAGGTAACATCGTTAGGTTCCTTTCTAGAAATTCAATCTGGGTCTCGCGTCGAGTTGTATGTGTAGCAAGTAGTAGTACGATATGTCTTGAGGCGACTTCCAAGTCTTTGGGTATGGTTGAGCATCAGTAGAAGGCACTCTGACCTTGTGAAAGGAGATGTCCTCCCGACTTCCCCAATGCCTAAGAGTGTTAGGGTACTAAATCCAGAAATGTCGTCAGATCGTCGAGCAGTGGTGAAGAACGAAAGAGATAAGTGACGGTCATGAAAGCGTATGAGATACGAGCCATCTTGCAGGAACTGAACAACCTTCGAATGTTCACATGTCGTACGTGGCTATTTAGAGTGAGCTCGGGGTGCTGTTACTCCGACAAATCCTCCAATATCTCCTCCTCCGAGGATCGACTTTAGTGGGAGTGTAATCCGAGGGGTACTCCTCCTAGATTGCGTGAAGAATCGTTTCGATCTCTGGAACGGTGGAACAGTAGTAACAGGTGGATTATAATACTAATCCTTAGGGTTAGACGTATGGGAAATGGGTTCAGAAGAACATCTGAACTAGAAAAGGTAAGTTTTTCCAAGTCGGTGCAGCGAATAGCAGGCATGAAGCAAGCACGTAATCAGGCACTACAGCAACCTAGCTCGTTTACAGCAGTATATAGCATGGCAATATTAACAGTACTAAACAGAAGTAACATGCAATCGAAAGCAGATAGTAGCATGCAGTAGCTAGAATAAGCAAAAGCATGCAGCGAGTTTACATAGCAGTAAAAGGAAACGGTAGCATGCAGCAAGTTCATACGGTAGTAAAAGTAAGCAGTGGCATGCAGTAGTAGTAAGCAGTAACATGTAGTAATATAACACAGTAGCATGCAGCAGGTTCCGCAGAAACAAGTAAACTAGCAAGTTGTAGATTAGTCCTATTAGTGAATCCTACTCGGGTCGGTCCTAGAATCACTAATGCAACCTAATTCCCTACAACCAATGCTCTGATACCAACTGTGACGCCCCGTACAAAATCATCGTGTATGGTACATCAACAACAGGATCATTACAAGGTCAAACACTATATGCTGTTTGAAAACCAGTTTTGCATTCATGAACAGATAATGTTTTACAAAAGATGAATAGGAAACATTAACATGAGTACATGATACTAAGGTCATTACAAAGCTATTGTTTTGAAAATAACATAAGTTGGGAATGCAAAGTAAAAGTTTCATGTTTGAGACATCTCTAAGTAATGCAGCGGAAGTCTAACACAGCAAGTCTGTAACAGCAAGTCTATACACCGAGACTAGAACAGCAAGGCTAACCGCAGAAGCAACAACGTCTAAACACCTGAGAAATACATGCTTAAAAAGTCAACACGAATGTTGGTGAGCTATAGTTTGTTTATATTCAGTAATGTAATGTAGGCCACGAGATTTCAGTGCTTCAAACAAGCGTTTCAAATCAGTAATTCAAATCAGTATGATTAAGTATATGCTCAACCGTGGGCACTCGGTAACTAACTTAACGTTTATACCCCCTGAAAGTACACTTGGCAAGTGCGTATGTTTACGAAGTATTAAACACTCGTTAAATGCTAGCGCTACTAGCCCGAGTGGGGATGTCAAACCCTATGGATCCATATCTAAGATTCGCGTTCACGGTTCAAAAACCAATGATTAAACGTTACCGAGCAAAAGGGAATGTTTCTGCCGTTATATAACCCACACATATATAAGTTTAAGTACTCGTGCCTAGTATGTAAAACATAAAATCCGCATGTATTCTCAGTTCCCAAAATAAGTTAAAGTAAAAGGGAATGCTATAACTCACAGTGATAAAAGCGGTAAAGTCGGTAATGAAAGTACGCAAGTAGTAAGTCGGTCCGAAAGGTCGTCAACAAGCAATACTAGAAAGGAAAGAAAGAAAGAACAAGTGTGTGTGAAAACCAAATGAGCAAGTGATTTGAATGAGAGGTAAATGGCTAGTATTTATAAGCAAGGAATTTGACAAGGATTGATGACATGGACAAGGGCTAGTATTTATAAGCAAGGAATTTGACAAGGATTGATGACATGGACAAGGGCTAGTATTTATAAGCAAGGAATTTGACAAGGATTGATGACATGGACAAGGGCTAATTAATTGGGTCACTAGCTAGAGTAGGGTGGGCTTGAGCCCAACAAGGTAGAAAGTCCAACAAGACTAACTATTGTGCATAATTAAATTACTACGCGTAATTAAGCATCCAAAAACCCAGGTAATTATTATTATAAAATAATAATTAATATTTCGCAGTCATAATATTCCAATTATGACAAAAGTTAAACGTGCGAGCAAGTTCGCGGTTTATTCGAAACGTCAAATAACACTAACGGTTATAAAGGCTTCCAATGATCAAGTTATGTCTCCTACGTACTCTAAGGCACGTTTTAACATATAAATGGAAGTAAACCACGTAAATCAAGTTTCCAGAGTATAAAGTAACACAGTACGCACAAATACGCAGTTTCGCAAAAATACAAGGCACAAAAGCAAGTCGAAAAAGCCGGGTCGTTACACTACCGCTTTCACATGTGCTAGGATAGCAAAATGTCCCTTCTTCATAATCTTTTGCGCTTTCACGCAACTAATGAGGTTCAACTTCGAGGTACATCTCTCTCCATAGATAACCAGTGGTTTACCATCTCCTTGTGGTATGCGAAGTGCTTTATCTCCACAGATAATATCGGCCCTTATCTTACTCAACCAATCCATACCAACGATCACGTCAAAACTTCCCAGTTTGATAGGTATCAAGTCAATTTCGAAATCTGCACCAGCT
Organism: Rutidosis leptorrhynchoides; assembly: GCF_046630445.1. Lineage (NCBI taxonomy): Eukaryota > Viridiplantae > Streptophyta > Magnoliopsida > Asterales > Asteraceae > Rutidosis > Rutidosis leptorrhynchoides. Next base: position 209,415,615 of record NC_092343.1, read on the forward strand.
ATGTTGATAATAGCTCCACGACTAATATGGTCAACCTTTTCAAGTTTTCCATTTGCGACCTCGACAAGCATACTTTCTTTTAACGGGACTAATGACCAATTAATCTTATCGCAAAAATGTCTACATACATAACTTCTATCCGCACCAGTATCAAACAAGACAGAAGCTAAAAGATTGTTGATTGTGAATATACCTGTCACCAAGTCGGGGTTATCGCGTGCATCCCTTGCATTAACATTAAAAGCTCGTCCACGGGGTGGTCCGCCATCTTTTCGCTTGTTTGGGCACGCGTTTCTGAAATGGCCCGTCTGCCCTTATTCGTAGCACTTCTTCGGCCCATTTGTGTTTGGCTTCCCATTCAAAGTAGTGACCTTGCAGTCCTTCCCGATGTGCCCAGCCCGTTGGCACTTCTCACAGACAACATTGCAATACCCAGTGTGGTGCTTGTAATACATCTTGTATTGTGGTAAGGTTCCTTTGTAGTTCGGGTTGGTGTTGGTGTTGGGATTAGGGTTTTCACCATTGTTGTGCCTCTTGGCGGGGGTTTGATCGTAGTTTCTCCCCCTGTTGTTGTTGTTGTTGTTGTTGTTGTGGTTGTTGTGGTTGTTGTGGTTGTTGTCCCATTTCCTCTTTTCACTACTACCGGCTTCAAACTTACCCTTTTTCGGCTCGTCAAGGATGATTTGATTCAGGAGAGTATGCGTCATGTGCATTGCTTCGGGGACATTCGGTGGCTTGGATGAGGTAACATTACCCTTGATGGACTTAGGAAGTCCCGAGAAGTATTTCTCCAAGCGCTTAAATTCGGGGGTGACCATGGTCGGACACATCAGTGCTAACTCCAAAAACCTACGATTGTAACTGTTAAGGTCGTTCCCTACGGCCTTCAACTGCATGAATTCAATTTCCATCTTCTGAATTTCGGTTCTCGGACAATACTCATCGATCATAGCCGCCTTGAATTCCTCCCATGGCGTAGCATACGCCTCATCGATACCTTTCGCTTGAGCTAACGTGTTCCACCACGTTAGCGCGCCGTCAGATAGTGTGCAAGATGCAAACTTGGTCTTATTATCCTCCGAATAGTTGCTAACTCGAAATACTGATTCAAGTTTCTCGAACCATCTGGTGAGACCAACTGGTCCCTCGGTGCCGCTGAAGTTATGCGGTTTGCAGCTCTGGAATTCCTTGTATGTACACCCATTTCAAACGGGTGGAATAACCGGTGGTGGTGGCGGTGGAGCTTCGAGATTTCTTTCTGCTAGGGCTGCAGCGACCCGTTCGCTGATCATGTCCTCAATCTGGGCTGCGGTAGGTGTGGTTCTTCCGTTGGCCATGGTATTCTAAACAAAAGTTTTGACTTAAGTCAAAATTCAGCATTCAATATGTAATAATATAGTATATATTAACCAACATGGAATCAAAACATCACATGTTATTAAATAATGCATCTAGGTACAAATACCACAGAATCATCGTACAGCAATGTAGATAGAACATCGTGCAAGAATTAAATAACGCAAAGTTCCATTCATTAATAATAATAAGTTTCATACATCTGAATAAGTTCGTACAATACATATGAAATACATGAAACTACAACTAGGTTACATCATGAAATCTAAATACAAAGTCCTACGGTGAAGGCGGGTGAACTGCTCCTCGAGCCAACTGCTCCTCGAGCTCAGTGACTCGAGCTCGGAGAGTCTCAATCTCCCTCATCAATTCCTCGTTAGAGGGAGCTGGTGGGGCAGGCGGTGCAGGTGGGGCGGGTGGGGCGGGTGGTGCTGATGTAGATGGTCCGGCTCCGGATGTAGACGGTACGTCCCTAGATGTAAGTGGTCCGTATCTAAATCTAGGTGGTACGGTTCCAGGAATAGTCAATACGTAACGGGGAACCTTACGTATCTGTGGGTCGGCAGGGTATGGCATAACTCGTTTACGACCTCCATTCACCCCTGGAATGACGGTGCCGTCGAAACGGTACCACTTCTTCGGTGGGGTGTAGGGTGCCTGAATAGGTCTATCAGCAGGATCCTCATCATCGCTGGAGTCATCTGATGATGAAGAATCGGCGGATGATGAGTCATCCGAATCGTGTGGTGGTGACACTGGTGGCTGAGCTGGTAATCCGAAGCGTCCGAAGGCGGCCAACATCTGTCTGTGTCTGCCTGGCGGAATCACGACTAAACGTCCGTTGGGAGTGCGTCGGCAAGGCGTGCGCATGTGGTTACGAAACGGCCCTTCCCCGAACTCCGCGGGGATCTCAATACCAACAATGCGGGGCTGTGACCTCGAGGGTCCGGGAGCAGACATTGGGGCTGGTGCACTTCTACCAGCTCCGGAAGTGGAAGCGCCGGGATCACTAGTGGGTGTCGGGGCCGGTGTATCGGCAGTAGCAGCAGCAGGTGTAGCAGTAGGTAGGGCGACGGAGTCTGAGTCTGTACTGGCCGAAATGCCAGCAGGTGGAACATCCGACATCTGAACAAGGAAAAATAAATTTTCCATGTCAGTATGTCATAAAGCAAGCAAATAATAGGCCAACAGTTTAAATCATGTATAACAGTAACTAGCATGGCAATAACAGCAATTCGTATGAAAGTAGCATACAATCAAAAGCAAGTAGCATCATGCAGTAGTGATATCATGTAGTAGCATACGGCATATAGCAGAAAAAGTAAGCAGTAGCATGCAGTAAATTCAGCGGAAACAAGTAAACTAGCAAGTTATAGATTAGTCCTATTAGTGAATCCTACTCGGGTCGGTCTTAGACTCACTAATGCAACCTAATTCCCTACAATCAATTCTCTGATACCAAATGTGATGCCCCGTACAAAACCATCGTGTACGAATCATCAACAACAGGATCATTACAAGGTTAAGTACTATATGCTGTAATTAAAGAAGTTGCATTCACGATAAAAAGGTGATGTCATAACTGACATCAGATGTTTTACATTTCAAAAGCATGCTTCACTAAGTAGAAGCAAATAATAAGTGTATGTGACCACAATGGTCGTTACAAGTCATAGTTCAAAAGTACGAATGTTTGAATGCAAAATAAAGTAGTTCATGCGTGGACAACTCTAAGCAGCGGGTTCTACAGCACGACTAGTACACAGCGGAAGCAACCTCAAGCACCTGAGAAATACATGCTTAAAAACGTCAACACAAAGGTTGGTGAACTATAGTTTAAGTATAACAGTATGTAAGGTAGGCCACGAGATTTCAGTGCTACAAAGAGCGTTTCAAAACAGTATGATAAAGTATATGTTAACCGTGGGCACTTGGTAACTAACTTAACGTTTATACCCCCTGAAAGTACACTTGGCAAGTGCGTATGTTTACGAAGTATTAAACACTCGTTAAATGCTAGCGCTACTAGCCCGAGTGGGGATGTCAAACCCTATGGATCCATATCTAAGATTCGCGTTCATGGTTCAAAAACCAATGATTAAACGTTACCGAGCTAAAGGGAATGTTTATGCCGTTGTATAACCCACACATATATAAGTTTAAGTACTCGTGCCTAGTATGTAAAACATAAAATCCGCATGTATTCTCAGTTCCCAAAATAAGTTAAAGTAAAAAGGGAATGCTATAACTCACAATGATATGTAGCGGTAAAGTAGTAGTCGGGAAAGGTGTGCAAGTAAACGGTCCGAAAGTCCTCAACCTAAGTCAAATAGTACTAAGTCAGTAAATTATCTTAATAGGTTTAAAAGTATGTATTTAAGGTCTTAAGGGTCATCATCATTCATCATTAAACAAAAGGCGTAAGGTAGGTTTCGTTTATGAAAGTAGTTTAAAACAAAGTCTGATTTCAGTCAGTCACCACGGCCTCTACCCTTACTGAATTAAGGTGAGACCAGTGGCCATGGCTCCGTATATGAGTCCCTTAAGTGTGGTAAAATTTACAGAAGCAAACTCATCTTCGTTTGACCTAGGCGACAGTCTAAGTGCGAGTAGGTCAGAAATTTTTGCACAACGTTAAAGGACATAGTAACGATCGGAGGGCCATAAATCCTAAACCGTAACTCGGATTAAGACGAGTCCTATATGAAAAGTTATCTACTCGAAAAGATCTATCTAAAAATCAAGGTTAGAACAGCCCAGGTCTACTGTTCTATTACAGAATCACCAGACCAGTAGCTTTTGGACAGAACAGTGAGTTTAAAAGGGTTCCGGTGGTCTTGGTGTTTGATGTTCATCATGGTTCTCATCCTTGATGCATATAGCTTCAAGTGTACAACTCATTGATGTATCTACATCATCTTAACCAAGTCTTGACCATCATAACCCATGTGCAAGTCTAAGACATGAAGCACAACTCACTTAAGGGTTGTATGAAGTTTGATGAACCAAAGTTGCATCAAAGTCTTAGATCTAACACATACATGGACTTTAAAGCTAATAGCAAGTTACAAACTTGAAAGTAAACTAACTAATCAAGATCATAAGTAGTAGAACATAGTTCTTAGTTTGATCTTGAAGATCCAAGACTCAAAAGTCTAGATCCAAAGTTATATTTAAAGAAAACTTATTTGTGTGTTCTTGAACTTTCAAGGTTAACTTAATTTGTTCAAGAGATATGAGATCAAGACTAACTTGTAGTACTTGACCATATAAACTAACTACATGAAATTAAAGTGCATGAATTGAAGAAGTAAACTTAAATAAACAAGAAAAGGTTCATGGTTGTTCATACTTTAAAGATTCAAACCAAGGTTTGATCTTTAGAAAGTAAACTTTAAAGTTTACTTCATGAGCTTCAAGTATGTCTTTAATCAACACAAGAACTTTATAATCTTTGAAACATTATATGTAGAACTTAAACTAGAGAGTTTAGTTCTTGATTGTTCTTGTTAAAACAAGTTAAAAGATGAATCAAACTAGAAAGTTAGATTCTTGAAACATGTAAGTAAATAACAACAAGTAACAAGACAAGTAACATTAACAACAAAGAACAACAAATGATGATGATGATTTGCATGTATGTATACGGTTTTAGGGAGAAAAGAAGAAGAGAAAATGTCTTCAAGTTTACTTACAAAGAGCAAAGAAACCTTGAGAGAAAAAGAGAGAAAGATAATTGCAAGTAGAAGTGTGTGTTTGTGTTTGAATGAGAGAATGGAAGAGTGTAAGTAAAAAAAAATTAAACCCTCCCTAGTATCATCAAAGGTCACGGTTTTGCTGCATTAATTAGGAGGGAGAAGTTTGTTTGTTGGATACTTGGATGAAAAGCTTACGAAAGATGGATATTAAGGGTGCATGCATGGGGAAGGTGTGCAACTAGATTCCAAGTCTTCTTTAACTAACTAGTTCATGAACTAATTGATACTTACAAGTGAAAGAGTGGCTAGTTAGTCCACTTAAAATGTAGGGTGGGCTTAAAAGCCCAAAACCATGAGTCCATTACACTAACAAAGCCCAAGTTCAAATAAATCACAAGTTAAACCAATTAAAGCCCAAGTAACTAACTAATAGCCTTAGTTAATTAAAATGATTAATAAACTAATCATGAATGTAAATAATATCTAAAAATATTATTCGTGAAAGTTCCGGGTGTCACAAAGACGTTTCGGGCAATTAAAGTCAAGTTCGGGCAATCATGGCAACATGTAAATGTAATGACATACATTCGTTTAATCACACGTATTAATAATAGTAATTATTAATAAATAAATGTTGGAAATTCCAGGGTCATTACAGTTGATGAATGCCCGCATCTCTTATTTCCGCGTCCACTCGCATATGCGCTTCAACCCTTTCTTGGAATGATCTCGGTGGTCGTCGAACCGGACGATAATTCTCCTCGAGTCCACAAAATGCACGGCCGTTGTCCTCGGTTATCATATTATTTAATATCACACATGATAACAAAATCCTTCTAATTTTGCGGATATAATACGGTCGTGCCAGACGTTGAACAATTTGCCATCGGCCTTGTAGTATTTCAAATGCTCGTTCAATATCTTTTCTTGCCGATTCTTGATACCTTTTGAATTTTTTATGTTTCGGGTCTATCGGATTTCTGAACGACTTAACTATTGTAGACCATTCCGGGTAAATTCCATCCGCCAAATAATAACCCTTAGTAAACGTACATCCGTTAACCGTATACGTACATGGTGGTGCTTCACCGGCTAATAACTCACTAAACAAGTCGGATTGATTTAGCACGTTGATATCATTGTTTGATCCGGCAGTTCCAAAAAAGCGTGCCAAAACCATCCATCGTACGATGCTACCGCTTCAAACATAATTGACGGGTAACCATGGTCACCTCGTGTATAATGACCCTTCCAACGTGCCGGACAATTTCTCCATCTCCAATGCATACAATCAATACTTCCTAACATCCCCGGAAAACCATGTATTTGAGCATGTTTAGTGGTCAAACGTTGCACATCTTGTGCAGTTGGTCGTCTCAAATATTCGGGACCGTACAAGTGGAAAATACATTTGCAAAAATTGTTTAAACAATCATATGAGGTTTGTTCACCCATATGCAAATATTCATCAAAAACATCGGCCGAAGCGGCATAAGCTAGTTGACGTATGGCGGATGTTACTTTTTGAACAATATTAAAACCAAGTAATCCGGTAGCATCCCGTTTTTGAATAAAATAAGTAAAATATTTAGGAACCGGAGTTTGAGAAAAGTTCAATATACCTTGACATATACGAAGAAATAGAAGTTTGCTCATTCGATAACGATTACGAAAATAATCGTCCGGAAATGTGGGATTGTCGGAGAAATAATCATTCCATAAAGCCAATGCACGACCCTGACGATCTCTATGTAAATATCTTCTAGGTGCCCGTGGTATTTGTTCTACTTCTTCGTTATCACTTAATTCATCTAGCGCGTCAATGGCTTCGAGTGCTCGATTCGTAGTCGTATTTCTGATCGATAATACCATATTTACGTCGGGCTCGGAGTCGGAACTCATATTGTTTATTTGAGTATAAAAATGATGAAATGGGTAGAAAATATGAAATGATAGTATATGTTTGTGTATGTAAAAATATTGTTTGGTGTGTGTATATATAGTGTAAAAAAGAAAAAAAAAAATAGAAGTAGCCGTTGAGAGAGCCGTTACATGTATTTTCGAAATTTTTTTTTTCCTCTCCCATTTTCGTCCACAAAAATGCTGAAGATAGTAAAGGAGCTGGGTGAACCCGGCTGAGCGTGACCTGGGCGGGACCTGGGCGGGGGTGGTGCCAACGGCGCCCAGGGTGGGCGGACCTGGGCAGTGGACCAGGACCAACCGTTGGGAGCCCTCTAATAAAATAAAAAAACTGTACATTTCACAAGAATGCAGAAAATTTAGTGTGTGAAACTTGAGAGAGGTGGAAGAGGCGATTTTGGGAGATCAAGCAAGAAGGCTTCAATTTTTCACATGCAACTTGATATTTGTAAATTACTAGTATTCCTAATACCTACTAGTGCCACTAGAGCTATTGAATCTTCATCATCTTCATCTTTTTTTGAGAAATTGGGGGTTTTTGTAACCCTAAGTTAAGGTATCAATAAATTGTCTTCTAAATTCAAATTTATGTAGTTAGATAATATTATAATTGTTAGAAATCAAGGTTTTAATACCTTTGAAACCCTAATTCGAAATTAGGGTTAGGGTTTATGGAATTGGGGATTTTTATAAGAAGATGAACTAGTAAAATTGAGACTTATTAAATTGAGACTTATTAAAGTGAGACTAGTATGACTTTAGTTAAAATCTAAGTTTTCATTTATGTAAGAAATGGTTAAATAAGTTAAGAAGTCTATGTGTAAGTCAAAGGCTTGTATAAATTTGGTGATGAAATATGAAAACTTGCAATTAGTAAGTCTTGTGTTCTTGTCTACAAGGTGTCAAAATGGGTATTGTGGGTCTAGAAGGATAAACCCTAAATGCATTGACTTTGTTTGTCTAATTGTAATTGAATGGTGATAATGATGATGATTATTGGTAAAATAAGTCCTTTACACCTCTTATAAACTGATTTTCTGAAATGAAAGAGTTATAATTTGCTTTAATTGGAATTGGTGATGTTTTGGTGAAAAAAAAAAAAAAAAAAAAAAAAACAAAATTTGGACAGATTTGAAGAGTCGTTTTAAAACAGTCATATCTCCTAAACCGTGACTATAATTGGGGGTGTGTAAACACTAGTTGGAAAGCCCTATGTGTCTAGTTTTCAGAATGGTAAGTCTCATGTGTTGATTGTGGGTAGAAGTCAGTCAAACTTGCAAAGTTTGACAGGTTATGCAAGCTGTGCAAAAATGTTACTTTTGGTAAAATGAGAATAGAGCTAAGGACTAACCGAATTGGGTCATGTTGGGTTAAAATGGATAACCTTAAGTTTGTTGACCTTGTTTGACCAAGTGTAGTAGATATGTGATATATTGTATGTGTACCTATTGTTTAGGTAAATTGTGCTTGAGAATGATGTGTTTACTTCATGCTTGGAAGTGTTTGCTGGATTTTAAATTGATTGCTTGGATTCGAGGTGAGTACAATATGTGTTTATATGTTGATGAGATTTGTATTGGTATCCAATTATTTGTATTACGATTGGTATGAGGGCTCGGTTCACGTTGGGAATGCATCGAGATCCATAGTAGACACATGCGCATTGTGATGATTGATATGATGGTAGGGTTCTCGGTTCACGTTGGGAACGCATCGGGAACCATATGTGAATTGAATGACTTGATTGGTTAATTGTTTATCTCTATGAATGTTATTAACATATATGCACATATTGTATTCACTAAGCGTAAAGCTTACCCGTTGTGGTTTAACCTTTTTATAGGTCTCGGATCGAGCAAGAAAGAATATGATAGTTGATTTGTTGACTTGTGCATATGCTTTTCGGATGCGGGTTATATTTGCTCATAGTGTTTGCTAGATGCTTCGTTAGTTCCGCTTGGATGGGTAGTGATAACCCGAGAACTCATGCTCTTGATATTCAGTCTTTCAAGTCAACATTTTGTAGAACGGGTCGAAATTACACTTTTGTTAACGGGTCAGGGTATCATTAAAACATGCTGAAATTCAGTTTGGGCGAGGTGTGCATCGCACAAATTCATGTGTGCGTCGCATACTAAAATGTTTTGATCAGAAACCGGAACAGGTGATGCGCGCGTCGCGCAACATCAACCTGTGCGTCGCGCAGTTTTTGAGTATTGTGTTGTGGTCATTATAATGAGACCTCTCATGAAAAAATCGGAACGCTAAACACTACTATTTTGTGTGTTCAAGTTGAGGAAATTTGTATATATTCGTTGAAAAATTGTAGTGCTATGATTTGGTATAGTTCCTGCCAAGATCATGAATCTAGTATTTCAGATAGATTGGCATTTTGTGATGAGATAAGCAATAAAGAGTTCGATAACGATTTAAGAGGAAGAAAAAAAAAAACTTACAATTATACCATCCAAAAAATGTAAAGGCCATAACTTTTGACTCCTTAAATATTCATCTAAAAAACTCACGACGGGATTGAGTAAAGTTGTTGATATTGACATGTTATTTGTAGCTAATTGCCGCTGTATGTAACATGTAACATAACAGTTAAATATAGACCAAAATCCCATGATTTATGGATAATGACATACTCGTAGGCCCATTAAGATTGTCTATGGCCCATAAATCTTTTCTGTACCCAAATTATACAAGAAAACGAGTGTAACCCGGACCCTCATATGACAAATTAATCGTTCATAACCAAAAGAAAATGGTCTTAAAGTACGTTTCACAAAAGGCAACATTTAACTAATTAAAAATAGAGTTGTAATAATGTGAATTAATCAATTTCTTTAAAATTTAATGGATCAATCAGAGTTTAAAACAATAATTAAAAATAGAATTGTAATAATGTGAATTCAACAATTTCTTTAAAATTTAACGGACAATCAAATGTGGTTTAAAACAAATTTTATTTCAAATTTTTTTTTTCAATCATATGTGATTAAATTTGACATGCAGAATAACATGTGTATGTATAATCACATGTGATTTACTTTTATTTTTTTGAAAAAAAAAAATTTAGAATTTTTTTTTCAATCACATGTGATTGTCGTGCCACATTCACACTCCTTGAATTTCAACTTAAAAGTTGGATTCATTTAAAAATAATATTTTTTTTTAATAATTAGCCAAAGGTGTGGAATCTTCTTTATTTTTTATAAATGAGTTACGCTATCAATTCATTCACTTTATAATTAAGAAAAACATTTTACATAGCACAATACTTAGTACCCCCAAAAGACCATTTGTTACCCAGTATATCACAAGGGTTTAGTTTACAAATGATCAATCAAAGTAACACAAATACACTACTAAACTCATTTTTTCGTCTAACTTCGAACGCTAAAAACCCTAACTTCATCAATCACGGGCCCGCAAAGCGATCCAAAATCATCAACCCTAGTATGATAATACGAACTATAAAACGTCACTCTAGTTCTCGCTGACACCGCTTTAAACTTCATACTAACAATTTTCGATTTCCCCTTTCCTTCCGATTTAAAAGGAGCTTTTAAAGTATCTTTAGCCGCAAATGCCTCCACCATCATATCCCCATTGCACCCGTTTTTCGCGTCACCAATTGCAAATGTTAAGTTGTAAAGTTTGTTAGGGATCGTTCGGATGATTTGGGCAACCGCACTTTCTCGCCCTGCGACTAGTTCAATTGCTGCAATGCCTTTAGGGACATTGAAGTGTTTGCTATCGATGAATTTGACAGCTTTCAACGACTCGATGATCCACCCTGGAAGAGGAGATGTGATGTCTTCTTGTCGAGGAGGAAGGAGTACTCCGTTAGTTGAGTTGAATAATCGATGTGGACCTTCTTCGAATCCGCCATTTTTCACCAAGTTCACTAATATCAAAATAATCAGTTAGTGTACATACAATTATAGATCTCAATAGTTTTGTGTTTTTTAATGATAAATTATGTGAACATCTACAAACAGTGTTTCAAATAATGATAATTGTTATTGTATAGGAGACCATCTTTCATCCACCATAAATTACTAATTACGGTATTAATAGATCGTGCTATACAACTAATTAATAATAATAATGGACGCGTTTGGTGTATACACCGATAACATTGTGTACCCTTTTTGTATTCCTTAATTCAAATTCAAACGAATAAACAGGATGTAGAATAACATAAAAATAAAAAAATACACTAAACAAAATTATAAAATGGGAGGTGATTCGTACACCACCTCCTTTTTGCCATACACCACCAATTACATTTCTTGGACCATTATGCCCTTCTTGATATTAAATTAAATCAAGCTTTTAACCTACCAAAATTAAAACCCTTACCAAGAAATTGCTCTACCAAAAACTAAATCATCATATAAAATATAGCAAATCATCAAACATGCTGTGATATAAATTAACGATTAAGCATCAAGATATTGAAATAGAAAAATTAACGACATAATAACTGTGTTTTACTATGAAACAAGTATTAAATTAAATATTTAGATGTTGAGGAAGACGCATTAGGGATTTAGGGCTATCAATCAATATTCAATCATGAACAATAATAAAAAAGATAATGCAACTACTAAAAAATTATTGGATGAAAACAATTTCAACTACCACAGAGAACATCTACTTATTATATTATACTTATTAAAATATAAGTATGAACAAAATTTAGAAGCAAATTAGGGTAAAAATGATTATCTTTTCAACTTGAGTTTCATTCAGTAGTTTGAAACAAGAAGGTGCGAAGAAATATGGGGTTTATAACTTTTTATGATTAATATGATTTTTATTGATCGGAAAAGTGGCAACATTTCTAATACAAGATGAGAAGGAGGTGCAAAGCAATTGCTCGTGTTTTCCTTCTTATCTTAATCTTAATCTAAGTTAAAAGAGTAAATGGTTTAGAAGGGCAAAATGGTCCAAAATTTTAATGTAGTGGTGTATGGCAAAAAAAAAAAAAAAATGGTGTACGGATCACCTCCCTTACAAAATATAATATGTAGAAAAATCAACTACCGTAAACTTTTTTTCTCAAACTTTTTATCCACTTTCAAGTAAAATTTGTATTTATATTTATTTATTAGTGTAAAAAAAATAATTACAGTGCAAAAACTATACTTTTAACCAAACAACACTCACTTTTGACCAAACAACTCTCTCACTTACTTTTGACCAAATAAGTAAATAACCACTAAAAAGTTACATTTTTAACCACAAAAATTAGCATTTCTTATAAGATTAAATACTGTAAAAATCATACTTACATCGAGTAGGTCTAGGAGGAAGCAATTCCTTAATAGCAACAGCATCAATAAGGGGCCCACATTTAGGATCTTCTTGAACACCAGGGTTATGAAAAATCAACTTAACACTAGTTGAATTAGCTTTAAATCCATAAGCATAAACATCACCACCATCACTACTATAAAGTGTTTGAAGTGGTAAATCACCAGATTGAGGGGGCACTGACACCCTTAAAAACTCTTGTTGTGCACAAGTTCTTGAAGCACCAAAAGTTACAGCGTATAAAGATCCGGATTTTACGGATAAAGTTTGGGATAATGTGGCCTCGTTTCCCAGTCGCACGGCGTGTACACCGTGTGCTACCGGGAAATACATCCCGCCGGGCTGGGGCCCACCGTGGACGTACTCCACGAGGCCGCTTATTTCCCATTTTGGTAGAGCGTTTTTGCCTAATAACACTGTTTTTTTAATGGCGGTTGGTTTTGGTGGGTCTTCAAAGTTACCATTTGGTAGTAGGCCTGCATTATTTACAACATAAAGAATATTAATTAAAATGTTGTTGGCAAAAATTTAAAAACATAATGTAGCATAGATGGCTGTTTTTTTTTTTTTTTTAATTTTAACTGTCTTCAAGTAGTTTAGTTATTTTACTCTAAGCTAATAATAACTCAATTATTATATCATATACAATTAACTAAAAGTGTATATTTATATTTACAGGTAACTTGAAAATATAAAACCTTATACATTTAATTTGTTTTAGTTTAACCTAAATAAAAATGGCTAGGGATAACACGATTAAAATCAAGTAAACATATATATTCATCTTTAATTTGTTATTATGGACAACATTTTGGTTATAATTAAATATACAAACAAGGAAGAAAATAGTACCTTCCACTGGAATTGGAGCGGAAAATGCGGTGGAAATGAGGGTGAAAGTGAGGAAAATGGTGAGGAAATTTGGCATGATTTATGGGGAGGGAGAGAAATGGAAAGAAAGAAGTAGAAAATAGTGGGGAGAAATGAGGGTTTAGAGTGGGGGATTTATATTGGGAAGAGAAAATGGGAAATGGGTAAGGTGATGATGGAGGGCACGAGGGATGTTGGGGATGAGGGGTTTGATGCTATTTTTATTTTTATTAATTAAAAATTAAACATTAAACATCAATATCAATATATCTCCTCGATTTATGCAAATCCATTTCAAATGGATGTAACCACCCTTTGAAATACGGAGTACAATTATTTTGTCTTCTTTATATAAAAAATGGTGATAGACTGATAGGTAGATATTTTAATGATCGATTTTAACAAAATGTAAAAACTCATATATAAGGGCGTAATCAACCTCTCGATTCGGTACGTGTTCGAAAACAGAGAAATGGGGAAAGAAGAATTAACTCATGAAGGGGAGATGGAATTCTTTAGCGTGTTTATCAAAAAACGCTTGATGATCATGTGTTTATTGGAGGGTTCTTAGGTAATTAGATGGTTTTAATTATCTCGGTCGTCTAAATTGGTTTCCATCTTTTTTGTAGAGCTTTGGATATTTTATGTTATTGTTTTAGTGAGATTAGTTTTTTGGTTTGTTTTGTTTGATCGGTTCTTGATTTGTAAGTTTCGAGAATGATTCATTTTTTAATAATCTTTCCCTTTTATTATAAAAGTTTATTTGTTTTCTAGAGAAAAAAAAAAACTCATATATAAAAACAAAACTCATATGAAGTTTACAGCAGGTCACTTTGTTCATGTTTTTGTTTTTAAAATTTAAGGGATAAAGTTACGTTATACTTCTTTTATGATTTTATCTTAAATTCTAAATTGTTGAGTTGGCATCAAACTACTAGCACCAACAGTAAGAGTTCGTATATGCTCCAAATTCATATGTTGATTGATTATATCTGATTGTAAATAGATCATGTTTGATTGTGAACGTCATAGTGTGCTATTTTTTATTTATTTTTTTATTTTTTTTAATTTAGTGCATAAATAAGGCTGGTCCCCACCATGACAACACTTCTTCCAAGACTAGCCGCCACATCAGTGCAACATTATCACTTACTTCTCGGGACTAAACACTACCAAAAATAACTAATCATGCATATATTTTTCATAGAGTTAATATGCCTGTTCAACACGCAAAGGGAGGGGGGGTTAAGGATCTTAGAACGAGGCTCTCCGGTCCGGCTACCGTGAATAACCCTGGCCGATATGATGATATCGGCGGGGTGGCCAAGTGATTAAGTCCACCTCCGATAGCGATCGCTGATCAGAAGGCCCCAAATAAGGTTGTAGGTGCTAGTTTAATAAAGAACTAACCTGTTAACCTTGAGAAGACGAGAGATGATGCTGATGACGTAAGACGTGTACTAAACGATGATTACGTAATGTGATCGTGTCCCGAATGATAATTAGGGTTTGTATATATATAGGCAAATCCTAATTCTAGAACCATCTACGATAGTCATAATCCTTTCCATAACAAACTCCCCCGAATCACGGAGATAATTATGGAAAAGATACCGACTTGATGACCAAGTAACCGCCGTACCAGGAACAAAGACATTCGATACATCCCCGCATGCCGCATACCGCATACAAAGTACACGCATACGCATGCTAGTTGTAGTGACCCGAACTTTTCCATGTTTATATATATATTAAATGAAATTGTTATTTACATGATTAAGTGTTTCCAACATATTGAGCAATCAAACTTGTTAAGACTTGATTAATTGAAATAGGTTTCATATAGACAATTGACCACCCAAGTTGACCGGTGATTCACGAACGTTAAAACTTGTAAAAACTATATGATGACATATATATGGTTATATATATAGTTAACATGATATTATGATAAGTAAACATATCATTAAGTATATTAATAATGAACTACATATGTAAAAACAAGACTACTAACCTAATGATTTTGAAACGAGACATATATGTAACGATTATCGTTGTAACGACATTTAATGTATATATATCATATTAAGAGATATTCGTACATCATAATATCATGATAATATAATAATTTAAAATCTCATTTGATATTATAAACATTGGGTTAACAACATTTAACAAGATCGTTAACCTAAAGGTTTCAAAACAACACTTACATGTAACGACTAACGATGACTTAACGACTCAGTTAAAATGTATATACATGTAGTGTTTTAATATGTATTCATACACTTTTGAAAGACTTCAAGACACTTATCAAAATACTTCTACTTAACAAAAATGCTTACAATTACATCCTCATTCAGTTTCATCAACAATTCTACTCGTATGCACCCGTATTCGTACTCGTACAATACACAGCTTTTAGATGTATGTACTATTAGTATATACACTCCAATGATCAGCTCTTAGCAGCCCATGTGAGTCACCTAACACATGTGGGAACCATTATTTGGCAACTAGCATGAAATATCTCATAAAATTACAAAAATATGAGTAATCATTCATGACTTATTTACATGAAAACAAAATTACATATCCTTTATATCTAATCCATACACCAACGACCAAAAACACCTACAAACACTTTTATTCTTCAATTTTCTTCATCTAATTGATCTCTCTCAAGTTCTATCTTCAAGTTCTAAGTGTTCTTCATAAATTCTACAAGTTCTAGTTTCATAAAATCAAGAATACTTCCAAGTTTGCTAGCTTACTTTCAATCTTGTAGAGTGATCATCCAACCTAAAGAAATCTTTCTTATTAACAGTAAGATATCTTTTTAATACAAGTTAATACTCATATTCAAACTTTGATTCAATTTCTATAACTATAACAATCTTATTTCGAGTGAAAATCTTACTTGAACTGTTTTTGTGTCATGATTCTGCTTCAAGAACTTTCAAGCCATCCAAGGATCCTTTGAAGCTAGATCCATTTTTCTCATTTCCAGTAGCTTTATCCAGAAAACTTGAGGTAGTAATGATGTTCATAACATCATTCGTTTCATACATATAAAGCTATCTTATTCGAAGTTTTAAACTTGTAATCACTAGAACATAGTTTAGTTAATTCTAAACTTGTTCGCAAACAAAAGTTAATCCTTCTAACTTGACTTTTAAAATCAACTAAACACATGTTCTATATCTATATGATATGCTAACTTAATGATTTAAAACCTGGAAACACGAAAAACACCGTAAAACTGGATTTACGCCGTCGTAGTAACACCGCGAGCTGTTTTGGGTTAGTTAATTAAAAACTATGATAAACTTTGATTTAAAAGTTGTTCTTCTGGGAAAATAATTTTTCTTATGAACATGAAACTATATCCTAAAATCATGGTTAAACTCAATGTGGAAGTATGTTTTCTAAAATGGTCATCTAGACGTCGTTCTTTCGACTGAAATGACTACTTTTACAAAAACGACTTGTAACTTATATTTCCGACTATAAACCTATACTTTTTCTGTTTAGATTCATAAAATAGAGTTCAATATGAAACCATAGCAATTTGATTCACTCAAAACGGATTTAAAATGAAGAAGTTATGGGTAAAACAAGATTGGATAATTTTTCTTGTTGTAGCAACGTGAAAATTGGTAACAAATCTATATTAATCATATCCTAGCTAACTTATATTGTATTATACATGTATTCTAATATATTATGTAATCTTGGGATACCATAGACACGTATGCAAATGTTTTGACATATCATATCGACCCATGTATATATATTATTTGGAACAACCATAGACACTCTATATGCAGTAATGTAGGAGTTAGCTATAGAGGGTTGAGGTTGATTCCAAAAATATATATACTTTGAGTTGTGATCTAGCCTGAGACGTGTATACACTGGGTCGTGGATTGATTCAAGATAATATATATCAATTTTTTTCTATACATCTAACGTTGGACAACTAGTTGTAGGTTACTAACGAGGACAGCTGACTTAATAAACTTAAAACATCAAAATGTATTAAAAGTGTTGTAAATATATTTTGAATATACTTTGATATATATGTACATATTTGTTATAGGTTCGTGAATCGACCAGTGGCCAAGTCTTACTTCCCGACGAAGTAAAAATATGTGAAAGTGAGTTATAGTCCCACTTTTAAAATATAATATTTTTGGGATGAGAATACATGCAGGTTTTATAAATGATTTACAAAATAGACACAAGTACGTGAAACTACATTCTATGGTTGAATTATCGAAATCGAATATGCCCCTTTTTATTAAGTCTGGTAATCTAAGAATTAGGGAACAGACACCCTAATTGACGCGAATCCTAAAGATAGATCTATTGGGCCTAACAAACCCCATCCCAAGTACCGGATGCTTTAGTACTTCGAAATTTATATCATATCCGAAGGGTGTCCCGGAATGATGGGGATATTCTTATATATGCATCTTGTTAATGTCGGTTACCAGGTGTTCACCATATGAATGATTTTTATCTCTATGTATGGGATGTATATTGAAATATGAAATCTTGTGGTCTATTGTTACGATTTGATATATATAGGTTAAACCTATAACTCACCAACATTTTTGTTGACGTTTAAAGCATGTTTATTCTCAGGTGAATATTAAGAGCTTCCGCTGTTGCATACTAAAATAAGGACAAGATTTGGAGTCCATGTTTGTATGATATTATGTAAAAACTGCATTCAAGAAACATATGTCGATGTAATATATTTCTATTGTAAACCATTATGTAATGGTCGTGTGTAAACAGTATATTTTAGATTATCATTATTTGATAATCTACGTAATACTTTTGAAACCTTTATTGATAAAATAAAGGTTATGGTTGTTTTAAAAATGAATGCAGTCTTTGAAAAACGTCTCATATAGAGGTCAAAACCTCGCAACGAAATCAATTAATATGGAACGTTTATAATCAATATGTACGGGACATTTCAGTTGGTATCCGAGCGTTGGTCTTAGAGAACCAGAATTTTGCATTAGTGTGTCTTATCGAGTTTGTTAGGATGCATTAGTGAGTCTGGACTTCGACCGTGTTTACTTGAAAAATGATTGCTTAACAAATTTTGTGGAAACTATATATTTTTAACATGTGAATATTATGTGATATATTAATCTCTTAACGCATTTGATATTATGTGATAGATGTCTACCTCTAGAACAAGTCCCATTGACTCACCTAATAATAATGAAGAGTCAAATGTAAATTGGAATGATTCGTGAACTAATTCACAAGTTCCCGAAGAGGAACCGGAAGAAGAGTCGGAACCGGAAGAAGAATCGGAACCGGAAGAAGAATCGGAACCGGAAGAAGAAATAGAACCAGTGGGGGAAATAATAAAACGGTTAAGTAGAAGAAAATCCTCAACCAACCGACCAAAGTTAATTATGGTCAATGATGTTTCCGCCAAGGAAGCAAAGTATTGGGAGGATTACCAATTCTCCGATGAATCGGATCCCGACAAGGATTACGATGATGTTATAGAAATTACCCCAACACAATTTAATAAGGCAAAAGAGAACAATAAGGGAAAGGGCATAAAAATAGAGAAATTTGATTCCAAACCCGATGAACTTTATATGTATCCTCAACACCTGTATTTCTTAAGTTGTGACAATAACCTGGGAACCTCTAACCACCAGGTTTTTCTAAACCAATGTGGAAAACGACGGCTCGTATTAGGGGAACATCATATATCCCTAGAAACTTGGCAAAACGAACCAAAACCGAAGAAGAAGAAACGAGCGAGTCGGAATAAGATAGTTGTATTCGTGTGGTGTAATATATGTAATATAGTGTGCTTATGCTTTATGATATATGTAAAAATTGCTTGT
This sequence comes from Rutidosis leptorrhynchoides, assembly GCF_046630445.1. Taxonomy (NCBI): domain Eukaryota; kingdom Viridiplantae; phylum Streptophyta; class Magnoliopsida; order Asterales; family Asteraceae; genus Rutidosis; species Rutidosis leptorrhynchoides. Next base: position 209,434,678 of record NC_092343.1, read on the forward strand.
ATTAATAAGTATTTTTTTTTATGAATCTAACTCTTGTCTATTTTACAGTATAAAAACACAAAATGGATAGACAACCCAATATTTTAAGAGACCTACCCGGAGACATGATTGATGAAATCTTGTCTAGAGTCGGTCAGAATTCCTCGGCATAACTATTTAAGGCGAGATCAGTTTGTAAGACATTCGAAGAACGTTCCAAGAATGCCTTGATTTATAAAAGGCTTTCGTTCGAAAGATGGGGGATATCACATTGGGAAATCCATAAGTTACGATGTGTTTACTTTGACGCATATATTGCGGGGAACCCAAATGCTATTTTACGCAACGGGTTAAGAAATTATTTTGACTCAATATATCCGAATATAGGACTTCGTGATTTAGAAAAAGCGGCTAACATGCAACAAAAAGAAGCATGTTATGCTTACGGGTTAGTAATGTTCGCTTCTCACCAAAGTGAGAACAAGAACATCGGGCTACAACTATTAAACAAAACGTTCCCACAAGTGACGGAGTCGGTAATTGGGGTAAGAAATGAGGTTTTTAGGTTATTACGAGACTGTTGGTCATTACGTAACCTTCATCCTTTTGACGATGTTACAACACATTGTCTTACTATCGGTCACAACGGTTATGTTCCACAAAACCAAGGATGGAAAGTGGTATTAGTAAAACCAGAATGCATGACTTGTTTCTGGACGTATGAATTACGTGTCTTTATTGCCTTTGTTGAACGCCTTATTTATTAACTAGAATTATCTTCGCAACTACTTTGTATCAAAGTTTTATGTGCTATATTTCATGCTATATGTAAAAAAAAAACGGTATTGTAAGTTTGCAAGTTATTGTATAAAGGTTTGAATATGATTTTTTTTTTTTTTTTGATTAGTTTTTCATATAGAATTGTAGTAGTTGAAATGGTATGTTAGCTACTAAGTATGAACTTAACGGGTAGGTACTACCCGAATTAAAGAGTATAAAATGCTAATATGAAGAAAGAGCTTTTATAAATAAGTTCATATTACGCTACGAAATACTATTGACTACTCTTGATATTCTATATGATTAACTCGTTTCATTTGACTATTTTGAAGGAAATGGCACCGATTACTCGACACACCTTGAATATGAGCGAAGAGGAATTTCGTGCCTTTCTTGCTTCAAACATAGCCGCAGTACAGGCTGCGCTACATACCAACAATAACCTTGGATCTAGCAGTACAGGAAATCGTGTAGGATGCACCTACAAAGAATTCACTGCCTGCAAACCTTTGGAATTTGATGGAACCGAAGGACCGATCGGATTGAAACGGTGGACCGAGAAGGTCGAATCGGTGTTTGCCATAAGTAAGTGTACTGAAGAGGACAAAGTGAAGTACGCTACGCATACCTTCACAGGTTCTGCGTTAACATGGTGGAATACCTATCTAGAGCAAGTGGGACAAGATGATGCTTACGCACTACCGTGGTCAGCATTCAAGCACTTGATAAACGAGAAGTACCGTCCCAGAACCGAGGTCAATAAGCTCAAGACAGAACTTAGAGGGTTACGAACCCAAGGATTTGATATTACCACGTACGAAAGACGATTCACAGAATTATGCCTATTGTGTCCGGGAGCGTTCGAAGATGAGGAAGAGAAGATCGACGCGTTTGCGAAAGGATTACCGAAAAGAATCCAAGAAGATATAAGTTCACACGAGCCCGCCTCCATACAACAGGCATGTAGAATGGCTCATAAATTAGTGAACCAGATTGAAGAAAGAATTAAAGAACAGACTGCTGAAGAGGCCAATGTGAAGCAAGTCAAAAGAAAGTGGGAGGAAAACGGTGATAAGAATCACCAATACAACAACAATAGCAATTACAACAATAATCGCAACAACTATCCCAACAATCGCAACATCAATCGCAACTACAACAAACGGCCCAACAACAACAACAACAACAGCAACTACAACAATCATCCCAACAACAATAATAACTACAACAACAACAACAATAATCAGAAACAGCTATGCCAAAGGTGTGAAAAGTATCACTCGGGGTTCTGAACCAAATTTTGCAACAAGTGTAAAAGAAATGATCATAGCACGGCGAAATGTGAGGTCTACGGACCAGGGGTTAACAGAACGAAAGGAACAAATGGTGTCGGAACGAGTAATGGCGGAGCAAGTAGTGTCGGAGCAAGTTATGCCAATGTAGTTTGTTATAAATGTGGAAAACCGGGCCACATTATTAGAAATTGCCCGAACCAGGAGAACACGAATGGACAAGGCTGCGGAAGAGTTTTCAATATTAATGCGGCAGAGGCACAGGAAGACCTGGAGCTTGTTACTGGTACATTTCTTATTGACAATAAATCTGTTTACGTTTTATTTGATTCGGGTGCGGATAGAAGCTATATGAGTAGAGATTTTTGTGCTAAATTAAGTTGTCCATTGACGCATTTGGATAGTAAATTTTTACTCGAATTAGCAAATGGTAAATTAATTTCAGCAGATAATATATGTCGAAATTGAGAAATTAAACTGGTTAGCGAAACATTTAAGATTGACTTGATACCAGTAGAGTTAGGGAGTTTTGATGTGATAATCGGTATGGACTGGTTGAAAGAAGTGAAAGCAGAGATCGTTTGTTACAAAAATGAAATTCGCATTATACGAGAAAAAGGAAAACCCTTAATGGTGTACGGAGAAAAGGGCAACACGAAGCTACATTTTATTAGTAATTTGAAGGTACAAAAACTAATAAGAAAAGGTTTCTATGCTGTTTTAGCACATGTTGAGAAAGTACAAACTGAAGAAAAGAGCATCAATGATGTTCCTGTCGTAAAAGAATTTCTCGATGTATTTCCGAAAGAATTACCGGGATTACCCCCACATCGATCCGTTGAATTTCAAATAGATCTTTTACCAGGAGCTGCACCAATAGCTCGTGCTCCTTACAGACTCGTACCCAGTGAGATGAAAGAACTGCAAAGCAAATTACAAGAACTTTTAGAGCGTGGTTTCATTCGACCAAGCACATCACCGTGGGGAGCTCCTGTTTTGTTTGTCAAGAAGAAAGATGGTACATTCAGGTTGTGTATCGACTACCGAGAGTTGAACAAACTTACCATCAAGAACCGATACCCACTACCGAGAATCGACGACTTATTTGATCAACTACAAGGCTCATCTGTTTATTCAAAGATTGACTTACGTTCCGGGTATCATCAAATGCGGGTGAAAGAAGATGATATTCCAAAGACTGCTTTCAGAACACGTTACGGTCATTACGAGTTTATGGTCATGCCGTTTAGTTTAACTAATGTACCAGCTATGTTCATGGACCTTATGAACCGAGTGTGTGGATAATACCTTGACAAGTTTGTCATTGTTTTCATTGATGACATACTTATTTACTCAAAGAATGACCAAGAACACGGTGAACATTTGAGAAAGGTGTTAGAAGTATTGAGGAAGGAAGAATTGTACGCTAAGTTTTTAAAGTGTGCATTTTAGTTGGAAGAAGTTCAATTCCTCAGTCACATAGTGAACAAAGAAGGTATTAAGGTGGATCCGGCAAAGATAGAAACTGTTGAAAAGTGGGAAACCCCGAAAACTCCGAAAAACATACGCCAGTTTTTAGGACTAGCTGGTTACTACAGAAGGTTCATCCAAGACTTTTCCAGAATAGCAAAACCCTTGACTGCATTAACGCATAAAGGGAAGAAATTTGAATGGAAGGATGAACAAGAGAAAGCATTTTAGTTATTGAAGAAAAAGCTAACTACGGCACCTATATTGTCATTGCCTGAAGGGAATGATGATTTTGTGATTTATTGTGACGCATCAAAGCAAGGTCTCGGTTGTGTATTAATGCAACGAACGAAGGTGATTGCTTATGCGTCTAGACAATTGAAGATTCACGAACAAAATTATACGACGCATGATTTGGAATTAGGCGCGGTTGTTTTTGCTTTAAAGACTTGAAGGCACTACTTATATGGGGTCAAAAGTATTATATATACCGACCACAAAAGTCTTCAACACATATTTAATCAGAAACAACTGAATATGAGGCAGCGTAGGTGGATTGAATTGTTGAATGATTACGACTTTGAGATTCGTTACCACCTGGGGAAGGCAAATGTGGTAGCCGACGCCTTGAGCAGGAAGGACAGAGAACCCATTCGAGTAAAATCTATGAATATAATGATTCACAATAACCTTACTACTCAAATAAAGGAGGCGAAACAAGGAGTTTTAAAAGAGGGAAATTTAAAGGATGAAATACCCAAAGGATAGGAGAATCATCTTAATATTCGGGAAGACGGAACTCGGTATATGGCTGAAAGGATTTGGGTACCAAAATTTGGAGATATGAGAGAAATGGTACTTAGAGAAGCTCATAAAACCAGATACTCAATACATCCTGGAACGGGGAAGATGTACAAGGATCTCAAGAAATATTTTTGGTGACCGGGTATGAAAGCCGATGTTGCTAAATACGTAGGAGAATGTTTGACGTGTTCTAAGGTCAAAGCTGAGCATCAGAAACCATCAGATCTACTTCAACAACACGAAATCCTGGAATGGAAATGGGAAAACATTACCATGGATTTCATCACTAAATTGTCAAGGACTGCAAGTGGTTTTGATACTATTTGGGTAATAGTTGATCGTCTCACCAAATCAGCACACTTCCTGCCAATAAGAGAAGATGACAAGATGGAGAAGTTAGCACGACTGTATTTAAAGGAAGTCATCTCTAGACATGGAATACCAATCTCTATTATCTCTGATAGGGATGGCAGATTTATTTCAAGATTCTGGCAGACATTACAACAAGCATTAGGAACTCGTCTAGACATGAGTACTGCCTATCATCCACAAACTGATGGGCAGAGCGAAAGGACGATACAAACGCTTGAATACATGCTACGAGCATGTGTTATTGATTTTGGAAACAGTTGGGATCGACATCTACCGTTAGCAGAATTTTCCTACAACAACAGCTACCATTCAAGCATTGAGATGGCGCCGTTTGAAGCACTTTATGGTAGAAAGTGCAGGTCTCCAATTTCTTGGAGTGAAGTGAGGGATCGACAGATTACGGGTCCGGAGATAATACAAGAAACTACCGAGAAGATCATCCAAATTCAACAACGGTTGAAAATCGCCCAAAGTCGACAAAAGAGCTACGCTGACATTAAAAGAAAAGATATAGAATTTGAAATTGAAGAGATGGTCATGCTTAAAGTTGCACCTTGGAAAGGTGTTGTTTGATTTGGTAAACGAGGGAAATTAAATCCAAGGTATATCTGACCATTCAAGATTATTGATCGTGTCGGACCAGTAGCTTACCAACTTGAGTTACCTCAACAACTCATGGCTGTACATAACATTTTCCACATCTCGAATTTGAAGAAATGTTTTGCTAAAGAAGATCTCACTATTCCGTTAGATGAAATCCAAATCAACGAAAAACTTCAATTCATCGAAGAACCCGTCAAAATAATGGATCGTGAGGTTAAAAGACTTAAGCAAAACAAGACTTGATTAAGTGTTTCCAACATATTAAGCAATCAAACTTGTTAAGACTTGATTAATTGAAATAGGTTTCATATAGACAATTGACCACCCAAGTTGACCGGCGATTCACGAAGGTTAAAACTTGTAAAAACTATATGATGACATATATATGGTTATATATATAGTTAACATGATATTATGATAAGTAAATATATCATTAAGTATATTAATAATGAACTACATATGTAAAAACAAGACTACTAACTTAATGATTTTGAAACGAGACATATATGTAACGATTATCGTTGTAACGACATTTAATGTATATATATCATATTAAGAGATATTAGTACATCATAATATCATGATAATATAATAATTTAAAATCTCATTTGATATTATAAACATTGGGTTAACAACATTTAACAAGATCGTTAACCTAAAGGTTTCAAAACAACACTTACATGTAACGACTAACGATGACTTAACGACTCAGTTAAAATGTATATACATGTAGTGTTTTAATATGTATTCATACACTTTTGAAAGACTTCAAGACACTTATCAAAATACTTCTACTTAACAAAAATGCTTACAATTACATCCTCGTTCAGTTTCATCAACAATTCTACTCGTATGCACCCGTATTAGTACTCGTACAATACACAGCTTTTAGATGTATGTACTATTGGTATATACACTCCAATGATTAGCTCTTAGCAGCCCATGTGAGTCACCTAACACATGTGGGAACCATCATTTGGCAACTAGCATGAAATATCTCATAAAATTACAAAAATATGAGTAATCATTCATGACTTATTTACATGAAAACAAAATTACATATCCTTTATATCTAAACCATACACCAACGACCAAAAACACCTAAAAATACTTTTATTCTTCAATTTTCTTCATCTAATTGATCTCTCTCAAGTTCTATCTTCAAGTTCTAAGTGTTCTTCATAAATTCTACAAGTTCTAGTTTCATAAAATCAAGAATACTTCCAAGTTTGCTAGCTTACTTTCAATCTTGTAGAGTGATCATCCAACCTAAAGAAATCTTTCTTATTAACAGTAAGATATCTTTTTAATACAAGTTAATACTCATATTCAAACTTTGATTCAATTTCTATAACTATAACAATCTTATTTCGAGTGAAAATCTTACTTGAACTGTTTTTGTGTCATGATTCTGCTTCATGAACTTTCAAGCCATCCAAGGATCCTTTGAAGCTAGATCCATTTTTCTCATTTCCAGTAGCTTTATCCAGAAAACTTGAGGTAGTAATGATGTTCATAACATCATTCGTTTCATACATATAAAGCTATCTTATTCGAAGTTTTAAACTTGTAATCACTAGAACATAGTTTAGTTAATTCTAAACTTGTTCGCAAACAAAAGTTAATCCTTCTAACTTGACTTTTAAAATCAACTAAACACATGTTCTATATCTATATGATATGTTAACCTAATGATTTAAAACCTGGAAACACGAAAAACACCGTAAAACCGGATTTACGCCGTCGTAGTAACACCGCGGGCTGTTTTGGGTTAGTTAATTAAAAACTATGATAAACTTTGATTTAAAAGTTTTTCTTCTGGGAAAATGATTTTTCTTATGAACATGAAACTATATTCAAAAATCATGGTTAAACTCAATGTGGAAGTATGTTTTCTAAAATGGTCATCTAGACGTCGTTCTTTCGACTGAAATGACTACTTTTACAAAAACGACTTGTAACTTATATTTCCGACTATAAACCTATACTTTTTATGTTTAGATTCATAAAATAGAGTTCAATATGAAACCATAGCAATTTGATTCACTCAAAACGGATTTAAAATAAAGAAGTTATGGGTAAAACAAGATTGGATAATTTTTCTTGTTGTAGCAACGTGAAAATTGGTAACAAATCTATATTAATCATATCCTAGCTAACTTATATTGTATTATACATGTATTCTAATATATTATGTAATCTTGGGATACCATAGACACGTATGCAAATGTTTTGACATATCATATCTACCCATGTGTATATATTATTTGGAACAACCATAGACACTCTATATGCAGTAATGTGGGAGTTAGCTATACAGGGTTGAGGTTGATTCCAAAAATATATATACTTTGAGTTGTGATCTAGCCTGAGACATGTATTCACTGGGTCGTGGATTGATTCAATATAATATATATCAATTTTTTTCTATACATCTAACGTTGGACAACTAGTTGTAGGTTACTAACTAGGACAACTGACTTAATAAACTTAAAACATCAAAATGTATTAAAAGTGTTGTAAATATATTTTGAATATACTTTGATATATATGTACATATTTGTTATAGGTTCGTGAATCGACCAGTGGCCAAGTCTTACTTCCCGACGAAGTAAAAATATGTGAAAGTGAGTTATAGTCCCACTTTTAAAATCTAATATTTTTGGGATGAGAATACATGCAGGTTTTATAAATGATTTACAAAATAGACACAAGTACGTGAAACTACATTCTATGGTTGAATTATCAAAATCGAATATTGTAACATCCCAGGTAAACGTTCCCCGTAGCATGATATTGTCCGCTTTGCCCGTAGGCGCACGGATTTTTCTTGGCGACCAAACACGACGAGCACTTTCCCAGGAGGTCACCCATCCTGGTAGTGCTCTCGCTTGAGCACGCTTAACTGCAAAGTTCTCATGGGATCTCCTGCGCTTGTGGTCCCAAAACGCGTCATGCTAGGAAAGGTCTCCACACCCTTATAAGGCATGCTTCGTTCCCCTCTCCAACCGATGTGGGACGGATGTAACACGGGTGTTACAATCCTCCCCCCTAATGGGACACAGCGTCCTCGCTGTGCATGTTTGGTCCGGGGCCTGGCTCTGATACCATCTGTAAGATCCCAGGTAAACGTTCCCCGTAGCATGATATTGTCCGCTTTGCCCGTAGGCGCACGGATTTTTCTTGGCGACCAAACACGACGAGCACTTTCCCAGGAGGTCACCCATCCTGGTAGTGCTCTCGCTTGAGCACGCTTAACTGCAGAGTTCTCATGGGATCTCCTGCGCTTGTGGTCCCAAAACGCGTCATGCTAGGAAAGGTCTCCACACCCTTATAAGGCATGCTTCGTTCCCCTCTCCAACCGATGTGGGACGGATGTAACACGGGTGTTACAAATATGCCCCTTTTTATTAAGTCTGGTAATCTAAGAATTAGGGAACAGACACCCTAATTGACGCGAATCCTAAAGATAGATCTATTGGGCCTAACAAACCCCATCCAAAGTACCGGATGCTTTAGTACTTCAAAATTTATATCATATCCGAAGGGTGTCCCGAAATGATGGGGATATTCTTATATATGCATCTTGTTAATGTCGGTTACCAGGTGTTCACCATATGAATGATTTTTATCTCTATGTATGGGATGTATATTGAAATATGAAATCTTGTGGTCTATTGTTATGATTTGATATATATAGGTTAAACCTATAACTCACCAACATTTTTATTGACGTTTAAAGCATGTTTATTCTCAGGTGAATATTAAGAGCTTCCGCTGTTGCATACTAAAATAAGGACAAGATTTGGAGTCCATGTTTGTATGATATTATGTAAAAACTGCATTCAAGAAACATATGTCGATGTAATATATTTCTATTGTAAACCATTATGTAATGGTCGTGTGTAAACAATATATTTTAGATTATCATTATTTGATAATCTACGTAATGCTTTTGAAACCTTTATTGTTAAAATAAAGGTTATGGTTGTTTTAAAAATGAATGCAGTCTTTGAAAAACGTCTCATATAGAGGTCAAAACCTCGCAACGAAATCAATTAATATGGAACGTTTATAATCAATATGAATGGGACATTTCACTAGTGAGCGCCCGCATATGTATAGAATGCGCATGCGGGTTGCGGTATCATTATGTCCCCCCAGTTTGATATTATATGACGCAAGACATATGATATCAAACTATTAAGCGTGAGATAAAACAAGAAAACGGCTAGCATTAAATGTTTCACGTGCGCCTCGATGCCATTAAATGCCTGTCACTATTGCAGAAGCCCATTCGGCTGACAAGATGTAAAGTGGCAGTTGGCAGGCGCGTGTTAGCCATGCGCGCAACATTGGGCACATCAAACTGACACCCACGCGCGTGCAAATAGCATCGAGCGTTGATTGCGTTACACGTGTACAGCCACGATGAAACCGTTTCACCCCATGACTTCCAATCCTCACTATAAATAGACGTCATTTGCTCTCATTTCTATTTTTCTGCCACTTTCTTCTCCGATACGCTGCAAAATCAAGTCCAAGCACATCCCACAAATTCCGGCCAACGTCAAAAGGTTAGTTGTTCTCCGATTACTTATAGAAAATGAATAAGGCTAACGAGACGTATGTAGATAGTGTAGCATCAATTATAGAGCAGAAACATATAGATTCCCTAGTTAAACAATACCCACCACTAGCACAGTATGACCCGGTGCTACCCTTGTCTGATCAACATGCTCACAAACCGCCGGAGAAGAAGGTAGCCATATATGAGCATGCGTTCAAGCATGGCAATTTTAGGGTGCCTCCTTCTGACTTCTTTTTAGGCGTTTTAGATCATTTTGGTGTAGGGTTAGGGAAATTACACCCTTACGCAATAGGGAAGATTGTACTGTTTGAGATGTGGTGCGTTGCACTCAACAAGGTGCCCTTAGTGAAGGTATTCTGCCACCTATATCGCTTAGCGAATCATCACAAGTCGTGGTTCACTTTCTTCGCTCGTCAGAACTTTACTAAAACCCCCAAATCGAATGCGGGTCAATGGAAAGAAGCATTCTTTTTTATTGACCAAACTGTTGTTGGGCCCAATTTTCCGCAAATGCTTATCTGGTGCGAAAATGTGGCAAAGGACGTGAACAAAACCCCCACCCTTGATGATGAGGAAACAAAACTATTAGCGGAGTGCGCTAACGCACAACTTGTGCACCGGTCCTATGGGAATGTGATGCTACGGTTAGGAAACATATCCGCGCACTGGCCATGGGAGAACATGCGTCCGGCCATAATCGCACCGAATGGCAAGGGTAGGAATAGTACAAATGCATATGAATATTTAACCTCTAGCGTATACATACATGTTCTAACATTGCGCATATGTTTGCAGATATGAAGATGAAGAAAGTGCTTACCGCAGAGGAGATTGCGGCCATCTCATTCCGCAAGCAGAATGTTAATGAGCCGCTTGAGCAGGAGAAGACTGCTGAGAACGAGGTGCAAGCACCTGCCACGTCGGACAACAAACGCAAGGCTGCTGAAGCCACCTAAACCAAGCAGAAGAAGAAGAAGCTAACTCCCAAACAGATGGAGGATATGCGGAATGACAATTTTGTTCCCGTGGATCCGGCGTCTGCAGATCTACCTCCCCCCACTACTGGTAAGCGTGTCTTACGACGCAAATACTGCACAATTATTTATATGTACTAACGAATTGCTGATATCCATAGCATATTGAGGACATGCATCAGACGCCACCGCAGGCAAATCCGGACCTGGAAGCTATCGTTGAGTCCAGGGACAAGGCGATACACCTTGACTCCGATTCTACACCAATCCCGCCACATGGTAGCTTCAGATTGGCAAATCTGGCGCAACTTACACAGTCCTCTGCTGAAAATGCCGCAGAGCAGTCTGCCTTTCTGCAACAAATCTTCCCTGCTGAGTTCCGCAATCAGCTAGCCGCACTGTCCTTTCACCAAGCGTTCAATGCCTTCGTTTAGAACGGCCTTATGTTCTTTGGTATGTTTGCGAATCAGGCCCGCCGCTCCACCAATTTGTATTAAGTGGCTTTTCAGAAAGAAACAGAGTTGGGACTGCTGCAAGCGGGCGTTGACCAGGTCAAAAAGGACAGGGACGCTGCGAAAGAAGCGCGAGGGGCAGTGGAGGTAACTGCTGCAGAAACAAAGACCGCCCTGATTGAGGAAAGGAAGAAAAACCACGAGTTGGTTGGGGCGGTTGATCAAGCGAAAAGGGAGACGGAGTGCCTGCGGTTGGAACTAGAAAGGGTGAGCAGGGAGAAGGATGACTCGGTGACAGGCCGTGAGCTAGCAGAGGCGGATATATCCAAGCTTCGCACCGCCCTCCCTACCATTGCGCAAAAGGTGATTGACTCGAGGCCTGTATCCGAGAAGTTTAATGCCTATGTTGATGCGGTGAAGGACCATGAAATCAACAAGGTGATGGTAGAGGTTATCAAAGGTTGCGGTCTGACGCCACCGTACCCCGACATTGTGCAGAAAAATTTAAAGGAGGGTACAACCGTGGTGCTCCTTGAAGCCGAAGAGGCCATCACGTCCATCCCGATCCCCTTAGTAGATGCCTTTGCCGCGGATCCGAGTATGTCCATCGATGGGTTCCTTAAGGAGGTTTTTTAGGTTTAGCTGGTAACCGTTTGCGCCGTAAGTCCTATGTTTAGGCAGGCAATTGTAAATACAAATTTGAGCCCTAAGTCCCGTGTGGGGCAGGCACTTGAAACAATCATTATTTGTAATAACCTAGGTTTATTATTATATATGAATGTGTTACGCATGCATCGTTTATTAATTGCTTATATATCGCGAATTAAAACAAAGGATGAACCGCATGCCCATGCGCATAGTTAACCAAAACTTATGCGCATACGCAGGTACTGCGTAAAATAAACCAATACTTTAGCAACTCTACCTTTAACAATTTAGACTCAAAAGCTACTGCGTTATTGCTTCGTCATGTGCTAGAGGTGCACTTTAGCTGTATGGTAAGCAACACAACTAAAAACAAACCAATGCTTTTATACTCAAGAGTTCCTCAAGCAAACCAATGCGAGAGTAATTACGCACAAGCAAACCAATGCTTGTATTTTTAAGTCGACTTGGCAGCCATCTAGTCTGCGTGGCGCTTGGCTAGGGGAAATCCAATTCCCTTCGCCTGCCGTTGATGTCCAGCCTTGTAACCAAACAGGCTTCTGCCGCACGGGGGCTAGAGGACACCCCTTAAGTAGGAAGGAACCGCATACAAAAAAGAGAGAAATACACGACAAAAGTATGCGCGAGTAAATATTTTAATTGAGATTAATCATGACTACAACCGTGACACATCCAAACGGACGGAAAATACAGAGAAAAAATAATATGCTAAAATAAATTGGAGTGATCAGGTCCATCCAGCTACATATAACATTTTTTCAACAACGTCGCGTGCCAAGTGCGTTTCACTGGTTTTCCATCTAATGTCTCGAGATGGTATGCCCGGTGTTGCTTGCTTTTGCTACCTTTTATGGACCTTCCCAACGGGGGCCCAATTTCCCAGTATCCTCCGCATGACTTGCGTCATTCTGACGCCAAACTATGTCCCCACACTTATAAGAGCGCGAACGCACTCGCTGATTGTAGTACTTTGCAATTTTTTGCTTATTATTGACTTCGTTTACCACCGCATAGAGTCTGTGTTCTTCAAGCAGATTAAGATTTTTCCGCAAAGCTTCGGAGTTATTTTGCTCGTCAAAATTCTGTATGCGGAACGTTGGCACCCCAATTTCTGCGGGTACAACAGCTTCTGATCCATAGTCCAAACTGAACGGAGTCTCACCAGTGCTTACTTTGGGTGTTGTTCTATTCGCCCACAAAATTTTTGGTAGTTCGTCCACCCAACCAATGCGACCATGACCCAATCTAGCTTTGATTCCAGCTACAATATCCCGATTGGTGACTTCGCACTGGCCATTCGCCTGCGGATACGTAACGGAAGTAAAAGTTTGCTTAATATTAAGCTCCGCGCACCAACTGAGAAAAGGATCCCCCGCAAACTGTGTACCATTATCACTAACAATTTCGTTTGGTATACCGAATCGACAAACAATGTCTTCCCATACAAAATTTCGCACCTTTTTTCCTGAAATTGTTGCCATCGGTCGTGCTTCAACCCACTTCGTGAAATAGTCAATTGCAACAATCAAGAATTTGATATTTCCTGCGTGCGCAGAGTATGCGTAAGATACTGATGTAAATAGCATATGGTATAAAATAAATGATAATATTACCTCGGCCTTTTGAAAATGGTCCGACTATGTCAATTGCCCATTTACAGAATGGCCATGGTGATGAGACTGGGATCATTGGATGCGCAGGTGCTCTGCTGATAGGTGCATGTATTTGGCACGATTTACATTGCTTAACTATGCATGCGGTATCTGCGTACATGATGGGCCAATAATAACCTAGCCGCATAATTTTTGACACAATAGACCTGTGCCCCGAATGAAGAGCGCATGCACCTTCATGCACCTCGCGTATAACCTCCTCTGCCTATTTCGGACCAATGCACCTTAAGTGCGGCCCTAAATAATTTATTCGATATAGGACGTCACCCTCAAGGGCATACAGTGGTGCCTTGGTGCGGACTTTCTTTGCATCAACGGAATCCGTAGGTGAGGTGTCGTCCCGCAGGAAAACAATAATAGGTGTCATCCATGTTGAGCTGGATTCCTCAACAGGTGCCACTAAAGGCATCATAACAATGGATTTCGCATGCAGTTCTTCTATAAGAACTTTCTTCCGCAGATGATCAAAGGCCAAAGCAGCCAATTTGCTAAGCGCATCCGCCTTCTTATTTTGCCCCCGCATGACGTAGGAGATTTGAAAAACCTCAAACTGGTCAGTGAGGTTATGAACAAGCGATAAATACTGCTGCATGGCTATGTCATGCGCTTCAAAGTCTCCGCTGACTTGACCGCATACCAGCTTTGAATCCACATAAGCGTGCAGAATTTTAACATTTAATTTATGTGCAATACGCATACCTGCTAACAAAGCCTCGTATTCTGCTTCGTTGTTCGTAACAGCAAAATTAAACCGCAGCGCATATGTATGCTCTTCACCATCTGGGCCACCATCGGTGTATAATTCCCATGGTGACAAAGGTGGCACAAGCGTATCCTGATGCTCTGCCGATGCCTCAACATCCGCAGGTAACTCTGCTAGGTAATCCGCAAGTATTTGACCCTTAACCGCGCTGCGCGAAGAAAAATTTATTTCATGTTCTCCTAACTCAACTGCCCATTTAGCCATTCGGGCAGAAATCTCAGGCTTGTATAACACCTGAAAGAAAAATGATTGTGTTAGTCAATGCGGTAACCCCGGACATTGCCGAAAATTAGGCATGTACCAACCTGTTTGATTGGTTAATCAGTTAGAACCACGATTGGATATGCTTGAAAGTACCGGCGCAAACACCGCGCCATGTGGACTAGCGCATATACTAGCTTTTCTATTGGTGAATAGTTTACTTCGCTTGATGTCAGCGTCTTACTTAAGAAGTAGACCGGCATTTGCGTCTGAGAAAACCTCAGCGTTATATTTCTGTGAAATAAATAATGCATGTAAATAAAAGTGGATTACCTTTCCGCGATCTGCGATAAGAACCGAGCTGATAGCCTCTTTCGATGCCGCAAGATACAGCATGAGCGTTTCTCCTGATACTGGAGCGGTGAGTGTTGGTAATTCAGCGAGCACCTTCTTCATCTCCTGAAAGGCTGATTCTGCTTCCTGAGTCCACACGAAGTCTTTTTTTTTTAACAATTCTTCAAAGTATTGAAGAATGGCAATTGTCATTCTGCGGCCTTCGACAAAAACCGCGTGATCGCCGCAAGCTTCCCGGTTAGACTCTGCACATCTTTCTTTGTCTTCAGAGATGGTAAACTATCAATGGCTTCAATCTTTTTGGGATTTCCCTTGATTCCCCGCGCTGTCACCACATGACCTAGAAACTTGCCTTCCTCTTCCCCAAAACTACATTTGAGCGGGTTAAGCTTCATGTTGATCCTGCGTAGAGACGCAAACGTTTCTAGGATGTCCGCGAGCATTTCTCCTTCGGTGTTACTTTTAATCACCAAGTCATCGACATATGCTTCAAGATTTCTGCCGATTTGGTGCTTGAAGGCTGCGTTAATTACGCGCTGATAGGTCGCTCCTGCGTTCTTTAACCCGAAAGGCATCTTCGTATAACAATAGATACCCAGCGGCGTATGAAAAGTAGTTTTGTCCTCATCTTCCGTAGCCATTAAGATTTGGTGATAACCTTTGTATGCATCTAGAAAATGAAATGTCCCGTTCTTATTGATTAAAAACGTTCCATATTAATTGATTTCGTTGCGAGGTTTTGACCTCTATATGAGACGTTTTTCAAAGACTGCATTCATTTTAAAACAAACCATAACCTTTATTTCATCAATAAAGGTTTAAAAAGCTTTACGTAGATTATCAAATAATGATAATCTAAAATATCCTGTTTACACACGACCATTACATAATGGTTTACAATACAAATATGTTACAACAAAATAAGTTTCTTGAATGCAGTTTTTACACAATATCATACAAGCATGGACTCCAAATCTCATCCTTATTTAAGTATGCGACAGCGGAAGCTCTTAATAATCACCTGAGAATAAACATGCTTAAAACGTCAACAAAAATGTTGGTGAGTTATAGGTTTAACCTATATATATCAAATCATAATAATAGACCACAAGATTTCATATTTCAATACACATCCCATACATAGAGATAAAAATCATTCATATGGTGAACACCTGGTAACCGACATTAACAAGATGCATATATAAGAATATCCCCATCATTCCGGGACACCCTTCGGATATGATATAAATTTCGAAGTACTAAAGCATCCGGTACTTTGGATGGGGTTTGTTAGGCCCAATAGATCTATCTTTAGGATTCGCGTCAATTAGGGTGTCTGTTCCCTAATTCTTAGATTACCAGACTTAATAAATAGGGGCATATTCGATTTCGATAATTCAACCATAGAATGTAGTTTCACGTACTTGTGTCTATTTTGAAAATTATTTATAAAACCTGTATGTATTCTCATCCCAAAAATATTAGATTTTAAAAGTGGGACTATAACTCACTTTCACAGATTTTTACTTCGTCGGGAAGTAAGACTTGGCCACTGGTTGATTCACGAACCTATAACAATATATACATATATATCAAAGTATGTTCAAAATATATTTACAACACTTTTAATATATTTTGATGTTTTAAGTTTATTAAGTCAGCTGTCCTCGTTAGTAACCTACAACTAGTTGTCCACAGTTAGATGTATAGAAATAAATCGATAAATATTATCTTGAATCAATCCACGACCCAGTGTATACGTATCTAAGTATTGATCACAACTCAAACTATATATATTTTGAAATCAACCTCAACCCTGTATAGCTAACTCCAACATTCACATATAAAGTGTCTATGGTTGTTCCGAAATATATATAGATGTGTCGACATGATAGGTCGAAACATTGTATACGTGTCTATGGTATCTCAAGATTACATAATATACAATACAAGTTGATTAAGTTATGGTTGGAATAGATTTGTTACCAATTTTCACGTAGCTAAAATGAGAAAAATTATCCAATCTTGTTTTACCCATAACTTCTTCATTTTAAATCCTTTTTGATTGAATCAAATTGCTATGGTTTCATATTGAACTCTATTTTATGAATCTAAACAGAAAAAGTATAGGTTTATAGTCAGAAAAATAAGTTACAAGTCGTTTTTCTAAAGGTAGTCATTTCAGTCGAAAGAACGACGTCTAGATGACCATTTTAGAAAACATACTTACACTTTGAGTTTAACCATAATTTTTGGATATAGGCTCATGTTCATAATAAAAATCATTTTCTCAGAATAACAACTTTTAAATCAAAGTTTATCATAGTTTTTAATTAACTAACCCAAAACAGCCCGCGTTGTTACTACGACGGCGTAAATCCGATTTTACGGTGTTTTTCGTGTCTCCAGGTTTTAAATCATTAAGTTAGCATATCATATAGATATAGAACATATGTTTAGTTTATTTTAAAAGTCAAGTTAGAAGGATTAACTTTTGTTTGCGAACAAGTTTAGAATTAACTAAACTATGTTCTAGTGATTACAAGTTTAAACCTTCGAATAAGATAGCTTTATATGTATGAATCGAATGATGTTATAAACATCATTACTACCTTAAGTTCCTTGGATAAACCTACTGGAAAAGAGAAAAATGGATCTAGCTTCAACGGATCCTTGGATGGCTCGAAGTTCTTGAAGCAGAATCATGACACGAAAACAAGTTCAAGTAAGATCATCACTTGAAATAAGATTGTTATAGTTATAGAAATTGAACCAAAGTTTAAATATGATTATTACCTCGTATTAGAATGATAACCTACTGTAAGAAACAAAGATTTCTTGAGGTTGGATGATCACCTTACAAGATTGGAAGTGAGCTAGCAAACTTGAAAGTATTCTTGATTTTATGTAACTAGAACTTGTAGAATATATGAAGAACACTTAGAACTTGAAGATAGAACTTGAGAGAGATCAATTAGATGAAGAAAATTGAAGAATGAAAGTGTTTGTAGGTGTTTTTGGTCGTTGGTGTATGGATTAGATATAAAGGATATGTAATTTTGTTTTCATGTAAATAAGTCATGAATGATTACTCATATTTTTGTAATTTTATGAGATATTTCATGCTAGTTGCCAAATGATGGTTCCCACATATGTTAGGTGACTCACATGGGCTGCTAAGAGCTAATCATTTGAGTGTATATACCAATAGTACATACATCTAAAAGCTGTGTATTGTACGAGTACGAATACGGGTGCATACGAGTAGAATTGTTGATGAAACTGAACGAGGATGTAATTGTAAGCATTTTTGTTAAGTAGAAGTATTTTGATAAGTGTATTGAAGTCTTTCAAAAGTGTATAAATACATATTAAAACACTACATGTATATACATTTTAACTGAGTCGTTAAGTCATCGTTAGTCGTTACATGTAAGTGTTGTTTTGAAACCTTTAGGTTAACGATCTTGTTAAATGTTGTTAACCCAATGTTTATAATATCAAATGAGATTTTAAATTATTATATTATCATGATATTATCATGTATGAATATCTCTTAATATGATATATATACATTAAATGTCTTTACAACGATAATCGTTACATATATGTCTCGTTTAAAAATCATTAAGTTAGTAGTCTTGTTTTTACATATGTAGTTCATTGTTAATATACTTAATGATATGTTTACTTATCATAGTATCATGTTAACTATATATATATAAATCCATATATATGTCATCATATAGTTTTTACAAGTTTTAACGTTCGTGAATCACCGGTCAACTTGGGTGGTCAATTGTCTATATGAAACATATTTCAATTAATCAAGTCTTAACAAGTTTGATTGCTTAACATGTTGGAAACATTTAATCATGTAAATATCAATCTCAATTAATATATATAAACATGGAAAAGTTCGGGTCACTACAGTACCTACCCGTTAAATAAATTTCGTCCCGAAATTTTAAGCTGTTGAAGGTGTTGACGAATCTTCTGGAAATAGATGCGGGTATTTCTTCTTCATCTGATCTTCATGCTCCCAGGTGAACTCGGGTCCTCTACGAGCATTCCATCGAACCTTAACAATTGGTATCTTGTTTTGCTTAAGTCTTTTAACCTCACGATCCATTATTTCGACGGGTTCTTCGATGAATTGAAGTTTTTCGTTGATTTGGATTTCATCTAACGGAATAGTGAGATCTTCTTTAGCAAAACATTTCTTCAAATTCGAGACGTGGAAAGTGTTATGTACAGCCGCGAGTTGTTGAGGTAACTCAAGTCGGTAAGCTACTGGTCCGACACGATCAATAATCTTGAATGGTCCAATATACCTTGGATTTAATTTCCCTCTTTTACCAAATCGAACAACGCCTTTCCAAGGTGCAACTTTAAGCATGACCATCTCTCCAATTTCAAATTCTATATCTTTTCTTTTAATGTCAGCGTAGCTCTTTTGTCGACTTTGGGCGGTTTTCAACCATTGTTGAATTTGGATGATCTTCTCGGTAGTTTCTTGTATAATCTCCGGACCCGTAATCTGTCTATCCCCCACTTCACTCCAAAAAATCAGAGACCTGCACTTTCTACCATAAAGTGCTTCAAACGGCGCCATCTCAATGCTTGAATAGGTGCTGTTGTTGTAGGAAAATTCTGCTAACGGTAGATGTCGATCCCAACTGTTTCCGAAATCAATAACACATGCTCGTAGAATGTCTTCAAGTGTTTGTATCATTCTTTCACTCTGCCCATCAGTTTGTGGATGATAGGCAGTACTCATGTCTAGACGAGTTCCTAATGCTTGCTGTAATGTCTGCCAGAATCTTGAAATAAATCTGCCATCCCTATCAGAGATAATAGAGATTGGTATTCCATGTCTGGAGACGACTTCCTTCAAATACAGTCGTGCTAACTTCTCCATCTTGTCATCTTCTCTTATTGGCAGGAAGTGTGCTGATTTGGTGAGACGATCAACTATTACCCAAATAGTATCAAAACCACTTGCAGTCCTTGGCAATTTAGTGATGAAATCCATGGTAATGTTTTCCCATTTCCATTCCGGGATTTTGGGTTGTTGAAGTAGACCTGATGGTTTCTGATGCTCAGCTTTGACCTTAGAACACGTCAAACATTCTCCTACGTATTTAGCAACATCGGCTTTCATACCCGGCCACCAAAAATGTTTCTTGAGATCCTTGTACATCTTCCCCGTTCCAGGATGTATTGAGTATATGGTTTTATGAGTTTCTCTAAGTACCATTTCTCTCATATCTCCAAATTTTGGTACCCAAATCCTTTCAGCCCTATACCGGGTTCCGTCTTCCCGAATATTAAGATGCTTCTCCAATCCTTTGGGTATTTCATCCTTTAAATTTCCCTCTTTTAAAACTCCTTGTTGCGCCTCCTTTATTTGAGTAGTAAGGTTATTATGAATCATTATATTCATAGATTTTACTCGAATGGGTTCTCTGTCCTTCCTGCTCAAGGCATCGGCTACCACATTTACCTTCCCTGGGTGGTAACGAATCTCAAAGTCGTAATCATTCAATAATTCAATCCACCTACGCTGCCTCATATTCAGTTGTTTCTGATTAAATATGTGTTGAAGACTTTTGTGGTCGGTATATATAATACTTTTGACCCCATATAAGTAGTGCCTCCAAGTCTTTAATGCAAAAACAACCGCGCCTAATTCCAAATCATGGGTCGTATAATTTTGTTCGTGAATCTTCAATTGTCTAGACGTATAAGCAATCACCTTCGTTCATTGCATTAATACATAACCGAGACCTTGCTTTGATGCGTCACAATAAATCACAAAATCATCATTCCCTTCAGGCAATGACAATATAGGTGCCGTAGTTAGCTTTTTCTTCAATAACTGAAACGATTTCTCTTGTTCATCATTCCATTCAAATTTCTTCCCTCTATGCGTTAATGCAGTCAAGGGTTTTGCTATTTTGGAAAAGTATTGGATGAACCTTCTGTAGTAACCAGCTAGTCCTAAAAACTGGCGTATGTGTTTCGGAGTGTTCGGGGTTTCCCACTTTTCAACAGTTTCTATCTTTGCCAGATCCACCTTAATACCTTCTTTGTTCACTATGTGACCGAGGAATTGAACTTCTTCCAACCAAAATGCACACTTTGAAAACTTAGCGTACAATTCTTCCTTCCTCAATACTTCTAACACCTTTCTCAAATGTTCACCGTGTTCTTGGTCATTCTTTGAGTAAATAAGTATGTCATCAATGAAAACAATGACAAACTTGTCAAGGTATGGTCCACACACTCGGTTCATAAGGTCCATGAACACAGCTGGTGCATTAGTTAAACCAAACGGCATGACCATAAACTCGTAATGACCGTAACGTGTTCTAAAAGCAGTCTTTGGAATATCAACTTCTTTCAACCGCATTTGATGATACCCGGAACGTAAGTCAATCTTTGAATAAACAGACGAGCCTTGTAGTTGATCAAATAAGTCATCGATTCTCGGTAGTGGGTAGCGGTTCTTGATGGTAAGTTTGTTCAACTCTCGGTAGTCGATACACAACCTGAATGTACCATCTTTCTTCTTGACAAACAAAACAGGAGCTCCCCACGGTGATGTGCTTGGTCGAATGAAACCACGCACTAAAAGTTCTTGTAATTGGCTTTGCAGTTCTTTCATCTCGCTGGGTGCGAGTCTGTAAGGAGCACGAGCTATTGGTGCAGCTCCTGGTACAAGATCTATTTGAAATTCAATGGATCGATGTGGGGGTAATCCCGGTAATTCTTTCGGAAATACATCGAGAAATTCTTTTGCAATGGGAACATTATTGATGCTCTTTTCTTCAGTTTGTACTTTCTCGACGTGTGCTAGAACAGCATAGCAACCTTTTCTTATTAGTTTTTGTGCCTTCAAATTACTAATAAGATGTAGCTTCGTGTTGCCCTTTTCTCCGTACACCATTAAGGGTTTTCCTTTTTCTCGTATAATGCGAATTGCATTTTTGTAACAAACGATCTCTGCTTTCACTTCTTTCAACCAGTCCATACCGATTATCACATCAAAACTCCCTAACTCTACTGGTATCAAATCAATCTTAAATGTTTCGCTAACCAGTTTAATTTCTCGATTCCGACATATATTATCTGCTGAAATTAATTTACCATTTGCTAATTCGAGTAAAAATTTACTATCCAAAGGCGTCAATGGACAACTTAATTTAGCACAAAAATCTCTATTCATATAGCTTCTATCCGCACCCGAATCAAATAAAACGTAAGCAGATTTATTGTCAATAAGAAACGTACCCGTAACAAGCTCCGGGTCTTCCTGTGCCTCTGCCGCATTAATATTGAAAACTCTTCCGCGGCCTTGTCCATTCGTGTTCTCCTGGTTCGGGAAATTTCTAATAATGTGGCCCAGTTTTCCACATTTATAACAAACTACATTGGCATAACTTGCTCCGACACTACTTGCTCCGCCATTACTCGTTCCGACACCATTTGTTCCTTTCGTTCTATTAACCCCTGGTCCGTAGACCTCACACTTCGCCTCGCTATGACCATTTCTTTTACACTTGTTGCAAAATTTGGTGCAGAACCCCGAGTGATACTTTTCACACCTTTGGCATAGCTGCTTCTGATTGTTGCTGTTGTTGCGGTTATTATTGTTGTTGGGATGATTGTTGTAGTTGCTGTTGTTGTTGTTGTTGTTGTTGGGCCGTTTGTTGTAGTTGCGATTGATGTTGCGATTGTTGGGATAATTGTTGCGATTATTGTTGTTGTTGTATTGGTGATTCTTATCACCGTTTTCCTCCCACTTTCTTTTGACTTGCTTCACATTGGCCTCTTCAGCAGTCTGTTCTTTAATTCTTTCTTCAATCTAGTTCACTAGTTTGTGAGCCATTCTACATGCCTGTTGTATGGAGGCGGGCTCGTGTGAACTTATATCTTCTTGGATTCTTTCCGGTAATCCTTTCACAAATGCGTCGATCTTCTCTTCCTCATCTTCGAATGCTCCCGGACACAATAGGCACAATTATGTGAATCGTCTTTCGTACGTGGTAATATCAAATCCTTGGGTTCGTAACCCTCTAAGTTCTGTCTTGAGCTTATTGACCTCGGTTCTGGGACGGTACTTCTCGTTCATTAAGTGCTTGAATGCTGACCATGGTAGTGCGTATGCATCGTCTTGTCCCACTTGCTCTAGATAGGTATTCCACCATGTTAACGCAGAACCTGTGAAGGTATGCGTAGCGTACTTCACTTTGTCCTCTTCAGTACACTTACTTATGGCAAACACCGATTCGACCTTCTCGGTCCACCGTTTCAATCCGATCGGTCCTTTGGTTCCATCAAATTCCAAAGGTTTACAGGCAGTGAATTCTTTGTAGGTGCATCCTACACGATTTCCTGTATTGCTAGATCCAAGGTTATTGTTGGTATGTAGCGCAGCCTGTACTGCGGCTATGTTTGAAGCTAGAAAAGTACGGAATTCCTCTTCATTCATATTCACGGTGTGTCGAGTAGTCGGTGCCGTTTCCTTCAAAATAGTCAAATGGAACAAGTTAATCATACAGAATATTAAGAGTAGTTAATAGTATTTCGTAGCATAATATGAGCTCATTTATAAAAGCTTTTTCTTCATATTAGCGTTTTATAAGTTTAAATTCGGGTAGTACCTACCCGTTAAGTTCATACTTAGTAGCTAATATACAATTCAACTACTACAATTCTATATGAAAAACTGATTATAATAATATTTCGCGTTCAAACTTTTACACAATATTTTACAAACTTACAATACCGCTTATTTTACATATAGCATGAAATATAGCACACAATAAATTTGATACAAGATGGTTGTGAAGATAATTCTAGCTAGTACACAAGTCGTTCAGCAAAGGCAATAAAGACACGTAATTCATACGTCCAGAAACAAGTCATGCATTCTGGTTTTACTAGGATTACTTCCCATCCTTGGTCTTGTGGAACATAACCGTTATGGCCGTTGATAAGACATCGTGTTGTAACGTCGTCAAAGGGACGAGGGTTACGTAATGTCCAACAGTCCCGTAACAATCTAAAAACCTCATTTCTTACCCAAATTACCGACTCCGTCACTTGTGGGAACGTTTTGTTTAATAGTTGTAGCCCGATGTTCTTGTTCTCACTTTGGTGAGAAGCGAACATTACTAATCCGTAAGCATAACATGCTTCTTTATGTTGCATGTTAGCCACTTTTTCTAAATTACGAAGTCCAATATTCGGATATATTGAGTCAAAATAATTTCTTAACCCATTGCGTAAAATAGCATTTGGGTTCCCCGCAATATATGCGTCAAAGTAAACACATCGTAACTTATGGATTTCCCAATGTGATATCCCCCATCTTTCGAATGAAAGCCTTTTATAAACCAAGGCATTCTTGGAACGTTCTTCGAATGTCTTACAAACTGATCTCACCTTAAATAGTTGTGCCGAGGAATTCTGACCGACTCTAGACAAGATTTCATCAATCATGTCTCCGGGTAGGTCTCTTAAAATATTGGGTTGTCTATCCATTTTGTGTTTTTATACTATAAAATAGACAAGAGTTAAATTCATAAAAAAAAATACTTATTAATACAAGCAATTTTTACATATATCATAAAGCATAAGCACACTATATTACATATATTACACCACACGAATACAACTATCTTATTCCGACTCGCTTGTTTCTTCTTCTTCGGATTTGGTTCGTTTTGCCAAGTTTCTAGGGATATATGATGTTCCCCTAATACGAGCCGTCGTTTTCCACATAGGTTTAGAAAAACCTGGTGGTTTAGAGGTTCCCGAGTCATTGTTACAACTTAAGGACTTCGGGGGTTGACGATACATATAAAGTTCATCGGGGTTGGAATTAGATTTCTCTATTTTTATGCCCTTTCCCTTATTATTTTATTTTGCCTTTTTAAATTCAGTTGGGGTAATTTCTATAACATCATCGGAATTCTCTTCGGAATCCGATTCATCGGAGAATTGATAATCCTCCCAATATTTTGCTTCCTTGGCGAAAACACCATTGACCATAATTAACCTTGATCGGTTGGTTGAGGATTTTCTTTTACTTAACCGTTTTATTATTTCCCCCACCGGTTCTATTTCTTCATCCGGTTCCGATTCTTCTTCCGGTTCCGATTCTTCTTCCGGTTCCGACTCTTCTTCCGGTTCCTCTTCGAGAACTTGTGAATCAGTCCACGAATCATTCCAATTTACATTTGACTCTTCATTATTATTAGGTGAGTCAATGAGACTTGTTCTAGAGGTAGACATCTATCACATAATATCAAACGCGTTAAGAGATTAATATATTACATAATATTCACATGTTAAAAATATATAGTTTCCAACAAAATTTGTTAAGCAATCATTTTTCAAGTAAACACGGTCGAACTCCGGACTCACTAATGCATCCTAACAAACTCGATAAGACACACTAATGCAAAATTCTGGTTCTCTAAGACTAATGCTCGGATACCAAGTGAAATGTCCCGTTCTTATTGATTAAAAACGTTCCATATTAATTGATTTCGTTGCGAGGTTTTGACCTCTATATGAGACGTTTTTCAAAGACTGCATTCATTTTAAAACAAACCATAACTTTTATTTCATCAATAAAGGTTTAAAAAGCTTTACGTAGATTATCAAATAATGATAATCTAAAATATCCTGTTTACACACGACCATTACATAATGGTTTACAATACAAATATGTTACAACAAAATAAGTTTCTTGAATGCAGTTTTTACACAATATCATACAAGCATGGACTCCAAATCTCGTCCTTATTTAAGTATGCGACAGCGGAAGCTCTTAATAATCACCTGAGAATAAACATGCTTAAAACGTCAACAAAAATGTTGGTGAGTTATAGGTTTAACCTATATATATCAAATCATAATAATAGACCACAAGATTTCATATTTCAATACACATCCCATACATAGAGATAAAAATCATTCATATGGTGAACACCTGGTAACCGACATTAACAAGATGCATATATAAGAATATCCCCATCATTCCGGGACACCCTTCGGATATGATATAAATTTCGAAGTACTAAAGCATCCGATACTTTGGATGGGGTTTGTTAGGCCCAATAGATCTATCTTTAGGATTCGCGTCAATTAGGGTATCTGTTCCCTAATTCTTAGATTACCAGACTTAATAAATAGGGGCATATTCGATTTCGATAATTCAACCATAGAATGTAGTTTCACGTACTTGTGTCTATTTTGTAAATCATTTATAAAACCTGCATGTATTCTCATCCCAAAAATATTAGATTTTAAAAGTGGGACTATAACTCACTTTCACAGATTTTTACTTCGTCGGGAAGTAAGACTTGGACACTGGTTGATTCACGAACCTATAACAATATATACATATATATCAAAGTATGTTCAAAATATATTTACAACACTTTTAATATATTTTGATGTTTTAAGTTTATTAAGTCAGATGTCCTCGTTAGTAACCTACAACTAGTTGTCCACAGTTAGATGTACAGAAATAAATCGATAAATATTATCTTGAATCAATCCACGACCCAGTGTATACGTATCCCAGTATTGATCACAACTCAAACTATATATATTTTGGAATCAACCTCAACCCTGTATAGCTAACTCCAACATTCACATATAGAGTGTCTATGGTTGTTCCGAAATATATATAGATGTGTCGATATGATAGGTCGAAACATTGTATACGTGTCTATGGTATCTCAAGATTACATAATATACAATACAAGTTGATTAAGTTATGGTTGGAATAGATTTGTTACCAATTTTCACGTAGCTAAAATGAGAAAAATTATCCAATCTTGTTTTACCCATAACTTCTTCATTTTAAATCCTTTTTGAGTGAATCAAATTGCTATGGTTTCATATTGAACTTTATTTTATGAATCTAAACAGAAAAAGTATAGGTTTATAGTCATAAAAATAAGTTACAAGTTATTTTTCTAAAGGTAGTCATTTCAGTCGAAAGAACGACGTCTAGATGACCATTTTAGAAAACATACTTACACTTTGAGTTTAACCATAATTTTTGGATATAGTTTCATGTTCATAATAAAAATCATTTTCTAAGAATAACAACTTTTAAATCAAAGTTTATCATAGTTTTTAATTAACTAACCCAAAACAGCCCGCGGTGTTACTACGACGGCGTAAATCCGGTTTTACGGTGTTTTTCGTGTCTCCAGGTTTTAAATCATTAAGTTAGCATATCATATAGATATAGAACATGTGTTTAGTTGATTTTAAATGTCAAGTTAGAAGGATTAACTTTTGTTTGCGAACAAGTTTAGAATTAACTAAACTATGTTCTAGTGATTACAAGTTTAAACCTTCGAATAAGATAGCTTTATATGTATGAATCGAATGATGTTATGAACATCATTACTACCTTAAGTTCATTGGATAAACCTACTGGAAAAGAGAAAAATGGATCTAGCTTCAACGGATCCTTGGATGGCTCGAAGTTCTTGAAGCAGAATCATGACACGAAAACAAGTTCAAGTAAGATCATCACTTGAAATAAGATTGTTATAGTAATAGAAATTGAACCAAAGTTTGAATATGATTATTACCTTATATTAGAATGATAACATACTGTAAGAAACAAAGATTTCTTGAGGTTGGATGATCACCTTACAAGATTGGAAGTGAGCTAGCAAACTTGAAAGTATTCTTGATTTTATGTAACTAGAACTTGTAGAATATATGAAGAACACTTAGAACTTGAAGATAGAACTTGAGAGAGATCAATTAGATGAAGAAAATTGAAGAATGAAAGTGTTTGTAGGTGTTTTTGGTCGTTGGTGTATGGATTAGATATAAAGGATATGTAATTTTGTTTTCATGTAAATAAGTCATGAATGATTACTCATATTTTTGTAATTTTATGAGATATTTCATGCTAGTTGCCAAATTATGATTCCCACATGTGTTAGGTGACTCACATGGGCTGCTAAGAGCTGATCATTGGAGTGTATATACCAATAGTACATACATCTAAAAGCTGTGTATTGTACGAGTACGAATACGGGTGCATACGAGTAGAATTGTTGATGAAACTGAACGAGGATGTAATTGTAAGCATTTTTGTTAAGTAGAAGTATTTTTATAAGTGTATTGAAGTCTTTCAAAAGTGTATAAATACATATTAAAACACTACATGTATATACATTTTAACTGAGTCGTTAAGTCATCGTTAGTCGTTACATGTAAGTGTTGTTTTGAAACCTTTAGGTTAACGATCTTGTTAAATGTTGTTAACCCAATGTTTATAATATCAAATGAGATTTTAAATTATTATATTATCATGATATTATCATGTATGAATATCTCTTAATATGATATATATACATTAAATGTCTTTACAACGATAATCGTTACATATATGTCTCGTTTAAAAATCATTAAGTTAGTAGTCTTGTTTTTACATATGTAGTTCATTGTTAATATACTTAATGATATGTTTACTTATCATAGTATCATGTTAACTATATATATATATCCATATATATGTCATCATATAGTTTTTACAAGTTTTAACGTTCGTGAATCACCGGTCAACTTGGGTGGTCAATTGTCTATATGAAACATATTTCAATTAATCAAGTCTTAACAAGTTTGATTGCTTAACATGTTGGAAACATTTAATCATGTAAATATCAATCTCAATTAATATATATAAACATGGAAAAGTTCGGGTCACTACAGTACCTACCCGTTAAATAAATTTCGTCCCGAAATTTTAAGCTGTTGAAGGTGTTGACGAATCTTCTGGAAATAGATGCGGGTATTTCTTCTTCATCTGATCTTCATGCTCCCAGGTGAACTCGGGTCCTCTACGAGCATTCCATCGAACCTTAACAATTGGTATCTTGTTTTGCTTAAGTCTTTTAACCTCACGATCCATTATTTCGACGGGTTCTTCGATGAATTGAAGTTTTTCATTGATTTGGATTTCATCTAACGGAATAGTGAGATCTTCTTTAGCAAAACATTTCTTCAAATTCGAGACATGAAAAGTGTTATGTACAGCCGCGAGTTGTTGAGGTAACTCAAGTCGGTAAGCTACTGGTCCGACACGATCAATAATTTTGAATGGTCCAATATACCTTGGATTTAATTTCCCTCGTTTACCAAATCGAACAACGCCTTTCCAAGGTGCAACTTTAAGCATGACCATCTCTCCAATTTCAAATTCTATATCTTTTCTTTTAATGTCAGCGTAGCTCTTTTGTCGACTTTGGGCGGTTTTCAACCGTTGTTGAATTTGGATGATCTTCTCGGTAGTTTCTTGTATAATCTCCGGACCCGTAATCTGTCTATCCCCCACTTCACTCCAACAAATCGGAGACCTGCACTTTCTACCATAAAGTGCTTCAAACGGTGCCATCTCAATGCTTGAATGGTAGCTATTGTTGTAGGAAAATTCTGCTAACGGTAGTTGTCGATCCCAACTGTTTCCGAAATCAATAACACATGCTCGTAGAATGTCTTCAAGCGTTTGTATCGTTCTTTCACTCTGTCCATCAGTTTGTGGATGATAGGCAGTACTCATGTCTAGACAAGTTCCTAATGCTTGCTGTAATGTCTGCCAGAATCTTGAAATAAATCTGCCATCCCTATCAGAGATAAAAGAGATTGGTATTCCATGTCTGGAGATGACTTCCTTCAAATACAGTCATGCTAAGTTCTCCATCTTGTCATCTTCTCTTATTGGCAGGAAGTGTGCTGATTTGGTGAGACGATCAACTATTACCCAAATAGTATCAAAACCACTTGCAGTCCTTGGCAATTTAGTGATGAAATCTATGGTAATGTTTTCCCATTTCCATTCCGGGATTTCGGGTTGTTGAAGTAGACCTGATGGTTTCTGATGCTCAGCTTTGACCTTAGAACACGTCAAACATTCTCCTACGTATTTAGCAACATCGGCTTTCATACCCGGCCACCAAAAATGTTTCTTGAGATCCTTGTACATCTTCCCCATTCCAGGATGTATTGAGTATCTGGTTTTATGAGTTTCTCTAAGTACCATTTCTCTCATATCTCCAAATTTTGGTACCCAAATCCTTTCAGCCCTATACCGGGTTCCGTCTTCCCGAATATTAAGATGCTTCTCCGATCCTTTGGGTATTTCATCCTTTAAATTTCCCTCTTTTAAAACTCCTTGTTGCGCCTCCTTTATTTGAGTAGTAAGGTTATTATGAATCATTAAATTCATAGATTTTACTCGAATGGTGTAACATCCCGCCTTTTTCGTTTACTTTTCCGTTTAACTATTTAAGTTCCGTTATATGTTTATAACACATCCCGTTATTATGCGTTGAACTATCTCGTTTAGGTAATTCCCGCACCCGATTTAAAGTTGAGGGACCAAACTTGGCAAAGGTTGAAACATTTGACTAGGTCAAAGAGTCAACCCCTTTTCATCCATTCATTTCACCTCCTCTTCCTCTTATTACTACTTTCAAATCCTCTCAACATTCAAACACAAAGATTCATCATCCATTTATGATCTAGCGGGTATTTTGCAAAATAAATTACATATTTGAGCTCCTTGCAACTTCCTCTTCGTTTTGGTACCAACTTCATCTCATTTGGGTAACATTTCTAAAACACTAGATTTCTTTAAATTCGTGTTCTTGACTTATAAAGTTGTTAATTAGCGTCTATGGCTCATTGTGATGTCGTGTATGTAATTTGTATGCTCGATTCGTTGTTTTTGGTGTAACTAGTTCAATATGAAAATTACTTGCTAAATCCTTGATTTTGGATGATCAAATGTTGTTAGATTGTTAAAGTGCATGTTTTAATTGTGTTTCTAGTGTTACTAGCTTCATTATGATGTATAGTTTGATTAATGAAACCTCCTAAACTTGATTATGAAATTTGGTGAATTTAGGTTAAGGTTTCATGAACTTAAAATGGACTTTTAATGATTTGAATGACATGGAATGTTAGTTGTAAGTGTTAGGTTGTGTTGTATGCTTAATTACCTTCGGAACGGCATATTGTTCATGTAATTTGGTTACCGAATCATTAAATGGCAATTATGACTTGTATGCATTGAATGAGGAACGTTGATGGCGGTTTTTGGTAGTTGTAAGTGGAATTTTGATTAATGAAAAGTGCTTAGTTATGTTCCTTGTCAAATTACCTTTCCGATGATATAAGATACATATCTTGATTGTTTGCGGGTCATGAAATGTGTTGGTTTGTGTTTTGGTTCGTGCACTTAGGAAATACAGCAAACAGGGCCTGGAAACCGATCAGGACGCCGTCCAGATACTGGGGACGCCGTCCCACCTTTTGAATAAGGACGCCGTCTAGCTTCTCAGGACGCCGTCCCAACCTTAAAACCTGGACGCCGTCCAGCTATATGGGACGCAGTCCCGTTTGCCTAAAACTGGCTGTTTGCTTGACCTTTTGACGAAAAATGTTTGGCATGTTCTAGACCTCCAATTTACATGTAACTTGTTTTAAAATGCTTATATATGAATAACTAGCATAGAAAATTTTTTCGAGACCCGACCCGAACGTGTTGACTTTTTGTTGACTTTGACCGACCAAAGTTTGACTTTTTGTCAAACTTAACCAAATGATTATGCAACCCTCCTAACTTGTTTATATACTTGTACCTTGCATGAAACTTGACAATTTGATTGCACATGCTACATAATCGAGTCGTATTGAGCCATAGGACTAATTGAACATCTTTGACCCTTCGTGACTATCGTTATTGATACATCCTATTTGTTTAGGTCAAGACTAGCATTGTTCTTAGCACACGTTACTTGTCGAAGTACTTTTTGGTTCGTGCATACAAGGTGAGATCATAGTCCCACTTTTACTCTTTTAAACTTACTTTTGGGATGAGAAAACATAAACGATTCTTTTGAACTAAGTGAACACAAGAACGGGAAAACAAACATTCTACATACGAGTTTAGAACGAAAATCCTCAATCCGATTATCATTAGTTACATCAGATGGTGTAAGCGAGAACTTATGTTATATGGCCATATGGGTTGACAACCCTCATCTTTGACGGTTCGCTACCGTCTACGGATGAAATATATTTTCGGGAAACAGTGTTGTTCTAGCACTAATTTATGGGGTATTCAACGGACGGAATGTTAAGCTTTGATAATTGGGTGCTCGTGAATATTAACTTTTAGAATGTACTATGACTTTATCAATATTGCAACTCTTGTGGTTAAGCTTGCTTTTACTCATTTACTTATTTAAACCTATGATTTCACCAACGTTTTCGTTGATAGATTCTCTATGTTTTTCTCAGGTCCTTGAACTTAGGTGATACATGCTTCCGCACATACTTTTTGATACTTGCATTGGATGTCGAGTATACTTGCATACGTGGAGCGTCTTTTTGGCTATTTTAAACTATGTCGCACGTGTTTCATATGAACAATAACTTTTGTTATGTACTTGTCTTGGGAATTACTTTTGTAAACATTGAAACATCCTTTATGAAATGTATGCGACATATTTTCGGTCAAACTTTGTTATAAATACTTATAACCATGTAATGGGACCGTACGTAGACGACGCCGTCACTTGACGATTTGTCGGGGTCGCTACAAGTGGTATCAGAGCCTTGGTTGTAGGGATTTAGAGTTCATTTGTGTCCACACCGAGTCATAGGGTACATAGGTGAATCTAGACTACAACCGGCATATAGACTGAAGTAGGAATTATTTGACTAATTGTGCATTTATACTCAAACTCTTCTATCATATCTAACTCGTATTCAATCTTGATCTTACGTTGATAAATTTTGTTGATGCGCCACCTTGACTTTATGAAGTAATGTTAAATGCACATGAGAATCAGGGTAATATAATTTCCGGGATTATATTACGGTGATTCACATGGACGTTCCGACATTATGACATAAAGAATTTAAGGCGGGTCAAGGATAATTTTCTCTCTATCTTTATCCCATATCACGGTTAGTATTATTTAGAATACTAACCAACGGTATTCTTTTGTTTTGAAGGAACAATGGCTCCTCGTCGTGTACGCCGCAATGAAACTCCCGAACAAGCTCTCGAACGGATGATAGCTACCGCTGTAGATGCGGCCATGGCCGGTCACTCTTCCAACAACAATAACAATAACAACAACCACAACAACAACAACAACAATGGGGCCGGTAACTCAAACGAGGGATGCTCCTACAAAGCTTTCATGGGGTGCAAACCTCACACTTATGATGGAACCGGGGGACCGGTTGTGCTTACTCGTTGGTTTGAACAAACCGAGGCCGTCTTTAGCATAAGCGGTTGTCGGGATCAAGACAAGGTCAAATACTCCACCCACACTTTCTCCGGAATTGCTCTAACATGGTGGAACACCTATGTTCAATCGGTGGGTACCGATGAAGCTCATGCCCTCTCTTGGGCCGATCTAAAGGAAAAGATGATTGTTGAATATTTTCCGCGCGAAGAAACCCGAAAGCTTGAGGAAGAACTAAGAGCTTTGAAAGCGGTCGGAAACGATCTTAAAGCTTATAATCAACGCTTCGCCGAACTATCCTTGATGTGTCCTAATCTTGTTAACCCCGAATCTCAAAGGATTGAGCTCTACATGCTCGGTCTTCCAAAAAGCATCAAACAAGGGGTGATGTCATCCAAACCCACTACTCATCAAGCCGCTATGAACATGGCTCACCAATTAATTGAAACGGTTGACGAAATCATAGTGCCGGCTCCTAAGGCCGAGGAAAAGTCGGGTGGCAACAAAAGGAAATGGGAAGCCACTCCATCAACCAACTACAACAACAACACCTTCACCAAAAAGCCTTTCAACAACGACGGCAAGAAGGGTTATGTCGGAAACTTACCTTTTTGCAACAAATGCCACAAGCATCATCACGGCGAATGTAACAAACTAGTTTGTCACCGTTGCCAAGGTGTTGGTCATAGGGCCAACAATTGCACAAGCGCCGCCCCCGTTGCTCGAAAGGGGCCCAATCCTCCAAAAACGGTCACTTGTTACGAATGTGGCCAAACGGGCCATTATAAGAACGAATGCCCGAAAAAGAAAGCCAACCCCAACAACCGAGGCCGAACCTTTAACATCAACACCGAGGAAGCCCGAGATGACAATGAACTAGTCACGGGTACGTTTCTTCTCAACAACTCTTATGTTACTTGCTTATTCGATTCGGGTGCCGATAAATGTTTTGTGTCTAAGACTTTGGCTCCTACCCTTTGCACTCCACCACACCCTTTAGATACTACTTATTCCATCGAAGTGGCCGATGGAAAACTCTTAAGTGCCGACACATATTACCGGGGGTGTACTTTGAACATTTTGGGTAAAGAATTTGAAATTGACTTGATACCCATGGAATTAGGGAGTTTTGATGTAATAATCGGTATGAATTGGATGGTCAAAAATAAATCTCACATTCTTTGCGATCTTCACGCAATCTGAATTCCTATCGAGAATGGTGAACCATTGATTGTCTATGGCGACAAAAATTGCACCGGACTCAATCTCGTTTCGTGCCTTAAAGTTCGAAAGCTACTTCGCAAGGGTTGTTTCGCGATTCTTGCTCACGTTAAGAAAGTCGAGGCCGACGAAAAGCGCATCGATGATGTGCCAATTGTTAGTGACTATTCCGATGTATTTCCCGACGAATTACCGGGTCTTCCACCTCATCGACCGGTTGAATTTCAAATCGATCTTATTCCAGGAGCCGCACCCGTAGCGCGTGCACCATATAGACTCGCTCCATCCGAATTGCAAGAATTACAAAGTCAAATCCAAGAGTTACTTGACCGTGGTTTCATTCAACCTAGCCATTCACCATGGGGCGCTCCGATTTTGTTCGTCAAGAAGAAAGACGGATCCCTACGAATGTGCATTGATTATCGTGAACTAAACAAATTGACGGTTAAGAACCGATATCCTCTTCCTCGCATTGATGACCTTTTTGATCAACTACAAGGTTCTCGTGTATACTCAAAAATCGATCTCCGTTCGGGTTATCATCAACTAAGGGTTAAGGGGGAAGATGTCTCCAAAACCGCTTTCCGGACTCGTTATGGTAGTTATGAATTCCTTGTCATGCCTTTCGGTCTCACTAACGCACCGGCGGTGTTCATGGATCTCATGAACCGCGTGTGCAAACCTTACCTCGACAAATTCGTTATCGTGTTCATCGATGATATTTTGATCTATTCTAAAAACGAAGAGGAACACAAAGAACATCTCCGACTCGTGCTCGAGCTCTTGAGAAAAGAGCAACTATATGCCAAGTTCTCCAAGTGTGAATTTTGGTTAAAGGAAGTTCAATTTCTTGGTCATGTTGTAAGTGATCAAGGCATTAAAGTCGATCCCGCAAAAATCGAAGCCATTAGTAAATGGGAGACTCCTACTACTCCTACTCAAATTCGTCAATTCTTGGGTCTCGCCGGATACTATCGTAAATTCATCAAGGATTTCTCCCTAATCGCTCGTCCTTTAACCGCGTTAACTCACAAGGCACGAAAATTCGTTTGGACATCCGAACAAGAAACCGCTTTTCAAATCTTGAAAACTAAGCTAACCACCGCTCCTATCTTGTCACTTCCCGAAGGCAATGATGATTTTGTTGTATATTGTGATGCCTCGAAAAACGGTTATGGATGCGTATTAATGCAACGAAAGAAAGTCATTGCTTATGCCTCTCGACAACTCAAAGTTCACGAACGAAACTACACGACACATGATCTTGAACTCGGTGCCGTCATCTTTGCACTTAAGTTATGGAGACATCATCTTCTTGGTACCAAAAGTACTATCTTTACCGATCACAAAAGTCTCCAACACATCTTCGATCAAAAGCAACTAAACATGAGACAACGAAGGTGGATTGAAACCTTGAACGATTATAATTGCGAGCTTCGTTACCACCCCGGGAAGGCAAATGTAGTGGCCGATGCCTTAAGTCGAAAGGAAAGAGCGGTGCCTCTTCGTGTCCGAGCTTTGAATATCACCATCCACTCCAACCTTAATAGCCAAATTCGGGTAGCCCAAGATGAAGCTCTTAAGGACAACAACATCGCACGCGAACTTTTAAACATTCTCGTCTCCCGATTCGAAGTTAAGGAGACCGGACTTCGATATTACGCCGGAAAAATTTGGGTGCCTAGATATGGCGATCTACGAAACCTCATCCTAGACGAAGCCCACAAATCACGATACTCGATTCATCCCGGCGCCAATAAGATGTACCATGACCTTAAAGAACAATATTGGTGGCCGAACATCAAAAAGGAGGTTGCTAGTTACGTCGCCAATTGTTTGACTTGCGCTAAAGTCAAAGCCGAACACCAAAGACCGTCCGGGTTACTTCAACAACCCGAAATTCCGCAATGGAAGTGGGAAAGGATCACGATGGATTTTATCACCAAACTACCGAAAACGTCGGGCGGTTATGATACTATTTGGGTCATTGTCGATCGCCTCACCAAATCCGCGCACTTTCTCGCCATGAAAGAGACCGACAAAATGGAGAAACTTGCACGACTATACATTAAGGAGATTGTAGCCCGACACGGTGTACCTTTATCGATTATCTCCGACCGAGATGGTCGTTTCGTTTCTAGATTTTGGCGTACGTTACAAGAAGCGTTGGGAACGCGTTTGGACATGAGCACCGCATATCATCCCCAAACCGATGGGCAAAGTGAACGTACAATACAAACCTTAGAGGATATGTTACGAGCCTGCGTTGTTGATTTTGGAAAAGCTTGGGACAATCACTTACCTCTCGCCGAATTCTCTTACAATAATAGTTATCACGCGAGTATTAAGGCCGCACCTTTTGAAGCGTTATATGGTCGAAAATGTCGCTCTCCTCTTTGTTGGGCCGAAGTGGGTGACGTGCAAATTTCCGGGCCCGACCTCATTCACGAAACCACCGAGAAGATTCTTCAAATCCGAGATAGGCTTCGGACGGCCCGGAGTCGTCAAAAATGCTATACCGACAAAAGACGCAAAGACCTCGAATTTCAAGTCGGTGACCGCGTCATGTTAAAAGTCGCACCTTGGAAAGGTGTCATCCGTTTTGGGAAACGTGGGAAACTAAATCCGCGGTACGTTGGTCCTTTCGAAATCTTAGAACGTGTTGGAACCGTTGCGTATCGTTTGGATCTTCCGCCTCAACTAAGCTCCGTCCATCCTACTTTTCATGTATCTAACTTGAAGAAATGTCTTGCCGAGCCCGATATCGTCGTTCCTCTCGAGGAACTTACTATTAATGACAAACTTCATTTTGTGGAGGAACCGGTTGAAATTGTGGACTACGTCGAGAAGGAATTGAAACAAAGCCGGATCCCGATTGTCAAGGTCCGTTGGAACGCCAAAAGGGGACCCGAGTTTACTTGGGAAAGAGAAGATCAAATGCGAAAGAAACACCCTCATCTATTCCCGGTTCCGGAAACGTCAGATTCCGAGGAAGAAACAACGACTACTACGCCTACCTAAATTTCGGGACGAAATTTTCTTTTAAGGTGTAGGTAATGTAACATCCCGCCTTTTTCGTTTACTTTTCCGTTTAACTATTTAAGTTCCGTTATATGTTTATAACACATCCCGTTATTATGCATTGAACTATCTCGTTTAGGTAATTCCCGCACCCGATTTAAAGTTGAGGGACCAAACTTGCCAAAGGTTGAAACATTTGACTAGG
Source organism: Rutidosis leptorrhynchoides (assembly GCF_046630445.1). Taxonomy (NCBI): domain Eukaryota; kingdom Viridiplantae; phylum Streptophyta; class Magnoliopsida; order Asterales; family Asteraceae; genus Rutidosis; species Rutidosis leptorrhynchoides. Next base: position 209,472,416 of record NC_092343.1, read on the forward strand.
TCAAAGAGTCAACCCCTTTTCATCCATTCATTTCACCTCCTCTTCCTCTTATTACTACTTTCAAATCCTCTCAACATTCAAACACAAAGATTCATCATCCATTTATGATCTAGCGGGTATTTTGCAAAACAAATTACATATTTGAGCTCCTTGCAACTTCCTCTTCGTTTTGGTACCAACTTCATCTCATTTGGGTAACATTTCTAAAACACTAGATTTCTTTAAATTCGTGTTCTTGACTTATAAAGTTGTTAATTAGCGTCTATGGCTCATTGTGATGTCGTGTATGTAATTTGTATGCTCGATTCGTTGTTTTTGGTGTAACTAGTTCAATATGAAAATTACTTGCTAAATCCTTGATTTTGGATGATCAAATGTTGTTAGATTGTTAAAGTGCATGTTTTAATTGTGTTTCTAGTGTTACTAGCTTCATTATGATGTATAGTTTGATTAATGAAACCTCCTAAACTTGATTATGAAATTTGGTGAATTTAGGTTAAGGTTTCATGAACTTAAAATGGACTTTTAATGATTTGAATGACATGGAATGTTAGTTGTAAGTGTTAGGTTGTGTTGTATGCTTAATTAACTTCGGAACGGCATATTGTTCATGTAATTTGGTTACCGAATCATTAAATGGCAATTATGACTTGTATGCATTGAATGAGGAACGTTGATGGCGGTTTTTGGTAGTTGTAAGTGGAATTTTGATTAATGAAAAGTGCTTAGTTATGTTCCTTGTCAAATTACCTTTCCGATGATATAAGATACATATCTTGATTGTTTGCGGGTCATGAAATGTGTTGGTTTGTGTTTTGGTTCGTGCACTTAGGAAATACAGCAAACAGGGCCTGGAAACCGATCAGGACGCCGTCCAGATACTGGGGACGCCGTCCCACCTTTTGAATCAGGACGCCGTCTAGCTTCTCAGGACGCCGTCCCAACCTTAAAACCTGGACGCCGTCCAGCTATATGGGACGCCGTCCCGTTTGCCTAAAACTGGCTGTTTGCTTGACCTTTTGACGAAAAATGTTTGGCATGTTCTAGACCTCCAATTTACATGTAACTTGTTTTAAAATGCTTATATATGAATAACTAGCATAGAAAATTTGTCCGAGACCCGACCCGAACGTGTTGACTTTTTGTTGACTTTGATCGACCAAAGTTTGACTTTTTGTCAAACTTAACCAAATGATTATGCAACCCTCCTAACTTGTTTATATACTTGTACCTTGCATGAAACTTGACAATTTGATTGCACATGCTACATAATCGAGTCGTATTGAGCCATAGGACTAATTGAACATCTTTGACCCTTCGTGACTATCGTTATTGATACAACCTATTTGTTTAGGTCAAGACTAGCATTGTTCTTAGCACACGTTACTTGTCGAAGTACTTTTTGGTTCGTGCATACAAGGTGAGATCATAGTCCCACTTTTACTCTTTTAAACTTACTTTTGGGATGAGAAAACATAAACGATTCTTTTGAACTAAGTGAACACAAGAACGGGAAAACAAACATTCTACATACGAGTTTAGAACGAAAATCCTCAATCCGATTATCATTAGTTACATCAGATGGTGTAAGCGAGAACTTATGTTATATGGCCATATGGGTTGACAACCCTCATCTTTGACGGTTTGCTACCGTCTACGGATGAAATATATTTTCGGGAAACAGTGTTGTTCTAGCACTAATTTATGGGGTATTCAATGGACGGAATGTTAAGCTTTGATAATTGGGTGCTCGTGAATATTAACTTTTAGAATGTACTATGACTTTATCAATATTGCAACTCTTGTGGTTCAGCTTGCTTTTACTCATTTACTTATTTAAACCTATGATTTCACCAACGTTTTCGTTGACAGATTCTCTATGTTTTTCTCAGGTCCTTGAACTTAGGTGATACATGCTTCCGCACATACTTTTTGATACTTGCATTGGATGTCGAGTATACTTGCATACGTGGAGCGTCTTTTTGGCTATTTTAAACTATGTCGCACGTGTTTCATATGAACAATAACTTTTGTTATGTACTTGTCTTGGGAATTACTTTTGTAAACATTGAAACATCCTTTATGAAATGTATGCGACATATTTTCGGTCAAACTTTGTTATAAATACTTATAACCATGTAATGGGACCGTACGTAGACGACGCCGTCACTTGACGATTTGTCGGGGTCGCTACAAATGGGTTCTCTGTCCTTCCTGCTCAAGGCATCGGCTACCACATTTACCTTCCCTGGGTGGTAACGAATCTCAAAGTCGTAATCATTCAATAATTCAATCCACCTACGCTGCCTCATATTCAGTTGTTTCTGATTAAATATGTGTTGAAGACTTTTGTGGTCGGTATATATAATACTTTTGACCCCATATAAGTAGTGCCTCCAAGTCTTTAATGCAAAAACAACCGCGCCTAATTCCAAATCATGCGTCGTATAATTTTGTTCGTGAATCTTCAATTGTCTAGACGTATAAGCAATCACCTTCGTTCGTTGCATTAATACACAACCGAGACCTTGCTTTGATGCGTCACAATAAATCACAAAATCATCATTCCCTTCAGGCAATGACAATATAGGTGCTGTAGTTAGCTTTTTCTTCAATAACTGAAACGCTTTCTCTTGTTCATCATTCCATTCAAATTTCTTCCCTTTATGCGTTAATGCAGTCAAGGGTTTTGCTATTCTGGAAAAGTCTTGGATGAACCTTCTGTAGTAACCAGCTAGTCCTAAAAACTGGCGTATGTGTTTCGGAGTTTTCGGGGTTTCCCACTTTTCAACAGTTTCTATCATTGCCGGATCCACCTTAATACCTTCTTTGTTCACTATGTGACCGAGGAATTGAACTTCTTCCAACCAAAATGCACACTTTGAAAACTTAGCGTACAATTCTTCCTTCCTCAATACTTCTAACACCTTTCTCAAATGTTCACCATGTTCTTGGTCATTCTTTGAGTAAATAAGTATGTCATCAATGAAAACAATGACAAACTTGTCAAGGTATGGTCAACACACTCGGTTCATAAGGTCCATGAACACAGCTGGTGCATTAGTTAAACCAAACGGCATGACCATAAACTCGTAATGACCGTAACGTGTTCTGAAAGGAGTCTTTGGAATATCATCTTCTTTCACCCGCATTTGATGATACCCGGAACGTAAGTCAATCTTTGAATAAACAGACGAGCCTTGTAGTTGATCAAATAAGTCGTCGATTCTCGGTAGTGGGTAGCGGTTCTTGATGGTAAGTTTGTTCAACTCTCGGTAGTCGATACACAACCTGAATGTACCATTTTTCTTCTTGATAAACAAAACAGGAGCTCCCCACGGTGATGTGCTTGGTCGAATGAAACCACGCTCTAAAAGTTCTTGTAATTGGCTTTGTAGTTCTTTCATCTCGCTGGGTGCGAGTCTGTAAGGAGCACGAGCTATTGGTGCAGCTCCTGGTACAAGATCTATTTGAAATTCAACGGATCAATGTGGGGGTAATCCCGGTAATTCTTTCGGAAATACATCGGGAAATTCTTTTGCAATGGGAACATTATTGATGCTCTTTTCTTCAGTTTGTACTTTCTCGACGTGTGCTAAAACAGCATAGCAACCTTTTCTTATTAGTTTTTGTGCCTTCAAATTACTAATAAGATGTAGCTTCGTGTTGCCCTTTTCTCCGTACACCATTAAGGGTTTTCCTTTTTCTCGTATAATGCGAATTGCATTTTTGTAACAAACGATCTCTGCTTTCACTTCTTTCAACCAGTCCATACCGATTATCACATCAAAACTCCCTAACTCTACTGGTATCAAATCAATCTTAAATGTTTCGCTAACCAGTTTAATTTCTCGATTCCGACATATATTATCTGCTGAAATTAATTTACCATTTGCTAATTCGAGTAAAAATTTACTATCCAAAGGCGTCAATGGACAACTTAATTTAGCACAAAAATCTCTACTTATATAGCTTCTATCCGCACCCGAATCAAATAAAACGTAAGCAGATTTATTGTCAATAAGAAATGTACCCGTAACAAGCTCCGGGTCTTCCTGTGCCTCTGCCGCATTAATATTGAAAACTCTTCCGCGGCCTTGTCCATTCGTGTTCTCCTGGTTCGGGCAATTTCTAATAATGTGGCACAGTTTTCCACATTTATAACAAACTACATTGGCATAACTTGCTCCGACACTACTTGCTCCGCCATTACTCGTTCCGACACCATTTGTTCCTTTCGTTCTATTAACCCCTGGTCCGTAGACCTCACACTTCGCCGCGCTATGACCATTTATTTTACACTTGTTTCAAAATTTGGTGCAGAACCCCGAGTGATACTTTTCACACCTTTGGCATAGCTGCTTCTGATTGTTGTTGTTGTTGCGGTTATTATTGTTGTTGGGATGATTGTTGTAGTTGCTGTTGTTGTTGTTGTTGTTGTTGTTGGGCCGTTTGTTGTAGTTGCGATTGATGTTGCGATTGTTGGGATAATTGTTGCGATTATTGTTGTAATTGCTGTTGTTGTTGTATTGGTGATTCTTATCACCGTTTTCCTTCCACTTTCTTTTGACTTGCTTCACATTGGCCTCTTCAGCAGTCTGTTCTTTAATTCTTTCTTCAATCTGGTTCACTAGTTTGTGAGCCATTCTACATGCCTGTTGTATGGAGGCGGGCTCGTGTGAACTTATATCTTCTTGGATTCTTTCCGGTAATCCTTTCACAAATGCGTCGATCTTCTCTTCCTCATCTTCGAATGCTCCCGGACACAATAGGCACAATTCTGTGAATCGTCTTTCGTACGTGGTAATATCAAATCCTTGGGTTCGTAACCTTCTAAGTTCTGTCCTGAGATTATTGACCTCGGTTCTGGGACGGTACTTCTCGTTCATCAAGTGCTTGAATGCTGACCATGGTAGTGCGTACGCATCGTCTTGTCCCACTTGCTCTAGATAGGTATTCCACCATGTTAACGCAGAACCTGTGAAGGTATGCGTAGCGTACTTCACTTTGTCCTCTTCAGTACACTTACTTATGGCAAACACCGATTTGACCTTCTCGGTCCACCGTTTCAATCCGATCGGTCCTTCGGTTCCATCAAATTCCAAAGGTTTGCAGGCAGTGAATTCTTTGTAGGTGCATCCTACACGATTTCCTGTACTGCTAGATCCAAGGTTATTGTTGGTATGTAGCGCAGCCTGTACTGCGGCTATGTTTGAAGCTAGAAAAGTACGGAATTCCTCTTCATTCATATTCACGGTGTGTCGAGTAGTCGGTGCCATTTCCTTCAAAATAGTCAAATGGAACAAGTTAATCATACAGAATATTAAGAGTAGTTAATAGTATTTCGTAGCATAATATGAACTCATTTATAAAAGCTTTTTCTTCATATTAGCGTTTTATAAGTTTAAATTCGGGTAGTACCTACCCGTTAAGTTCATACTTAGTAGCTAATATACAATTCAACTACTACAATTCTATATGAAAAACTGATTATAATAATATTTTGCGTTCAAACTTTTACACAATATTTTACAAACTTACAATACCGTTTATTTTACATATAGCATGAAATATAGCACACAATAAATTTGATACAAGATGGTTGTGAAGATAATTCTAGCTAGTACACAAGTCGTTCAGCAAAGGCAACAAAGACACGTAATTCATACGTCCAGAAACAAGTCATGCATTCTGGTTTTACTAGGATTACTTCCCATCCTTGGTCTTGTGGAACATAACCGTTATGGCCGTTGATAAGACATCGTGTTGTAACGTCGTCAAAGGGACGAGGGTTACGTAATGTCCAACAGTCCCGTAACAATCTAAAAACCTCATTTCTTACCCCAATTACCGACTCCGTCACTTGTGGGAACGTTTTGTTTAATAGTTATAGCCCGATGTTCTTGTTCTCACTTTGGTGAGAAGCGAACATTACTAATCCGTAAGCATAACATGCTTCTTTATGTTGCATGTTAGCCGCTTTTTCTAAATCACGAAGTCCAATATTCGGATATATTGAGTCAAAATAATTTCTTAACCCATTGCGTAAAATAGCATTTGGGTTCCCCGCAATATATGCGTCAAAGTAAACATATCGTAACTTATGGATTTCCCAATGTGATATCCTCCATCTTTCGAACGAAAGCCTTTTATAAACCAAGGCATTCTTGGAACGTTCTTCGAATGTCTTACAAACTGATCTCGCCTTAAATAGTTGTGCCGAGGAATTCTGACTGACTCTTGACAAGATTTCATCAATCATGTCTCCGGGTAGGTCTCTTAAAATATTGGGTTGTCTATTCATTTTGTGTTTTTATACTATAAAATAGACAAGAGTTAGATTCATAAAAAAAAAATACTTATTAATACAAGCAATTTTTACATATATCATAAAGCATAAGCACACTATATTACATATATTACACCACACGAATACAACTATCTTATTCCGACTCGCTTGTTTCTTCTTCTTCGGTTTTAGTTCGTTTTGCCAAGTTTCTAGGAATATATGATGTTCCCCTAATACGAGCCGTCGTTTTCCACATTGGTTTAGAAAAACCTGGTGGTTTAGAGGTTCCCGAGTCATTGTTACAACTTAAGGACTTCGGGGGTTGACGATACATATAAAGTTCATCGGGGTTGGAATTAGATTTCTCTATTTTTATGCCCTTTCCCTTATTATTTTCTTTTGCCTTTTTAAATTCAGTTGGGGTAATTTCTATAACATCATCGGAATTCTCGTCGGAATCCGATTCATCGGAGAATTGATAATCCTCCCAATATTTTGCTTCCTTGGCGGAAACACCATTGACCATAATTAACCTTGATCGGTTGGTTGAGGATTTTCTTTTACTTAACCGTTTTATTATTTCCCCCACCGGTTCTATTTCTTCATCCGGTTTCGATTCTTCTTCCGGTTCCGATTCTTCTTCCGGTTCCGACTCTTCTTCCGGTTCCTCTTCGGGAACTTGTGAATCAGTCCACGAATCATTCCAATTTACATTTGACTCTTCATTATTATTAGGTGAGTCAATGGGACTTGTTCTAGAGGTAGACATCTATCACATAATATCAAACGCGTTAAGAGATTAATATATCACATAATATTCACATGTTAAAAATATATAGTTTCCAACAAAATTTGTTAAGCAATCATTTTTCAAGTAAACACGGTCGAAGTCCAGACTCACTAATGCATCCTAACAAACTCGATAAGACACACTAATGCAAAATTCTGGTTCTCTAAGACCAACGCTCGGATACCAACTGAAATGTCCCGTTCTTATTGATTAAAAACGTTCCATATTAATTGATTTCGTTGCGAGGTTTTGACCTCTATATGAGACGTTTTTCAAAGACTGCATTCATTTTAAAACAAACCATAACCTTTATTTCATCAATAAAGGTTTAAAAAGCTTTACGTAGATTATCAAATAATGATAATCTAAAATATCCTGTTTATACACGACCATTACATAATGGTTTACAATACAAATATGTTACAACAAAATAAGTTTCTTGAATGCAGTTTTTACACAATATCATACAAGCATGGACTCCAAATCTCGTCCTTATTTAAGTATGCGACAGCGGAAGCTCTTAATAATCACCTGAGAATAAACATGCTTAAAACGTCAACAAAAATGTTGGTGAGTTATAGGTTTAACCTATATATATATATCAAATCATAATAATAGACCACAAGATTTCATATTTCAATACACATCCCATACATAGAGATAAAAATCATTCATATGGTGAACACCTGGTAACCGACATTAACAAGAGGCATATATAAGAATATCCCCATCATTCCGGGACACCCTTTGGATATGATATAAATTTCGAAGTACTAAAGCATCCGGTACTTTGGATGGGGTTTGTTAGGCCCAATAGATCTATCTTTAGGATTCACGTCAATTAGGGTGTCTGTTCCCTAATTCTTAGATTACCAGACTTAATAAATAGGGGCATATTCGATTTCGATAATTCAACCATAGAATGTAGTTTCACGTACTTGTGTCTATTTTGTAAATCATTTATAAAACCTGCATGTATTCTCATCCCAAAAATATTAGATTTTAAAAGTGGGACTATAACTCACTTTCACAGATTTTTACTTCGTCGGGAAGTAAGACTTGGCCACTGGTTGATTCACGAACCTATAACAATATATACATATATATCAAAGTATGTTCAAAATATATTTACAACACTTTTAATATATTTTGATGTTTTAAGTTTATTAAGTCAGCTGTCCTCGTTAGTAACCTACAACTAGTTGTCCACAGTTAGATGTACAGAAATAAATCGATAAATATTATCTTGAATCAATCCACGACCCAGTGTATACGTATCTCAGTATTGATCACAACTCAAACTATATATATTTTGGAATCAACCTCAACCCTGTATAGCTAACTCCAACATTCACATATAGAGTGTCTATGGTTGTTCCGAAATATATATAGATGTGTTGACATGATAGGTTGAAACATTGTATACGTGTCTATGGTATCTCAAGATTACATAATATACAATACAAGTTGATTAAGTTATGGTTGGAATAGATTTGTTACCAATTTTCACGTAGCTAAAATGAGAAAAATTATCCAATCTTGTTTTACCCATAACTTCTTCATTTTAAATCCTTTTTGAGTGAATCAAATTGCTATGGTTTCATATTGAACTCTATTTTATGAATCTAAACAGAAAAAGTATAGGTTTATAGTCGGAAAAATAAGTTACAAGTCATTTTTCTAAAGGTAGTCATTTCAGTCGAAAGAGCGACGTCTAGATGACCATTTTAGAAAACATACTTACACTTTGAGTTTAACCATAATTTTTGGATATAGTTTCATGTTCATAATAAAAATCATTTTCTCAGAATAACAACTTTTAAATCAAAGTTTATCATAGTTTTTAATTAACTAACCCAAAACAGCCCGCGGTGTTACTACGACGGCGTAAATCCGGTTTTACGGTGTTTTTCATGTCTCCAGGTTTTAAATCATTAAGTTAGCATATCATATAGATATAGAACATGTGTTTAGTTGATTTTAAAAGTCAAGTTAGAAGGATTAACTTTTGTTTGCGAACAAGTTTAGAATTAACTAAACTATGTTCTAGTGATTACAAGTTTAAACCTTCGAATAAGATAGCTTTATATGTATGAATCGAATGATGTTATGAACATCATTACTACCTTAAGTTCCTTGGATAAACCTACTGGAAAATAGAAAAATGGATCTAGCTTCAACGGATCCTTGGATGGCTCGAAGTTCTTGAAGCAGAATCATGACACGAAAACAAGTTCAAGTAAGATCATCACTTGAAATAAGATTGTTATAGTTATAGAAATTGAAATAAAGTTTGAATATGATTATTACCTTGTATTAGAATGATAACCTACTATAAGAAACAAAGATTTCTTGAGGTTGGATGATCACCTTACAAGATTGGAAGTGAGCTAGCAAACTTGAAAGTATTCTTGATTTTATGTAACTAGAACTTGTAGAATATATGAAGAACACTTAGAACTTGAAGATAGAACTTGAGAGAGATCAATTAGATGAAGAAAATTGAAGAATTAAAGTGTTTGTAGGTGTTTTTGGTCATTGGTGTATGGATTGGATATAAAGGATATGTAATTTTGTTTTCATGTAAATAAGTCATGAATGATTATTCATATTTTTGTAATTTTATGAGATATTTCATGCTAGTTGCCAAATGATGGTTCCCACATGTGTTAGTTGACTCACATGGGCTGCTAAGAGCTGATCATTGGAGTGTATATACCAATATTACATACATCTAAAAGCTGTGTATTGTACGAGTACGAATACGGGTGCATACGAGTAGAATTGTTGATGAAACTGAAGGAGGATGTAATTGTAAGCATTTTTGTTAAGTATAAGTATTTTGATAAGTGTATTGAAGTCTTTAAAAAGTGTATAAATACATATTAAAACACTACATGTATATACTTTTTAACTGAGTCGTTAAGTCATCGTTAGTCGTTACATGTAAGTGTTGTTTTGAAACCTTTAGGTTAACGATCTTGTTAAATGTTGTTAACCCAATGTTTATAATATCAAATGAGATTTTAAATTATTATATTATCATGATATTATCATGTATGAATATCTCTTAATATGATATATATACATTAAATGTCTTTACAACGATAATCGTTACATATATGTCTCGTTTAAAAATCATTAAGTTAGTAGTCTTGTTTTTACATATGTAGTTCATTGTTAATATACTTAATGATATGTTTACTTATCATAGTATCATGTTAACTATATATATATATATCCATATATATGTCATCATATAGTTTTTACAAGTTTTAACGTTCGTGAATCACCGGTCAACTTGGGTGGTCAATTGTCTATATGAAACATATTTCAATTAATCAAGTCTTAACAAGTTTGATTGCTTAACATGTTGGAAAAATTTAATCATGTAAATATCAATCTCAATTAATATATATAAACATGGAAAAGTTCGGGTCACTACAGTACCTACCCGTTAAATAAACTTCGTCCCGAAATTTTAAGCTGTTGAAGGTGTTGACGAATCTTCTGGAAATAGATGCGGGTATTTCTTCTTCATCTGATCTTCACTCTCCCAGGTGAACTCGGGTCCTCTACGAGCATTCCATCGAACCTTAACAATTGGTATCTTGTTTTGCTTAAGTCTTTTAACCTCACGATCCATTATTTCGACGGGTTCTTCGATGAATTGAAGTTTTTCATTGATTTGGATTTCATCTAATGGAATAGTGAGATCTTCTTTAGCAAAACATTTCTTCAAATTCGAGATGTGGAAAGTGTTATGTACAGCCGCGAGTTGTTGAGGTAACTCAAGTCGGTAAGCTACTGGTCCGACACGATCAATAATCTTGAATGGTCCAATATACCTTGGATTTAATTTCCCTCGTTTACCAAATCGAACAACGCCTTTCCAAGGTGCAACTTTAAGCATGACCATCTCTCCAATTTCAAATTCTATATCTTTTCTTTTAATGTCAGCGTAGCTCTTTTGTCGAATTTGGGCGGTTTTCAACCGTTGTTGAATTTGGATGATCTTCTCGGTAGTTTCTTGTATAATCTCCGGACCCGTAATCTGTCTATCCCCCACTTCACTCCAACAAATCGGAGACCTGCACTTTCTACCATAAAGTGCTTCAAACGGCGCCATCTCAATGCTTGAATGGTAGCTGTTGTTGTAGGAAAATTCTGCTAACGGTAGATGTCGATCCCAACTGTTTCCGAAATCAATAACACATGCTCGTAGCATATCTTCAAGCGTTTGTATCGTTCTTTCACTCTGCCCATCAGTTTGTGGATGATAGGCAGTACTCATGTCTAGACGAGTTCCTAATGCTTGCTGTAATGTCTGCCAGAATCTTGAAATAAATCTGCCATCCCTATCAGAGATAATAGAGATTGGTATTCCATGTCTGGAGACGACTTCCTTCAAATACAGTCGTGCTAACTTCTCCATCTTGTCATCTTCTCTTATTGGCAGGAAGTGTGCTGATTTGGTGAGACGATCAACTATTACCCAAATAGTATCAAAACCACTTGCAGTCCTTGGCAATTTAGTGATGAAATCCATGGTAATGTTTTCCCATTTCCATTCCTGGATTTCGGGTTGTTGAAGTAGACCTGATGGTTTCTGATGCTCAGCTTTGACCTTAGAACACGTCAAACATTCTCCTATGTATTTAGCAACATCGGCTTTCATACCCGGCCACCAAAAATGTTTCTTGAGATCCTTGTACATCTTCCCCGTTCCAGGATGTATTGAGTATCTGGTTTTATGAGTTTCTCTAAGTACCATTTCTCTCATATCTCCAAATTTTGGTACCCAAATCCTTTCAGCCCTATACCGGGTTCTGTCTTCCCGAATATTAAGATGCTTCTCCGATCCTTTGGGTATTTCATCCTTTAAATTTCCCTCTTTTAAAACTCCTTGTTGCGCCTCCTTTATTTGAGTAGTAAGGTTATTATGAATCATTATATTCATAGATTTTACTCGAATGGGTTCTCTGTCCTTCCTGCTCATGGCATCGGCTACCACATTTACCTTCCCCGGGTGGTAACGAATCTCAAAGTCATAATCATTCAATAATTTAATCCAGCTACGCTGCCTCATATTCAGTTGTTTCTGATTAAATATGTGTTGAAGACTATTGTGGTCGGTATATCTCCGGGATAGGGTAGTTGTCCTTAGGACACGCTTTATTAATGTCTTTAAAATCAACATACATTCGCCAATTACTGTCAGCCTTTTTGACTAACACAGGATTAGCAACCCATGTCTGATACCGTACTTCTCGCAGAATGTTTGCTTTGACAAGGTTATCTACTTCTGCGCACAACCAATCACTGCGCTCAAGAGCCATATGCTTCTTCTTTTGTCTAACGGGTGTGAGTGATGGATTAACATTCAACTTATGTTCCGTAATATCTCGCGGAACCCCAGTCATGTCTGATTCATGCCACGCGAACACATCTGCGTTAGCGGATAATATTTCATGCAATTTGGCCTTTGTCTCGACTGACAAGCCTGCGCCGATTTTAATTCGCTTATCCGGATGTAAGCGGTTTGCTATGACCGTACTGCTTGCGAGTTGTTCTTTCATGCTGGGAATGTTTACAGGCACGACTGAACCACACAACTCGGTTGTTTGATGTGACGTAATTGTGGCAACCCCTCCCTTCGTAGGAAACTTAATCAAGCCATGCACCACCGATGGTATATTGTTAAAACGTCGTATGAAATTTCTACCAAGCAGCGCATTGTACCGCGAAGTTGAACGAACCACATAAAACTCAAGTAACTCATGTTTAACCAACTGCGGATTCTTATCATCTGCGAGCTCTATTATTAGCTCTATCCGGCCTAGCGGCCATGAGCTTTCTCCGGAGAACCCAGATAATGCAATATCAAACTGGCGTAGCTGTGTTTTAACTTCTGCAGGGAGGAAACGATAGCAATGCTCGTACATAATGTCAACGCCACTCCCGGTGTCAACATGCATGCGTTTAATTTGTACTCCGCAAGTAGGGATGCGACACTTGATGATAATGGGCTCGTTAACTGTGTCGATTGATATTACAGGAGGAAATTTGATTGGGAGAAGTTCCCAGTCCTGGTGATCATTGTACTTTCTCCGATGGCTAACTTTCTCTGCGTCGACCATATTAATGGTTAAGTCGGCATTTTTTGTTTTATCAACTTTTTTGCCATGCGAAAGTTTTAGCCTTCGACCCTTCCTCTGCGGCTTTTCCCTTGTCCTTCTTAGGTGGTTTTAGGTGATCCAATTTACCTGCGGCAGTGCCTCGAGTACTCATTCCATCAAGTTTTTACATCGATTAGTGTCATGACCATAATCATCATGGAATTCACAATACTTTGTTTTATCCCGCTTACCAAATTTTGTAAGCGGAGTTGGAACCGCAAAGGTCGCGCACACTGGTTCTGTTGCCAAAATTTCCTTTGGTGTTTTAGACAAACTTTTCAGCAGCGCATAGTTCTGATTATTGATGCCGCGCTGGTTACTGTTTCGATAATTGTCACTTGATTTGCCTTTATCATTTCTGATAGGACCACCGCCAGGATACCTTCCGCGAGAGTTGTTACCACGATTTTGATCGCGTGAACGATCATCATCGTTTTTCCTTTCGTTGCGTGAGCTAGCTGTTGAAATATCATTATCTTTGCCGCTCCGCATATAGTCATGGCATTCATTAAGCGCTTCAGCATAAGTTGTTGGGACTGTATGGCACAGACGCCTTACCAGTGTTGGATGATGCTCTGTACTTATACCATGTATCAACCCAAAAATTTGTTGTTCTGGCTTAAGATCTGGTATGCGCAGGCACTCATTAGTATATCTCGTGAGAAATTCTCCCAAAGATTGCTTGGGTTTCTGCATAATATCGTGACATTCAATGTGGGTGCGTTTGCGCGGTCTTTGATTTTGATACTGCAGCAAAAACTTCGTCCGCAGATCCATGAATCCGGATATGCTACCCGCCGGTAGCTTGTTAAACCGTTCGCGTGCAATGCCCTGTAGTGTCATGGGAAATATCTGGCACGCAACTGGATCCACCCAACCTTGGGTGCGCATTGCTCCTTCGAAACGCTGCAGGAAGTCATCCGGATCAGTTAAACCATTATAAGTACCCAGTGTGTGGGGTATCTTTGGCGCTGATGGAAACAGATATGCAGTTATATGCGGAGGAAACTTATCGAAAGTAGTTGGTAGCTCAAAGGGTGGTTTAACAGGGTCACCTTTGAGCCCTGCGAAGAAACGCTTCATCATATCCTGAACAAAATCAGGTTGCAAAAATAGGTGAACCATGTCAGGAGGTGCCGCCTGCATAAATTGGCTTGCGAGATTCGCCTGCCCCTGAATATTTTGCCAAGGTTGCCCCGGCGCTTGCGGATATAACCAAGGCTGATGCGTTGGAAAAGAAGGAAGGCTTGCCGTCACAGAGTATACGGGTAGCTGAAAAGGTGCCAAAACCTGTGGCGCAGATGCCTACGAGGCCTGAGGGTATGCCGTTATAAGTCCAACCGTATGCGCAGTGCTTTGCTGTTCTGCGGTTATCGGCGTTCAATGATAATTGGCATCTGGAATGACACCGAACCCCCAACTATTAAGCAATGCCTACGCATCCGCAGGAGTCAAAAACTGCGAAATTGGACGTGGTGGTTGCCAAGGTTGCAACAGTGTAAACGATGAATTCTGCTGAACACTCTGCGTCTGCAGAGGGATTGAAACCGTGGTACTATAAATAGGTACCTGGCTGCAGCATACCACATGCGGGCCTACTGCTTCACCGCTAGTGCTTACCAAGATGACCCTTGGATCCACCGAGGAAAAAACCAGCCGCGTGGTTGTGACTGGAGAGTTTGCCCCTGGTGGTGTAATCCTATCTGGATATATCGACTTATACCTCTGAAAAGGCTCGCCGGATACAGGTGGAAGATATGGCGCGTATCCCGCCCCCGTAGTCATAGTTTGCGTCTGCTGATTATCAGACGGTGTATTTTGATTATCTGTTTGAGTAAGTTCCGATGAGTCCCCGGAAGTCATGATACTGTAAAAGAAAAAATTCAAAAAATTTGTGAATAATAAGCCTTATAGTTCAAAACCCTCTTTTTTTTTTATAAAGAAAAAGCAATTAAACAGTCTTGAACTAGTTCGACTTTCAATGAAAACACCACTTGATCATGCATATATTTTCCATAGAGTTAATTTGCCTGTTCAACACGCAAAGGGGAGGTTTAAGGATCTTAGAACAAGGCTCTCCGGTCCGGCTACCGTGAATAATCCTGGCCGACATGATGATATCGGGGGGGGGGGGGGAGGTGGTCAAGTGATTAAGTCCACCTCTGATAGCGGTCGCTGATCAGAAGGCCTCAAATAAAGTTGTAGGTGCTAGTTTAATAAAGAACTAACCTGTTAACCTTGAGAAGACGAGAGATGATGCTGATGACGTAAGACGTGTAGTAAACGATGATTACGTAATGTGATCGTGTCCCGAATGATAATTAAGGTTTGTATATATATAGGCAAACCCTAATTCTAGAACCATCTACGATAGTCATAATCCTTTCCATAACAAACTCCCCCGAATCACGGAGATAATTATGGAAAAGATACCAACTTGATGACCAAGTAACCGCCGTACCAGGAACAAAGACATTCGATACATCCCCGCATGCCGCATATCGCATACAAAGTACACGCATACGCATGCTAGCGAGTGCCCGCATACATATAGAATGCGCATGCGGGTTGCGGTATCATTAATAACTTACTTTCTGATAAAAATTGGGATTCACCATATTATTTAATTAATTAAGTGTGCAAGTATACAAGCAAAAAATACCATACATTTTAGCATATCATCCGTCCACAAATATTTCACACAAGGACTGAAAGAGAGACGAGATGGAGGGCGGACCCCTGGGCAGTTTACTGACATCTGCTTCCTCTTGGGCGGAAGGCTGGATGGGTGTGGAGACGGGCTGTTGGGACCAGCCTAAGATCGATCAATTTTTCTCAAAGAACATGTGGCTATTAAATAGCGTAAATTTTATTATAAAGTGGTAACCAAACAACAGCAATGAAATGAAAATGATAATTGTATTCCTGTTATCATTTGTTTCCTATATCCATTCACATTACCCCTATTGAATCAAGCACACTCTAAGAAATTTTTATAACATCTCGACCAATTTTATTAAATACAAATAAAAATACTCTTCGGTCTCAAATCTATTGTTCTTAAATAAAAAATACACATTCTAGAAAAAGTGACTAATACATGTACTTTTTCTTAACTTTTCAATCTTACCACTTACTTTTACCTATATTTTTGTCTTACATGTATAGATATGTACTCCAAAGTAGTGACACACAAAAAGCTTTATCACGTTATTCTTATAAATTTATAGAAATGAACAACTAATTTGAGAAATTTCAAAAAAAAAATAGTGGACAATAGAATTGAAGCGTATGGAACAAAAAGTACGTAATTTCAAATAATAAAATATCATTTTTATATTAATTTTATTAAAATTACAGTTTTACGTTTAATTTTACATATTTATTATTTTACTTTTTAAAAATTTAAAATATAACAAAACTTTGTCTCACTATTTTTAGTTAATTATTAGCTAATTATTTAATCATATATCACTAAATATATTTTAAAGTATTGTACAAAAAAATATTTTAAAACAGATGTAATGGTGTATAAGTAAATATTTATGATGTAAGGATCATCGCCCTAAATTTACAGCTTGTGGTGTCCATTGTCGATTTTCGGCGTTATTGATAATGGACACTTAATTCAATGGTCTATCAACACCGCTTCAACGTCGATTTCAGTGTCTATATTTTAGTGTTTTCAAACCGATACTGAAAACTTGTATGTTTCTTATTTATTTAACTTATTTTATTTTGTAATTGGTCTAAATAATATTTTTTCTCACCAAAACTTTAAAAGTAGACACCGAGTTACTCCTTCAATTTTTCAATATCAAAGTCCTTTTTAAACGAGATGAACATACAAAAAAAAAAACCATCACGACACTTTAGCATCCTCTCCCGGGGGCTAGAAGTAAATTTACTATTTTGCCCTTGGTTATATTCGTTATTTAATTTAAGTGAATTTTTAAGTATGTAATTTTCTTAATTAAGTCAGTTAGTCAAGTTCTCATTGTGATAAAGGTCACATAACATATTTGGTTAACCTCTTTTGACCTCGTTTAGTTTATACAAATGGGTGCGTAGAAATTCAGATTTCAGTTAAATACCCGCGTATTGTGTCACACCCCCTAAAAGGGACCGGGGGTCATATGTGACTAACCAATATCATAACTCAAGTGTAAAGCGAGAACGACTCTAAATGAGACGTTTTTAATAAAAACTAATGTATTTAAAGCATTGGAAAGTATTAAGTCATTACAAATGTAAATCCAAAATGTGAATGTAAACTTAAATATTTTAATGCAATAATATTATAACGACCCGTCCTAATCCATCTGGACGAATACATCACATTTGGTTACATCGCGAGGTATTTGGCCTCTATATGATACATTTTACAAACATTGCATTCGTTTTTAAAAGACAAACTTTCATTACATCGAAAGTTGACGGCATGCATACCATTTCATAATATATCCAACTATAATTGACTTAATAATATTCTTGATGAACTCAACAACTCGAATGCAACGTCTTTTGAAATATGTCATGAATGATTCCAAGTAATATCTCTAAAATGAGCAAATGCACAGCGGAAGATTTCTTTCATACCTGAGAATAAACATGCTTTCAAGTATCAACCAAAAGGTTGGTGAGTTCATAGGTTTATCATAACAATCATTTCAATATATTAATAGACCACAAGATTTCCGTTTATAAATATATGTACACTCGCAAGTGTATAAAACCGTTCTGCTTATGTTGAGGCCTCAGTAACCAACCTTAACAATATTATAATAAGTCATCTTCGCAAAAATGGATATGTACACTCGCAAGTGTATAAATAATCCTCGAAGTACTAAACATCCGCCCACTAGCTCTTATGTCTAGTGCAGCCTACAGGATGGGGGTGTTAAGCCTGATAGATCTATCTTTAGGATTCGCGCTTACATGCTCTTATAACATGTAACTAAGTTACCTAGCACATCAATCCGCAAAATATCATTTTTAATCACTTGTCTCTATTTCGTAAAGCATTTATAAAAGCAGCACATGTATTCTCAGCCCAAAAATATATATTGCAAAAGCAATTAAAAAGGGAGCAAATGAAACTCACCATACTGTATTTTATAGTAAAAATACATATGACGTCATTAAACAAGTGTAGGGTTGGTCTCGGATTCACGAACCTATATCATTTGTATATATATTAATACATATAGTCGAAATAGAACAATTTCATATATTATAACTTTATATATCATTTATTTAGTTTGTATATATATTTGAAAATGATTATGATTTATATAGTTTTATATATATATATATATATATATATATATATATATATATATATATATATATATATATATATATATATATATATATATATATATATATATATATTAAAATATATATATTAAAAATACCTAATTTGTTATACATGAACATTTATATAAAGGCCGTTAATATAATATATTCATACTTATATGTAATATTACTTATAAATATATTTTTATATACCTAATAATATAGTAAATAAAAGTTGTATTTGATTATAATGATAATATTAATAATAACATTACTTATAATAATAATTATAATAAGAATCATAGTAATAATAATAGTGATGTTAATAATAATACTTGTAACAATATTGAGTTTATTGTTAATGATAGTCATGATACGGATTTTAGTAATTACATAATAATAATACTCTTGATAATAATATTAATTATGTTAATATTAACAATTCTATTTTTTATAAAAAGATATTAGTACTAATATTTACGAAAATGATAATATCTCATGTTACTTTCATAATAATAATAATAATAATAATAATAAACATATTTATGATAATAATACTAGTAATACTCATATCATACAATTATTATTTATCATCCAAACATATCAAGTTATTATCATTTTCATAATAACAATAATATTTATAATACCTAATATTAATAATACTAATACTTTGTAATAATAACAGTAATAATGATAATGGTAATAACAAGAACAATAATAATAATCATAGTAATAAAATTAACAATAATAATAATAATAATAATAATAATAATAATAATAATAATAATAATAATAATAATAATAATAATAATAATAATAATAATAATAATAATAATGATAATAACTAATTACTAAAAATAATGATAATAGGAATGAAATTAAGAGTGTATACCCCTCTTGAAGCCTTTTCTAAAAAAATTTGATCCATACAAGACTCGAACCCGTAACCTCCCGCTACTACACCAACACCCTTAACCGTGGGGCTATTGCCCTTTTTCTGTTTTATAACCCCATCCGAAATATATAACACATATACATTATCTCTATCTTCTTCTTCCTCAATTTCAACTTTCATTCGATAAATCCTCTTAATTCCTAATATCATTATTATTTGATGTAACAAAAAATAATAATTGAGATGTCGTTTAAAAAAATAAATAAAAAAAGTAAAAAAAAGAAAAGCATAGCAGCCCTCGTCGCTGTTATGAATAACTTAAAAAAAATTTAATTTTGCACAAGGTTATGATTTAGATAAATGTTATAACACAAATTAAGTTTAAAATCATTTATAGAGTCTATCTCAATCCTCAATTCCACTTAAATCAGAATAGAAATTTCGAATTCGATTGAAAAACATTCTTTGACTTTTTCAATTTGTTACTTTGACTCAAAAATTCGATTTCAATTCAATGAATTGAAGATTGAAACTTTGCAGATATTTTGAGTACTAGATTCTCAATACTTCTATATTTTTATATTTTGAAATCTAGTATGAAATCTGGCTTTTGATGTTTTGAGTAATAACAGGGGATATCGAATTTCTTTAAAAAAAAAAACTAATTTAACAGTTATGATTACTAGTTGTTGATAGTAATTTAAATGGGTTCCATAAAATCACAAGTTGTCGATTGTTATATAGAGATTACAGTATCAACATGAATTTAATAGAGTAAATCGTACAGAAAGAAAAAGAGAGAAATATATAAAATAAATAAAGGGTGATATGTATAGCTAACTGATTTTAACCTTATTTGTAATTGAATTCAGTACGTAAATAATTTAAGGGACAAGAACAAAAAAAATAGAACAGTAAGATAGTGATGCAAAACAGAATTTGACTCTATATGTAATTTTATTTATAATTAATGTTAATATTAATAATTAATAAATATAAATATATTAATAATAATAATATTATCCATATTATTAGAAATAATAAAAATACTGATAATTATAGCAATAGAAATAATAATAATATTACTAATCAAAACAATACTAATAATAATAATAGAAATAATAATAGTAATAATAATATCAATAATACTAATATTAATATTAATACTAATAATGAGAGTATTACTAATAATATTAATATAACAATTATGCTCATCAAATTTCATATTTATATAATATGTATTAAATTAATAATATTAGTAATACTGATATTACTTTAAATATTGAAACTAATAATATATCAATTATATTTTTAGTTGTAAGTAAGTTTAATATTATATTTTATTAGTTATGTCATTTTTTAATAATTTATTATATATCCTATGATAACATTTATTTGATATTGAATATTATATATATTATTAATTAAAATTATGTATATACATATAAGTTTATAATAATATCATGTATCTTATTTTACATATTTATTTTCTAATGGTTAAATTTTATTTTTTTTACAATTTCAAGCTAATATACATATTCTTACATCTATATATACATGTTTATTTACAAACAATTGTTCATGAATCGTCGGGAATAGTCAAGGGTTAATTGCATCCATTTAAACAGTTCAAAAATTTTAAGACTTAACTTTACAGACTTTGCTTATCGTGTCGAACCCATATAAAGATTAAGTTAAAATTTAGTCGGAAATTTTCGGGTCATCACAGTACCTACCCGTTAAAAAAATTTCGTCCCGAAATTTGGGTGGAGTCGTCATAGCTAACAATAAGAATGTTTTCATGACGAATATGAGTTGATAAATAGAGTTTTATTACCATAGATTAATATGGATAAAACAATTCGATTACTCGAAGAGTACGAGTGAAGCTATCACAAAAGAGTGAAATGAATAATTGCATGTTCGTCTTAACCAGTGACGTAGTCACAGTTGATTTCCGGAATTCAAGAGATTTAGAGGAAATCTTCAAAATCTAAATAAGATTTGAGCCTTCGGAATTTAAGGAAATTAGGATCTTTTTAATTAAATGTGGTCATCTGTCTTGATTGCTACGTCTGATATTTTCATTATAAATTAAACCCTTCCGTTCCATTATTTTCATCACTCCTATACTTTCTATCTTAATTCTTACTTCTAAAAGATTGTGAAAATGATTCATCCAGTTCTAATCCTTGATATTTTCCTAACTATCATTTCTGTCACCCTTCTTTTTAATCTTCCACGTGATACTATTCTTAATTCTACCGTGTCTTTATATTGCTATTCGTATTAATATCCACAGTTTGTAACCTCCGTGTTGTTATTGAGATTTATATTTTCTCTTATTTTTCGGAGCTCTTTGCCTTTTTATTTTCTCCTCGACCTCTAGTAAAGCGAGTAATGGTCCAGAATTCGTAAGTACGGAGTTTCGAATGAACTTAATGTTCTAAACAAGAAAGAACGTAATAGCACGATTTGATTTGTCAAAATACCAGAATCACTGAGGATAGAACTATCAAGAATATATTTTCTTGATATGTTCATAGGTTGAACAGATTGAACGAGTTGTGTAACATGGCACATGATGACATTATAGTCTATGAATCATCATATTTCATTAGAAATTCCAGCATGACTTACTGTAATATAGTCATGTTGGCCAAGTGTCATTATATTATACTAACTCATGCTCAAATTCTTAACACTTCTCCAGAATTCATTCGTAATTATACTTAGATTTTACAGAAGTTTCCAATATAATGGAATACAGAAAGCACAAAGAGGTATATAATTTCGGACAAGAATACTTATGAAAATATCCTCAGAAATATCGATTATATTTATGATGATATTTTGGAATTTCTAAAAAAATTTCCGCAAGATTTTAACATGAGTACGGAGCAAGATATTCATTGAAGGTTTCATTGGATCCAGAATTACCTGGATTCTTTGAATATATGGTATGGTCCTTGTATTTGGCCTTGGTCTCCTTCATGGTTTGCTCAATCTATTTTTCAGTACCAAATTGTCTATCGAGCGTTCCTAATGCTCCCTTCTTTATCATCAAACTTTTGGCCGTTTAGACCATCTATAGTTTTTCTGTTTCCTCTGCATTTAATGTTACGATATCTAAATCATCGGTTATTAATCCGAGGTGGTTTCAAAAGAATTGTGTTTTTAGGTGATTAAACGCTGATGGTAATCGTCAAGATACAAAGGATGTTTAAGATGAAATCAAGTGGCAAACTTGAAGAATTGTTTAGTTTCATATGTTATAATCAGTATTTTTATTCATTTTAATTGTCCAATGTTAGTAGTCCACAGTTGATAGTCCACAGTTAACAGTCCAATAATTCCTATATAGCTTAATATATAATATTCGAATTAATTAATACGTATCGTGACCCGTGTACATGTCTCAGACTCGATCAGAACTCAAAGTATATATATTATTGTAGAATCAACCTCAACCCTGTATAGTGAACTCGTGCATTACAGCATGATGAAACATGACTAAGAACTTCGAGATCAACAGGTTTAATTCACACAAAGGCGGAATTAGTGAATCAAACTAATCAAAGTGAATATGGGTAGCTTTTTAGGATTAAATTAGTCAAACCACAACAAGGATTGTGATTAGATTAATGCCTAGAGCTATTATTCACTACCAGGAGTGATTTAGGTTGAGAGAGAATCAGATCAGGTGAACCAGATCTGAGTGATTGTGTGTGAGAGAGGCTTAACCTAAAATGAAGAACATAAGACTTTATATACCCCTGCTGTTGACTCACCCGTACGAGTCATCCATCACACGTACGAGTTGGCTTCATCAGCCGTACGGGTGATCACTCACTCGTGTCTTCTCATTCAGGTTATAATTATGACTTAGCTCAGCATCAACCGTGCGTATGAGCCTGTCAGTCGTACGGGTGATGCTTTACTCATACGTCTGACTAAGTCTACCATAGTCAAACATCCGTATCGCGTTCCTACAGTACCTGTAACTACATACAAACACAGATAGGATAATAACGAGTGATTATGGTATCCCATAAACTGAAGTACTAAACACAAACGTAGGCAAGATGTCTAGGGACTTACAAAACATGCATCAACAACTCCCCCTAGGACCTAGACCATCGATTACAATAAAGTAAACGTCCATGAAATACATATAAGTCCAAAAGTAGCATCAGTCTAATATCAATTACATATCCAGATTCTCTCTCTCTCTCCAAAATACATCATCATCAAAAAAAAAAAAAAAAAACAAAAACAAACAAAATTACTAACTAGCATCACAGTACTCGATTCACATCATCTGGCTTGAACTTGGTTTGAGCTTTGAGCATCACTTTCTCTGTTGAGGTATGCATAGAGGACATCGATCACACATAGATATCTCATAGCTTCCTCCTTTCGATCGTCTCTGAATGTAATGTGATGGCGGTGAAGAGTCTCCACATCAAATCTCGACAAGTTCCTCAGCCACATATGATCTAGAATCCTCACATTGTCGAACTGTATGCTTCCATCATCCTTCTCAATTGCAGTCAAGATCATTGCTTCTTCCGACAACTCATCATAGAACCACCATCTGAAGTTCTTACAGCTATTCTTGGGTAATGGTATCAAGGGAGATTGTTTCATATACTTAGCTGGATGGAACTTAACAACACGGATAGGTCCTCCCTTAGAATTTTTCTTTGTCGGGTGTATGGAAAACCTAGCGGCCGTTGACTTAAAGATGTCCCATTTCCCTGTCTTATACTCATATCTGAGTTTTCTTTGAAACAACTTGGAAAGGTCAAAATCTTCAGCGTTCAACATCTTCAGCTTCGCAAGCTGCATGATCTCGAAGTACGGTAGAGTTTTGAAGTGACTTGGACGTGCCATATAATCTACTCCTCCTTCCCTCTTGATCGCAAAACAATTGAACTCCTTGAAATAGCCCCAACTTAAAGTTTTACCCTTGGAGTACTTCTTGGTTCTTTTACCTTTCTCATAGAAACTGACAAACTCCGGCTCGAGTTCTGGCTTATCTACTTGATCAGGGTTAACAACGTTCTGTCTCCACCAACTTTGACGATCTTCGTCTTCCTTAACGTTTCTATTCACTTTAACCCTATCATGTTTGAACCATTCATTAATCTCATTCCATGTCTCGGCTTTAGCTTGTTCGGCTCGGAGTTTCTTATCTTTCAATTCAGTTTCTTTTCTTTCTTTCTCAACGAGCAGTTTCTCATGTCGGATCTTCTTGTTCCTTTCTATCATAACATCCACTTCTTTAACTTGTTCTTTGTATACCTTCCCCGCCTTTTCTAATTCAATTAAGTTCTTTCTTTTCTCCTCACAACTCATATTGAAGAAGTCACTTAAGGTGTTGAGTGACGGATGCGAGTATGGCTCAAGCAAAGGCATAACAATCTCAACTTCTTATTTTTCTTCTTCATCATCAGATTCTGTCACAAATTCATCCTCGGACTCAATAATCACATCCTCTTTTAAATTATCTTTACCAACAGAATCTTCACTCTTCTCATCTTCGAACAGATCAAAATCACTTAAGTTGATATTTTGGATTGATTCGGGAGGGATACTTGACAATGACTCTTCTTGTGGAGCCTTGTTTTCAGCTTTAGCTGTCTCTGCATTCTCCGTATCATTTTCGCTATCGTATGCCAGAGCAGCAAGCTGTTCCATCGGAAACTCACTTGGTGGAACGTCCCCCTTTTCTGCATCATTAAGAACATTTGAATAATTAATATAATATTCAGCAGTAAAGACCTCACCATATTCATTAAAACTTTGAATAGGTATCACTAACGGTATATCAAAAGAGGGTCCTCCAGTTCCAGCATCTTTTTCATCATCTTTTTCATCACCTTCTCCCAAATCAGGAGAATACTCTTCTTCTCTCTCCTTAATCAACTTGGTTTTACTAGAGGTAAGCTGTTTAATCTTTTCATTTAACTTCTTCAGTTTCTCCCTATTCGCACTCTTAATCGCCAAAAACTTCTTCTTCAACTTATCTGTTCTTTCCTTCTGACGGTCCAGTCTATCAGATAACCTCTTGTTCTCTTCCACCAATGAATCGATCTTAGCATTACTGATCTTCTTCTCCTCAGTAGCTTGATTCTCCAGATTGGTTATTTTTGTGATCAACGACAACAGTAGATTATGCTATGTCTTGTATTCATCTGACGTGACCTAAGGTGTTGTTGTGGCAGGTTTTGGTGAGGTAACAGCAGCTCTTGCATCCTTCATGAAACCGGATGGCTTTCTCTGAGCTTGTTGCCTTGAACATCCCTGTGATGATTTCTGAGGTGACTCATAAGAATACTTCGTTCTTTTCTCCTTCTTCTTGAGTAGTTCTGCGGTCATAGGATCCTTTCCTTTCCTTTTTCTCTGAATTAAGCTGGCATCCTCCTCTGTTGCTTCATCATCACCCTCGATAATCTCATCATCAATATTACCTCCTCCTTGAGCATTACCAGCAGCTTTCTGATTATCACCCTCACCTTCCTCATCGGTAACTTCGTAGTTAGAGTCTGAATCCTCATTCCTCCAAGCATTACCTGCTGGGCATCAATAGTTCTCCTTAATAAGATGACAAATGAGCTTTCTATTAAAGTCAGGCTTTAAATCCTCATTCCTTGTCTCTTTCATTCTGCGGAAAGTTATCGGATTCATCGGCTTTAGGTGGATAATATCCTCTTCAAGCTTAGGTAGATCAGGTACAACGTCATTAATGATTAATTGAAGAAAACGGGCATAGATCAGGTATCTCTAGGAAGAACTGAAGTGGTTTGCTTTGAAATATTAGAAAACAAAACCCAAAAAATCGTATGGAGACATACTCTGCACTTTCTCGTTCAACTTATCAAAGCCTGATTTGCGTCCACTCAAACAATGCATGATTACATGAGCAAGATATCTAAACTGTGGTGGCAGACATGTCTTCACCAGCTCAGATTTGCCAACAAGGTAACCAGAGTAAGCACATCTTCTGAAACAACCATGGATTTGTTCTCTACTGATAGTCATATGGGAGCATTTCTTGTCATTGAAACCTAAAATCCTTCTAATCACATCCTTAGAAACAGTAATATCATGACCTTGAATCTTACTAACAAGCTTATCTTCATCAACATCCAATACAGCATTTCTCCAGAACTCTCTCTGATGACTGTAGTATGGTGTGCATTCAGTAGAAATAGCAGTGTGTATCCTTGATCTCTTAAGAAATTTGATAATCTCCTTAAAGTGAGAACCTCTCTCTAAAGTAGTGTCATAGAGAGCGACTTGATTGTTCAGTTCACCCTTCTCTAGAGGAATCTCTTGCTGAGCAGGTGGGATGATCGGATTCACTTGAGGATTAGCTTGTGGATTAGTTATTAACCGGAACGTTTACTTGTTGTTCTGCCATCTGATGATATCTAAATAGGAACAGAAACATTTACAGAACAGTTAGATATATAAATCAATCACCATAAAACATCATAGCATTTGCATTAAAGTGTCATAAACATGTTAAACAGGATGGAACGTACGAGTGACAGTGTCACACGAGCGGCTGAGAGATCAACCATGCGGGTGATATAGTCACTCGTGTCACTGTTGACACGTTTGAGCAGTAATATGGTTTTAGACAAAGTACACGGTTGAGGCATAAATTCTGAGCGAGTGAGTCAACCGTGTGGTGACTCGTGCAGTTAATTACACGTGTCAGCTGTTGCAGACGAGTGATCAATAAAATCAAGACAAACGAGTGAGCTCAAAGGTCCACACGGTTGATCATTAACCGTGCACTGACTCGTGTGAGTCATGTCTCACGCGTGCGAGTGACGTCACTCGTGCATGTCTGATGAAACCGAATATTAAATGCCTTTTTCAAATCAACAAAATCACATAATTGTGCATTTTATGGACCGATTTACATCACGATAGCATTATAAGGTTCCGTAAAACATAAACCAATTACAGATACACATCAAAACAACCTTCAATTTCATGAAATTCGAGTTGTACACACTTAGGGTTTCGACTCATTAAAACAACAAATTAAGGTACTAAAACTCGATGAAATCATACCTAATAGGTGGCGCTGGATTCGTCTAAAGATGCTTAATGTTCGTTACAAAGGAATGCTTGATCGGTGATGATCGAATTTATAGTGAGAAAAAAGTGTTGGGTGCACAAGTGTGAGCTGTTGAGCTCATCACCCCTATTTATACTCTCGTGATCAACAGTGCGGTTGATCACACGATCCACCATCAAACGCGCGTCTCACCTAAATCACACGTGTGTGTGACCTAATTGTCTTAGGACAAGATTGATCAGGGTCATCCGTTCGGTTAACCTCAAACGTGTGGTAAATCGTACGGTTCACACATCAAGCGTGCGAGTGAGCACTTAGGCAATTTCAAAACTTCAAAATTTTACAACCTTAGGATTTCGACTCGTTCGGCAATCTTAGATCTAACAAGCACTTTCAACTTGAGTCGAAAATAACTAAACCTTCAAGAAATGACCATTAACACTTAGGAAGATAAAATCCTAACCTAAACAAGGTTATTACTCTAATCATCCTGTGTTCCAAGAGTAAATCCTACAGTGTAATGTCAACTTAAGTTCATTAGCAATCTAAATCATCAATGTCCTTCAAACAGTCACAAACTCTACAAACTTCTATCTCATGGATTTGGTAGCCCAATATCTTGATCTCAACAAAGTTCTTTCAGATGTCGTTATGCACTCAGAGGATAATCAGAAAAACAAGGAAATGATAAAATCTTTATGAATTTTCTGATGTAAAATGTCATGCAACTAATAAGACATTCTATCATGAAATGCAATAACATGCAAACCAAAATCTTTTTGTTGTTTTATAGTTTTCATTGCAAACAAAATAACAGTACAGATATATAAGACATACAAATCCACATTCTTTTTGTGAGCAAGATGATTAACTATTTTTTTTTAAAAAATGGATCAGAACTGACATATTGAATCAATTTCTGATGTTCATTCCTAATTATCCAGTCTATGTCTATTGTCATGTAATTACTGATATCAATCCTCATTAAACATGAACATATTCATTCCGGACACTTCGACAATCATGTTGGCATTAATTACTTGAACACTATAAAGCAATGATTTTTGAGATAATGCTAAGTTCATTAATCCTTGATTCTTCCATCACTTATGATTGTGCATTTTTATTAGGTTGTCAATTCATTACACGTAACTTTCCGTTATCTCTTTCCATGTACTTTATTCAAATTGAACATGATGGTTCTCACGGCATTTTGAATAACCCTGTCAGCCTTTGGCTTCTACCAATGTGTTGACAATCTTTAAACTAGTTGGCTCGACTGATCTCAGAGTATATTGGATTATCCGAATAGGCGCACTATTTACCGTGGGGATTAGTCTATAGTTAAAGCAGACTTGCCTGATGGTCGTCACACGAAATAAATCTCGAGGCCCTTAACTTCTTTATGTTCAAGTTGTCATGGAAAACGGAATAGAAAGTTAAACTTTCATATATATATATATATATATATATATATATATATATATATATATATATATATATATATATATATATATAGAGAAGTATCTTTCCAACTTACAGTCTTAATGGATATAACTCTAAATTGCAGACGACAAGAATCTTGATAGTTCAGTGTGAACGTCGTGATTAAACAATTCAAGCTGCGCGGGGGCGCCACACTAAGAATGATCTGAGTTCTTTATGAGCACATCATGAATCAGTATTCTTCATACTTTTCAGGACTTTGCCATCTTGATACGCCAATTTTATTGACATTGATTTTCTTATGATATTTTATTTTTCAGCATATCACTGTCTTTTGATATATTGATTTTGAACGCCATCACGAGTGGATTTTCCATTTTTATGCATGAACTCATGTTTCTTTGTTGTGTGCTCAGATCACTCGAAGGTGTTCTCCCTTAATTGCTTGAACGGTCTGCAATAAGGAATTATACTTTTCAACCTTAAGTGAGAAGGGACACTTACTTTCGACATAAACTAATTTTCTCTGTATTTTCAGTGTTTAGTTTCGATTATTAAGTCTCAGGCCCGTGACAACGTGGTATACACCAGCCAAACAGATAATCCTCAACCTTTTAAATGAACTATTGAATGTCCCATTCATAGCTGTGAAGTTGAATTGGTAGAGCAACGTTGAATATTGCTTGGGGACATCCAACACCAACTTTCTCTAATGATTATCAATTATGATAGGGGATACCCTCAACCGACTGTTGAGTTCCTCAACAACTATCATTTCATACAGTTTCGGAGATAATTAGGTGATTACCTTCAAACGCTACAGATCGTCCATGACTTCTGAATCTTAGATGATCATTATTCTTATTATGATTGTCTAATGCCAAGAATTCATAAGTCACATCTATCAGTACATCACACAACAGATAGACATAAACGTTCAAATCAGTCATTACTAATCAAATATATCAATTCTCAGTACAGTAATTTCTTCACGTCCAACATATTAATCAAAACAAGCTCATTTTCGGATTTTTCAACTTTTTAAGAATTTCTGTTGAGGCATTTTTCACTTTTTAGGTATTTTCTGCTGATAACATATACTCCCCCTAAAATGCTGAAATATAAAATCTTTTTGTGTTTTAGCATTTTAACCAAACAGAAAATAACTACAGACTAGCATGCAAACATGAGATAAATCATGCAAAGGAATGCAGACAGAAAGCAAAAAAATATGCAAATGATAATTAACAACCAAAAATCTACATGTCATGCATCCTACATGCAAAGTCTAAAAGCTTGACTAACCCTCACACACAACATCCGTAATTACTTTGTCTCGATCAACAATGCCATTCATCTCTAGTAGGAGTAAGAACCTAGATTTATCAAAAGCCTTAGTATATAGGTCAGCCCTTTGGTCCTTAGTACCTATTCTCTTAACCTCAATAATCTTTTTCTTATGACAATCCCTAAGAAAATGATATTTAACACCTATGTATTTAGTCTTAGAATGCTGAACAGGATTCTTGGTGATCGCTATAGCAGCAGTATTATCGATATAAAGAGGAGATAAAGAGATTCTTAGCCCGTAATCGCGAAGTTGTTGTTGGATCCAAACAACTTGTGAACAACAACTAGCAGTAGGTATATATTCAGCTTCATACGTGGAAAGAGCAACTGCAGTTTGTTTCTTGCACTGCCAGGTCACCAGCCTTTCACCTAGAAATTGACATCCTCCTGATGTAGACTTGTTGTTGATTTTGCAACCAGCATAATCTGAATCGCTGTAAGCTACAAGATCAAACTTCTCATCGTTCGAATATTAGATGCCGAGATTTGGCGAATGCAACAGATAACGTAGAATTCTTTTGGCAGCTGTATGATGAACTGTATTCGGATTAACTTGATAATGAGCACACAGACATGTTGCGAACATAATATCCGGCCTGGACGCAGTGAGATACATGAGCGATCCGATGATTGCTCGATAGTATGCAGGATCAACAGGTTCTCCTTCGCACTCTAGCGAAATACCATGATTCACAGCTAACGGAGTTGACACAGGACGTTCTTTCGTCATACCGAATCATTCGAGTATATCATTTACATACTTTTCTTGATGAAGAAAAATATCATTACTAGTCCGTTCGACTTGTAAACCAAGAAATTAGTGACCCAATTTACTCATTTCGAACTCGTCCTTCATCATCTGTTCGAACTCATCAACGAGTTCTTGCTTAGTAGCACCGAAGATAATATCGTCAACATAAATCCGGACTAAAATAATGTCGTCATCTTGAACTTTTGTGAACAGAGTACAGTCTACCGTGCCCATTTGATATCCTTTTTCAATCAGATAACTCGATAACCGTCCATACCAAGCTCTAGGAGCTTGATGTAAACCATAAAGGGCTCGACGTAATCGGTAAACTTTGTCAGGATGAAGATGATCTTCAAAACCCGGAGGTTGACTGACATATACCCTTTCATTTAGCTTACCATAAAGAAATGCACTCTTAACATCCATTTTATAAATTTTAAACTTCATAAAAGACGCGAAAGTCAAGAAAATGCGAATCACTTCCAATCTGGCAACAGGAGCGAACACTTCATCGTAATCAAATTCAAGATCTTGCTGATAACCTTTAGCAACTAATCTTTCCTTGTTACGGGTAACATTGCCATCTTCATCGAATTTGCACTTCCAAACCCATTTGAGGTCGATTACTTTCGCACCATGCGGCTTAGTAACTAACTTCCAAATATCTAGACGATGGAATTGCTGAATCTCTTCTTGCATAGCCATCACCCAATCAACATGCTTCAAAGCTTCTTTTGTTGTCTTTGGCTCTATTCTAGAAATATGACATGAGTACTCGTAATATGCAGCAGCGGCTGTCATATGAGTATCAACTTGACCATCAAACTGAACTTGTCTTCTTGTCCTAATGCATGCATTTTGATCTCCAATTATATTTTCTATAGGATGAGCAGCTGTAGTTCTGGGAACTGGGTGTGCGGGAACAGGTATTTCTCGATGTAAATTCGTAGTATCTCCATCTTCAGGATTATCAGAATTGTCACTCGAAATATCAGATCCACAGGTATCATACACTGGATCAACATCTTGATCTGAATCTTGTGCTGGTTCAATGACAGTAGGTAATGGAGTTGGAGTAGGTGCAGATACTTCTGGCTCGTTCTGTAAATCAAACAGCATTTGTAACTCTACTTCATTCTCCGTCTGATCTGGAGCAAGATTAAATGAATCAATCAGCTCATCATAGTTGTAGATCCAAGGATGACTTTTGGTAGCAGTCATTGGATGTCAACTTCAGACCATTCTTCAACACATCTCGTCTCATTGTTGAAAACTCTCTTGTTAGGAGAACTGTAACCGAGAAATACTCCAATAACCACTTTAGAATCAAACTTTCTTCCTGGTTTTCTCTTCAAAATGGTACACGGGGCACCAAATGGTTCTAGATGCTTCAATGATGGTTTTCTCCCATGCAATAACTCATAGCAAGTCTTACCCAGTCGTTTAACAGTTAATACCCGATTCATAGTCTAACAAGCATTTGCAACAGCTTCACCGCAAAAATGAACAGGTAAAGATGAATCAGCTAGCATAGTTCTAGCAGTCTCAATTAAAGCCCTATTCTTTCTTTCAGCAACACCATTCATCTGTGGAGCGTATGCAGAACTGAATTGCATATTGATACCTTTTTCGATACAAAAACCTGCAAGAAATTGATTCTTGAATTCTGTACCATTGTCACAACGAATCTTTCTGACTTTCAAATTAAAACCTGTCTCTAATCGATTGATTAGCACTTTCAAGTTCTCAAATGTATCAGACTTCTCTTTCAAGAACATTACCCAAGACAATCTTGAATAATCATCAGTTACCACCAGACAATACTTACTTCCATCAATGCTTTCAAAACGGATTGGACCGAAAAGATCCATATGTAACAATTCAAGTGGAGCAGAGATAGGATTGTACTTTACCAACTTATGAGCTTTCTTGCTCTGTTTACCCTTCTTACACGAAACACATGTACCTGGAATCTGAAAAGATCGAAGATCAACACCTTCTACAAGATTGTTGTGAACCAGATGGTTTATCTTTCGAAAACTTAAATGACCCATGCTTTTGTGCCATGTAATAGAATCTTGTTCAGTCGCTTTAGAAACAAAAGCTTGATGATGTTCAGCAGTTGAAGTAGCAAAATTCATATCTAGCATGTATAAATCAGCTTGTCTAGGAGCCTTCATCAAAATCATTTATGGAGGAATCATAAAATCTGGTTTCAAAATGTAGCTGAATTCGTCATCAAATGCTACTTTGAAGGATTTTTCACAAATTTGTGAAACCGACAATAAATTGTTTGCAAGCTCTTGACAGTAGTTTACTTTGTCAAAACTAACTTTATCATTCTTCAACAAACCTTGAGCTGAAATGTGACCTCCTTTATCTCCAACAAATGCAACATAACCTCCCTTAATTGGGTGTACATCCTAGAGAAGAGATAGCTGTCCAGTAATATGTCTCGAAGCGCCGCTATCCACTATCCACTATCCAGGTGTTGTTTGCAGGTAGCTTGGTTCCCTGCATATCACATTAAAAGATTTAATTGATAATGGGAACCCATGCCCGGACGGCAGTAGGTTGTCCATTAACACCCATAGCTTGAAATTCCATCCATTTCCCATTTGAGTCAGGTGGAACCTCATCGTCTGAAACCATAAACTTAGACAGTTTAGAAGAAGCAACATTGCTCTTCTGGTTTTTCACATTTTGCTCATCTTCAGAGCGATTTACTCGTGGTCTGTTACGGGAAAAGTATTTCCTACGACTAGCTTTTTGTGAAGGTGATCGTGCCTTAAATTCATAGGCTTTACCTCGATCACTTGATTCGGCAACTCTTGCCTCGGTATCCTTCTTAGAAACCTTCATCTTCACAGGGGAAATTAACCTATTGAAGTTCTTTCTCTTATAGTCTCTATAGACAACATTTGTCGTATGTCTTCTAGTTCGAACTTCATCATGAACAGGTGAACCTGTTCTGTGAGCATGAGGTGATCGGTGATCATCATATGTGAGGTCAATCTTACATCTTGGTGTTCTATACCTTGTAGGACAGTTAGCAGTAATGTGTCCAAACACACCACAACTAAAACATTGTCAAAATTCTCTATATCCTCTAGATTGATATTGATTATTAGAGTTAGAGGAAGAGGGATCTTGTGTTTTTGCAAACACAGGAGAATCGTTTGAACTCTTTCTAGGAACAGGTTTAGATACACGTTTAGGTGTAACCGGTGGAACCACTCTTTTAGCAAACTTTAGATTTTTCATAATCCGAATTGGCTCATCAGGTGTTATCACCTTCCTTTTCTCCGACTTATCTCCTAGGCCAGTTTTCTTATCTTCCTCATGATCTAAAGATCCTTCAGCGGTATCATCAGAAGGTGCATTCTCAGTTGAGCTACACTTTTTGTTCTTCTCAACATAGTCCTCATAACTAGGTGGAATACAGTCTTCTGGTCGTCCATCAACAACATTTGCATTAACAAATTTGTTCTGAAATGGTGGGGTTGCGGCCTTTAATCCAATACCATTTCCCTTGGTGCCATTTAATTCCACCATTAATGCATTCCATTCTGACGCACTTGCCCAACATTTCATCTTAATTGACATAGCTTCTAAATCAGCTTTAACACATTCATTTTCTTTCTTCAATTCGTTTATTGTGTCAACACGTTTAACTAAAGCTTGATTTATATCAAAGTTATAACATTTAAGATCGTGAAGTTGTTTTTTATAAACTTTGATTTGCTCTTTCAACTCATTTTTAACCTTAGTGGTCACATGGTCAGCATGCCATTTTTCTTTCATTTCCTCATATGCCTTAGTTAAATTATCTATTGCTATCTTAGATTCAGCACATTTAACACATTCAATAATAGTAGATGGATCAGAAGATACCTGTTGAGCATTATTTGATGAGGAAGTCTCAGCCATAAATGCAAAGAAATCAGTCTTCTTCCCATCATCGAGCTCATCTTCTGATTCTGACGAGTCTGTAAGAAACTCTGAAGTATCAGTATCTTTATCCAAATGAATCTGCTCAAGTTTATCCCATATATCCTTAGCTTTTGTCAAACCGGAAACCTTTTCAAGATCACTAGCTGATAAGCACATCTTCAATAAGTCAACTGCTTGATTGTTCAATGCTTCAAAATCAGTTTGATCTACCCAAATATGATCAGCTTTATCTTCAACCTCTGATTCTGATGTCTTGTTCGAATCATCAATTTCTGAATTTACACTCTCGAGATTTGAACCTTCACCCAAAAGAACTAACATCTCCAATTCAACAGCAATCATTCTACCCCATTCGTCTAATTCCTTATCAGCATCAACCAATGTTTCTTCACTATGATCTGCTTCTAGACTGTCTTCAAACACTGAGGTATCACCATACTTATCCTTCCAACTGTTGAAGTAGTAGTCCTCTAATGATGTCGGTGAAACACTTCCAGATTCAGGTGTACGAGGAACTGAATCATGTGCCTTTTTGAATTTGCTCACAACTTGCTTCTGAACCTTCTCTTTTCGAATGGTTCTTGACAATTCTTCAGCTCTTTTAGCACGAGCAGTCAGCTTCTCAATTATGTTTTGACTAGTGACGCAGTCTACTTCTACTTCGGTGATCTTTGCCATGTTGGCTTTAGGTTGTTGGTCAACCACATTTAACTTCATAGACCAATCATCATCGTCTCCATGAATAACAACCTAAGCTTTGTTCGAACTTTCAGCTGCATCAGCTTCATTTAATTTATCAGTAATGTAGATCTCATGTTTAGTTGAATGACTCTGAGAACTGTAGTTCTGATTCTTGAACGGATTACGATTACCCTGCTTCTTCTGTTTTGTGCACTGTCTTGAAAAATGACCTAATTCACCACAGTTGTAACAAGTAACATAATTCATATCAAAACCCAGTTTTGTATCATTGGTCAGACTGATCGGTTTCCCAGTTCTCTATTCATAATCTCTAGTACGTCTCACAAGATTTGCCATACCCCACATAATATCCATCTTCTCAGCTTCGTTCTTATCAAGTTGATGATAATCTTCAGTTGTTAACATCTGATGCAGTCGGCTTAGATGACTCAGTAGTATTCGAGGTAGGCTGTGATTGATTGTTGAGTGAACATGGTAAAACTTGTGGTGGATACGAAGTTTGTTGAATAGGTGCACTGCTAACATTCAAACCATACATATTCTGATTGTTCGTAGCAAAAGCTGTTTGAAATGGTGCATGAGCCGACTTAGGCGGTGTGTAACCATTTGGACAGTACATTTTGGTGTCTTGAACTTGTTTAGACCTCTTGACTTTGTTTAACAACTCTAGTTCTTCTTCCTGAAGTCTTGCAATAAACGAGTTCACTGTAGTAGTAGCTAATTCTCCACTAGTTTTCATAGTTAATACAAAACCATTCCATTCTAACGGTAATGCTCCAGCTAGACATGTCACTTTGTCTTTCTCTTCAATAGTTACATCATGCTTATGTATTTCAGCTAGCAAATGACGATATCTTTCAACCAATTCTGTAATAGACTCTCCAACTTGCCAGTGAAAACGATCAAACTCAGCTTTCAGCTCTAAACCTTTTCTAGTTCTGTAAGATGAATTTCCTTCATTGAAAGTACGAAGTGCTTCCCATATCTTGAATGAATTATCATGACACAGAAATTGATGGAAAATCGGACCATCAAGAGCACTTGTCAAATTACAGTACATCTTTTTCTTCAAGTTATACTCCTCACGTTCTTCAGAAGTCATGTTATGTAAAGTATTCAACTCATTCGTAACTGGTGAACGTGGCCATTGAAATTCGGTTTCAATGTACTTCCAAAGCTTCATGTCTTGACCATCATACCAAATCTTAAACCTCGACTTCCAAGTAGAATAATTATCCATATTCAGTAACCTCGGACATTTCGTACCACTTCCTGATTCACTCTCAGCAAGGAGTAATCGTTGAGTCATATTCGTAATGCTCTGAACTAACGGTGCGGCCAACGTGTAATCATTTGAATTAAACATCTTGAAAACTTTACCAAAGGGTAAACCGTGAGGTTCAGGTTATCAGTCGTACGTGTGATAGTATCAACCGTACGCGTGAAAGTATCAACTGTACGTGTCACAGACTCAATCGTACGTGTTACTACTTAACCAACAAAACCGAACACTAAGTATCAACAGTGCGAGTAACAATCACCCGTGTGATTACTCGTACGTGTCACAATCAACCGTTTGATCACCCGTGTGATCAGACTGTAGTCACTTAACCTCAAAAGGTTATGCTAATCCGTGCGTGTGAGTTCACGAGTGACGATCAACCATGTGGTCAACCGAGCGTGTGATCAAAAAGTTTGACCCACTCGTGTGAACTTCTGTTCAGCTCAAATCACCCAAAAACCTTAAAAATTGATGTTAAACCTCAATTTCTTCGTCCAAAAGCTAGATTAGCACTAAACAAACATAAACACACTCTCTAATTACAATTACACACGTAAAAATGATTCCTTTTTAATTAAAATCACTTTTATCTCAAAAACCCAAATAATAAACCCTATTAATCACCAAAAATCATTTGATGATGTTGAAATCACAACCAACGCTCTGATACCAATGATGAAACATGACTAGGAACTTCGAGATCAACAGGTTTAATTCACACAAAGGCGGAATTAGTGAATCAAACTAATCAAAGGTGAATATGGGTAGCTTTTTGGGATTAAATTAGTCAAACCACAACAAGGATTGTGATTAGATTAATGCCTAGAGCTATTATTCACTACCAGGAGTGATTTGGGTTGAGAGAGAATCGGATCAGGTGAACCAGATCTGAGTGATTATGTGTGAGAGAGGCTTAACCTAAAATGAAGAACATAAGACTTTATATACCCCTGCTGTTGACTCACCCGTACAAGTCATCCATCACACGTGCGAGTTGGCTTCATCAGCCGTACAGGTGATCACTCACTCGTGTCTTTTCATTCAGGTTATCATTATAACTTAGCTCAGCATCAACCGTGCGTATGAGCCTATCAGCCGTACGGGTGATGCTTCACTGGTACGTCTGACTAAGTCTACCATAGTCAAACATCCGTATCGCGTTCCTGCAGTACCTGTAACCACATACAAACATAGATAGGATAATAACGAGCGATCATGGTATCCTATAAACTGAAGTACTAAACACAAACATAGGCAAGATGTCTAGGGACTTACAGAACATGCATCAACACAGCATATAGAGTGTCTTTGGTTATTCCAAATAATATATATAGATGCGTCGATATGATATGTCAAAACCTTGTATACATGTCCCGATATTTAAAGTGCGTAAAATAAATAACAGAAATTAAATGACGATAAATAAAATTGCGAGAATATAAATTGCGATAATTAAATTGCGATAAATAAAATGTAATTAGTTAGCTAGGAACAGTTAGCTAGGAACAGTTAGCGTGGATTCTTAACAAAATTTCTCATAGTTAATTTGTTTGTTTTTAACAAATTTTATTTTGTCCAATGTTTTCTTCATTATGCCACTTGTTGGATTCTGATAAATCAAAATCCAAATATGAAATTGGATGAAAATGGTTATTCTGTGGTGAACGGATACGTATATCGTTGGTTGTAAGTAGGATAGTGAATGACTGTTGAATCAGATTCGCAGAATGTGCCGTGTAACTGATTAATGTGAAATTTAAATATTCCTCAGGTATTACCTACCCGTTAAAATATTTTCACCATTAACAGTTTGTACAAAAGAATTTTTAATTACAATCTTTATGAAAACATATATACATGTATATTTTCTTCAGATGTAATCATGAATTTATGAGTTAATATAATATTAATCTCATTTTCTTTTTGGTTTGAGCTAAAATAAATAATCTCTAAGACTTTAGAGATTACATAATCGACGCCTAATAGTTCTCCAATGAAGTTATGAATCAATACTTCATCGTTGATTATTATTAGTACTCCTTGGTATCTATGGTAAGTACGATGTTGATGATCGAGGTACAGATTGTGATGTCGAGGTGTGAGATGCGGATGTTGCTGTTGGCGGGAGTAATAGGACTGTTGGTGTTGTTGCTGGTGGTACTGTTGTTGCCGGTGCTGTTGCTGGTGCTTGTAACCTTTGCACCATATTCTCCAAAACTACTACCCGGGAGCGAAGCTCGTTGACTTCTTCTATTACACCTGGGTGATTGTCGGTTCGGACGAACGGATAAATAAGATCTAGAATTTGGTATAGTATATAATCGTGACGAGATACTCTGGAAATGAGGCTGAAAATGGTGTTTTGGATAGGTTCACCGGTAAGTGCTTCAGGTTCTTCGCCAAGAGGACAATGAGGTGGATGGAAGGGATCACCTTCTTCTTGTCTCCAATGATTGAGGAGGCTACGAACCCATCCCCAATTCATTCAGAATAGATGATGACTGATTGGTTGATCCATTTCGGTCACACTGCTTTCGGAGTTTGAGTGGGATTCCATTTCGGAATCCGAGGGACTTGAACTAATGACGAATTCCATTTCGTACGATTGAATAAAGGATTTTTCGATTTGAAATGATTTTGCAGCTATTGGATGGTATTCTAATCACATAGAATATCTATATATATAGAGCAAAAGATTTCGTAGATTACGGAGGAATTTACGGAATATGTCAGGTAAAGTTTACAGTAACAGATACGCTAAGATATGAATTTTGTCTATACACTATTCATGCAATCAATGCAGTAAGATGTGTCTAGACTTAAGAATGATAAGCATGTAATTTCCGACAAGAAATGATAAGCAAAACTTTTTGACATGCAGCAAAGGTCGAAGTCCAGACTCACTAATGCATCCTACCGACTTATTAGTTAGACACACTAATGCAGACCTGGTTCGCTAAGACCACCCATCTGATACCACCTATAACAACCCATCCTAATCCATCTGGACGAATACATCACATTTGGTTACATCGCGAGGTATTTGACCTCTATATGATACATTTTACAAACATTGCATTCGTTTTTAAAAGACAAACTTTCATTACATCGAAAGTTGACGGCATGCATACCATTTCATAATATATCCAACTATAATTGACTTAATAATATTCTTGATGAACTCAACGACTCGAATGCAACGTCTTTTGAAATATGTCATGAATGATTCCAAGTAATATCTCTAAAATGAGCAAATGCACAGCGGAAGATTTCTTTCATACCTGAGAATAAACATGCTTTCAAGTGTCAACCAAAAGGTTGGTGAGTTCATAGGTTTATCATAACAATCATTTCAATATATTAATAGACCACAAGATTTCTGTTTATAAATATATGTACACTCTCAAGTGTATAAAACCGTTCTGCTTATGTTGAGGCCTCAGTAACCAACCTTAAAAATAATATAATAAGTCATCTTCGCAAAGATGGATATGTACACTCGCAAGTGTATAAATAATCCTCCAAGTACTAAACATCCGCCCACTAGCTCTTATGTCTAGTGCAACCTACAGGATGGGGGTGTTAAGCCCAATAGATCTATCTTTAGGATTCGCGCTTACATGCTCTTATAACATGTAACTAAATTACCTAGCACATCAATCCGCAGAATATCATTTTTAATCACTTGTCTCTATTTCGTAAAGCATTTATAAAAGCAGCGCATGTATTCTCAGCCCAAAAATATATATTGCAAAAGCAATTAAAAAGGGAGCAAATGAAACTCACCATACTGTATTTTTATTTACTGTATTTTGTAATAAAAATACATATGACGTCATTAAACAAGTGTAAGGTTGGTCTCGGATTCACGAACCTATATCGTTTGTATATATATATTAATACATATAGTCGAAATCGAACAATTTCATATATTATAACTTTATATATCATTTATTTAGTTTGTATATATATTTGAAAATGATTATGATTTATATAGTTATATATATATATATATATATATATATATATATGAAAATATATATATGAAAATATATATATTAAAAATGCCTAATTTGTTATATATGAACATTTATATAAAGGCTGTTAATATAATATATTCATACTTATATGTAATATTACTTATAAATATATTTTTATATACCTAATAATATAGTAAATAAAAGTTGTATTTGATTATAATGATAATATTAATAATAACATTACTTATAATAATAATTATAATAAGAATCATTGTAATAATAATAGTGATGTTAATAATAATACTTGCAACAATATTGAGTTTATTGTTAATGATAGTCATGATACGGATTTTAGTAATTACATAATAATAATAATACTCGTGATAATAATATTACTTATGTTAATATTAACAATTCTATTTTTTATAAAAAGATATTAGTACTAATATTTACGAAAATGATAATATCTCATGTTACTTTCATAATAATAATAATAATAATAAACATATTTATGATTATAATACTAGTAATACACATATCATACAATTCTTTATCATCCAAACATATCAAGTTATTATCATTTTCATAATAACAATAATATTTATAATACCTAATATTAATAATACTAATACTTTGTAATAATAACAGTAATAATGATAATGGTAATAACAAGTACAATAATAATAATCATAGTAATAACATTAACAACAATAATAATAATAATAATAATAATAATAATAATAATAATAATAATAATAATAATAATAATAATAATAATAATAAGTAATTACTAATAATAATGATAATAGGAATGAAATTAAGAGTGTATACCCCTCTTGAAGCCTTTTCTAAAAAAATTTGATCCATACAAGACTCGAACCCGTGACCTCCCGCTACTACACCAATACCCTCAACCGTAGTGCTATTGCCCTTTTTCTATTTTATAACCCCATCCGAAATATATAACACATATACATGATCTCTATCTTTTCTTCCTCAATTTCAACTTTCATTCGATAAATCCTCTTAATTCCTAATATCATTATTATTTGATGTAACAAAAAATAATAATTGCGATGTCGTTTAAAAAAATAAAAAAAGTAAAAAAAGAAAAAAAAAAGAAAAGCATAGTAGCCCTCGTCGCTGTTATGAATAACTTAAAAAAATATTTGATTTTGCACAAGGTTATGATTTAGATAAAAGTTATAACACAAATTAAGTTTAAAATCATTTATAGAATCTATCTCAATCCTCAATTCCACTTAAATCAGAATAGAAATTTCGAATTCGATTGAAGAACATTCTTTGACTTTTTCAATTTGATACTTTGACTCAAAAATTCGATTTCAATTCAATGAATTGAAGATTGAAACTTTGTAGATAGTTTGAGTACTAGATTCTCAATACCTCTGCATTTTTATATTTGGAAATCTAGTGTGAAATCTGGCTTTTAATGTTTTGAGTAATAACAGGGGATATCGAATTTCTTTAAAAAAAATAAAACTAATTTAACTGTTATGATTACTAGTTGTTGATAGTAATTTAAATGGGTTCCATAAAATCACAAGTTGTCGATTGTTATATAGAGATTACAGTATCAACATGAATTTGACAGAGTAAATCGTACAGAAAGAAAAAGAGAGTAATATATAAAATAAATATAGGGTGATATGTATAGCTAACTGATTTTAAACTTATTTGTAATTGAATTCAGTACGTAAATAATTTAAGGGACAAGAATAAAAAAATAGAACAGTAAGATAGTGATGCAAAACAGAATTTGACTCTATATGTAATTTTATTTATAATTTATGTTAATATTAATAATTAATAAATATAAATATATTAATAATAATAATATCATTTATATTATTAGAAATAATAAAAATACTGATAATTATAGCAATAGAAATAATAATAATATTACTAATCAAAACAATACTAATAATAATAATAGAAATAATAATAGTAATAATAATATCAATAATACTAATATTAATATTAATACTAATAATGAGAGTATTACTAACAATATTAATATAACAATTATGCTCATCAAATTTCATATTTATATAATATGTATTAAATTAATAATATCAGTAATACTGATATTACTTTAAATATTGAAACTAATAATATATCAATTATATTTTTAGTTGTAAGTAAGTTTAATATTATATTTTATTAGTTATGTCATTTTTAATAATTTATTATATATCCTATGATAACATTTATTTGATATTGAATATTATATATATTATTAATTGAAATTATATATATACATATAAGTTTATAATAATATCATGTATCTTATTTTACATATTTATTTTCTAATGGTTAAATTTTTTTTTTTAATTTCAAGCTAATATACATATTCTTACATCTATATATACATGTTTATTTACAAACAATTGTTCGTGAATCGTCGGGAATAGTCAAGGGTTAATTGCATCCATTTAAACAGTTCAAAAATTTTAAGACTTAACTTTACAGACTTTGCTTATCGTGTCGAACCCATATAAAGATT
This sequence comes from Rutidosis leptorrhynchoides, assembly GCF_046630445.1. Taxonomy (NCBI): domain Eukaryota; kingdom Viridiplantae; phylum Streptophyta; class Magnoliopsida; order Asterales; family Asteraceae; genus Rutidosis; species Rutidosis leptorrhynchoides. The sequence goes on from NC_092343.1 coordinate 209,515,960, forward strand.
AAGTTAAAATTTAGTCAGAAATTTCTGGGTCGTCACAAATATGAATATAAAAATGCGGACTCCAAAAGTGGCAAAGTCCAAATAGCAAAAAATCTTTAGCAATCTTCACCTGAGACAAAACATGCTTAAAGTGTCAACCAAAAATGGTTGAGTGAACAACATAGGTTTAATATAGTCTTAGACCACAAGATTTAGTTAACAAAAGTAGTGCTGAAGTTACGATATCGAAACTAAACAAAGTTACCCCAGGACACCTTGAACTGTCAGTGTCGTTTTAATCATTATTATGTAACCAAAGACCAACGGTCAACTGGTTAGAGACATCGCTCTCAGTAGGCCTACTCACAATAACTAAGTTTGCGTTTATACGTAGCAATTAACGATATCATGGCAGAGATTTATCAAGAAACAAAGCATGTCAGTACAGTTAAACAGTTTCGAGTACTTGTGTCTAAGCGTAAAACAGTTTGAAAAGCAAGCATGTGTCTCACCCCAAAAGTTTAAAATAAGTAATAGAGAAAGTTAAAAAGTGGGGCTATGAAGTTCACCTTAGTAGCAAGTAAGTAATTCCACGCAAGTAGTATAAACGGAGTATGTAATCGGAGATCTCAACCTTGAGATATAATGTTCGATTAGTTAATGTCTTACAGACATAAAGTTAGTTTATTAATATAGCCAACTATATTAACAGTGACGATTTTCGAGAAAAGTTTGCTATTTCTCAAAAGTTTCTATTTTTGGAAACCTATTATTTATGGAAAGCTTCCACTTATAGTAAGATTCTAGTTTAAGAAGTTCGGGTTATAATTCTTAACAAAGATGTTGTACAATCTTGCCCAAACTTCGTTGCTATCATGCAAGTCACTCGAATGATCTGTTGTTACCGGGCACCCACGATTCTTGACCAGAATCTAAGTCATGGCATTTGAAATCCACAAGCGGTTCCCATATGGCAACAAGGACCACCCTATGCCACATGTAGCAGTGATGTTTGTAGTCTTTGTACATAATCTTTAATTATAACCTTCACGTTGTAGGTGTATACACATAGCAATTTATTAATGTACTTATTAATTATATATGTATATATGTGATAATATACTTAGTGTAACTAAGTGTTACCATATAGATAAGTTTATAAGTTATAATAATATTAATATTATCTAATTAATCAATCATTATGTAATCTTATCAATATATGTGTTATATATATATATATATATATATATATATATATATATATATATATATATATATATATATATATATATATATATATATATATATTCTTTATTATTATCATACATGTATATGTTTAACTATATGATATATATGTATATAATATATGTAAGTGTTATATATACATTAATGTAAAGGTGGTACATATATATACATATAACTACTTTACTTTTCATGTTTTACTAACCTTATATAACTTACACAATACACACTCATACATACATACACACGTACATATACATACATATATACACATACATATACACGTATGTATATATTTTCATATACACACACACATATCTCTACAATGTATACAGCTACATACATACGTATGCATGCATGAATGCATGTGTATCATTATCACATAAAATCATACTCTTTTACTTCTATCATTTACATAATACTTTTAAAACCAACATGTTTAACTCATAACATTAATCATAATCAATTCATATTCATAGTCTTTATCTATTACCTAGCGTTATCTCCTTAATCATTCATGCACCATATCTTAATACCTATTCTTATTAATCATAACTTTTAACATTCTTATTAACTTATTCATAATACTTATAATTCAACATGCATTCTTAATAATCATAATCATAATCTAATTTTATAACTTATTCATAATCTTTTAACCATTAGTTTATATATCAAGATCATAATCTTTCATTATATCCTTCTTAACCTTATTACTAAAAAAATTAACATACTTAATATTATTAAAATAATAACTAATCATATTCATTGAAGTTATTCATACAACATTCATAATTCATATTCATTAATAATACTTAAAGTAAGTAAGTTTAGAAGTGACATGAAGCTAGGGTTTTAGGGTTACCTTATGAGGTTAGAAATCAAGAAAGAGTTGATGATTGAAAGATGAAACAGGAGCTGAATTACAGCAGCAACTTTTGACCCAATTGAAGGGTTTCTTGGGTCATGACAGCAGCAGCAGGATACCAAGCAAAAACGCAGCAACAATCGACAGATTCTTGGGCTGTTTGATCATGATTTACAGCAGAAAACAAGCAGGAAAAATTAAACTTTGAAGGGTTATTGTGTTGTCGAATAATACAACAGAAATAGAAGTAAACTTACTCGATTTCCTGGGCTGTTTTGGACGAGACAGAAGGCTGAACAGCAAGCAGATTGATGGCGTTTAAAGGCTGTAGTAGGTGGCGGATGGTGGCTGTTTGGTGGTCGATTAGGAGGCTGGATGGAGGGCTGTTTTGGTATTCAATGGTGATGGGAACCAGGCTGCAGAAGGTGTCAACTTTCATGCCTGATTGGGGATGTTTTTAGTCGACATAAATAGAGGGAAAAGCTGCAGAATTTAGTCGACTAAATGCAACAATGTGAGGGATTTTTGGAGTTTAATTGTGGTGCAGAATATGGGAATACTTGAACCCTTTTTATAGATGAGCTTTGATGTGTAAAATTTAGTATATAATTTATCTCTGGAAAATGCCGGTTTAAAAGATTACTACACACTAACGGGCAGTGTACCCAATCGTGCAATAGTATAAAGTTGGTAATTCCAAAATCGTTCCAAGGACAGTTAACACGCGAGAATTAAGATTGCAACTAATGAAAATAAACTAAGTTAATATATGAAAATTGAAAGTACGAGATAATTGGTTTTGTGGCTATTTAACGATTAGCCAAATCAAGGATAGATCAAAAGTAAAAGACAATATTTTTTAGTTTTTAAGTTTAAATAAATTAAATTGCAGACTCAACAAAAAATAAAGATAATTGGATTCAATAGATAAAAGAATGTTCGCCTAGATCTCCTATTCGCAGTGTCGGATGATTTGTTATTAAGCACGAGTTCTATTTATCAATACATGCAACTACAGAGTCGGTTTACCCAGAGTTCTCTTTTAGCAAACACGTCAAACTAGGATTTATTGGCTTAGGGTTCCCTTTCACCAAAGATCTCTTTCGTTTGTGACTTAGTAATTAACTAATTATAAGATTAAGATTCAATTGGTTACGCATTCGCTCCATACAATTCACCCCTATTTTGTTCAATCTATGTTACCCGGTTTACCCCCTTGGTCCAGTAAGCACCCAATTGATTAAGATAAATCATTTGAAAATTAGTTCACTAAATTGAAACAGGGTTCCCTTTGTTCAAACAAGATCATTAATCAATCCAAGTAACAAATATCAAATCCCATAAGAATCGTTCTTAATCAAAACTCATAATTATCATGTATTAATCAAATTAAACGTTTAAGTATCATCCAAACACATACGAATATTCAATCTAGACAAACATTAAAGAACTTAGCCAACATTCATGGCTAAAAACAAAATCACAAATAAACAATTAAGAGTATTCATTATGTTAATAAGAATTTAAACCTAATGAAAATTGTGTTCTTGATTGATGAACGGATCGAGACGCGTTTCCAGAATGATTGAGTTGATCGAATGATATTGGGGTTCCCCAATAATCACCAAAATTCGCCCAAAAGCTGCTGGAATTCGTCTGTATGGAATAATGAATAATTAGGGTATTTTTCGGGCTTAAATACCTTACAAATTTGCCTGGGCTGACTTACTGCCGCGCCGCGGCCCCCATATGTCGCGCTGCGACATAACACTTGCTCTGGAACATCTATAAAACCTTTCCTGCCTTTGAAATAAAGCAAACGCCATGCCGCGGCTTAGGATGTAGCGCCGCGGCCCATAACTAGTTCTGAACCCTTCTTTAACCCATAAACTGATATCGAATCCCGTTGATTGCCGCGCAGCGACCTAAGTCTCCGCGCCGTGGCCCAAAGCATAAACTGACATCTCGTTCATTTTTCTCTTTTTCCTTACTTTAAACTAACTCAACACCTCAATAACCAATATGTTCTTTACATTTCCAACCTCGGTGCACCAATAATAATAACCGGTTAACAAAGTACCTCAAAAACTCCAAAGAATGCAACTCTTCTATATTAAGCTCTTCAAACTCGGACATTCTCAATATTATCAAAATAAACACCAAATCGTATCCGAACGGACTAAAATGTGATCGATATCGGTAAGGAAAACGTGTATAAAATATGCGATATCAAACCACCCCACACTAGAGTTTTGCTTGTCCTCAAGCAATTGAACTCGAAAATAATCTTCTACCATATAATAACTTCTTCAAACATGTATGTAGAACCAAATGAACTACCAACAAACCAAAAACTAGCGTGGGCACGATTTTGCAGTAAATATAAACAATACCTCCCACTTGCATTCCCCTGAAATTAACTTCCCAAACCTCAAGCAATTAATATGAACAAAGTAGAGAAATATAGTCTCGAAATAGCGTACCATAATAACGAGGTAGAGAATCTCGAGCAATAATATGTAATCTTCAAAGAAACCGGGAATCAAATGGGAGCCTAGCACCAAAAATATAGCAATCGAACATGTGTGCCAAAAAGAACGCACGCGCTACCCCGCAATTGGTCAAGCCAATGCCTCCCACAGTACCTAACATCGTGAGATGTCGGTAAGAAAATAATGTGCTTAGGAGGATACACATTACGTCCGGATATCATCGATAATCATGAGTTGATCATCTAATACATTAAGTCAATCATGAAGATTGAAGTTCATCAGGCTTAAAAGCTGATATATTATCTTTCCGGAGGTTATCCAACTGGGGATCTGATCAATCACAGATTTATGTATCATGGTGCGCTCCCCATTTAACGAGACAGATCTCCCTCATTGAGATAAGTCTGACTACCAGTTTTCCTGTTTGATGTTGAGGCCTGTATATATATATATATATATATATATATATATATATATATATATATATATATATATATATATATATATATATATATATATATATATATATATTAGATTTCTAGTCGATGTTAGAAATGACTTTTCAACATTTTTTGTCACCCTACAACTGGTCTGGACTACAACTTCTGAAATATATCAGCAAGTGTGTCGATTTGGAGACTTTACTCCTAGGGTTATACAAAGTGGTCGGGTGCAACATTGTCCTTGTTAGGAGAAACAATGAGGATTGCCCTATTAAAATTTTCAATCTAGTGGCCCGGTTTCGACCACACGATCCAATCACCGTTCATACGGTTGACACCCGCCTTGGTGCAGATGACCTACGTATGAATTTTTATATTCATGTAGGATTTCACATTCAAAATAATGAACATATTTTGAAAGTTCAAGACTTTCACCTCTAACAGTACCTCACCGTGAAATGATGGGTAATGAAATGGTACAGCTTAAGAGGTATACGTACCAAGTGAAATGGTTGGAAAACTTTACTTCCTAGTTGCCTACTTCCCACATGACAAGCTTTTCTGCTTGTTTTAAGAAAGGTAGGAAGTAGATACTACCATTCCAATAAATCCCAAAAACCTTTGGGTGACATAGCTTTTGGCTATGGCTTGTGTTGTCTAAGCAAACACAAGCACGTAGCTATTGTTCCTAAAAAAAGGACAACACTGGTGAAGCTCAAGGCTCCTCTTCTCACAGTATTACACCATTAGATGATGTAATAATAAAATGGTATAGTTTCGGAAGTCTGCTATACCAGGTAACCAAAAGTTTTTGATCTGGCACGTGATTCGGTTACAATCACGCTATGCAATCACCGCTCTCTCACGATTTATACCCGTTTTGGTACAGGTGACCTACTATTGAGTTCCCCGAACTCGTAGGATTTCATGTCCAAGGAAATGAACATGTAGAACAATTTTGGCTTCTTTAAAATCACGAAATATGCCATAAAATACCAAGCCAAATCAAAACCAATTTTCATAACAAAGGTTTTGGCCAAATTTTCAATTTTTTTTCTACGTTTTTATTTATTTTTAAACTAACTTTTTGAATTTTTTTATATTTTTCCCTAATTTTTCAAATTTTTTTTACGACCAAAATCCGTGAAACGTCAAGTCTTTTTAGATCAAAACTAATATTATGATGATTCCATTAACAACCAACCCGAGAGATTTTACATCCCCCACCCCACACTTGAGATCAAGTAATGTCCCCATCACTTGAGATCAAAAATAAATTAAAATCGAAAGGGTTATGTGAGAAAGAAAATATAAAAACTTATCGAGTTTAACCACTGATCGCGGAATGCCAGTGACAGATGGTGCTGAACTGACTGCCAGCATAAGAACATCGTCCATTCCCGATTATCACACTAATTTCATCAATCATGTAGTTTTGCTGAACTTAATGCCAGACTTGAAAAATCGTTTCACCAACCAACCTAATAAAAGAAAAATAAAAGAACTACATAAACGGGACAAGGTGGCACCACCCGATGCCTAAACGCCTTGCCCCCAAAATAAGTCTTCGAAGTACAGAAGCAGAATACATAATTATCCAAATACAGACCAAAGGAAATAGTTTTAAACAAATTACAACATGATCAACGGGCTCGCAGGCCCTCCTCACTGAAAACCATTATATGGCCAATTGCCGTACGGGTATTGCTGCTGAAACCTCTGATGCGCATCCTCAAATGCTTCCTGCTCACTATAGATCGGAGCCTGCAATCGTGGCCGAACTGGACTACAATAATACACGGGTGTCTGAGAAGTAATACCATCATAATGATCCGGGTTGAAGTAGAAAAGACGATCATTGTGCCCTTTGCCAATCGTTCCCATAAGCAATCCATTGCTGGTCATGCACGGACTCGGCCAACCTTTCTTCTTGTCGTAACGTACTCGCCTCGACCCGTTGTTGACTCCCCCACATACGATCATTATGTAATCATTGATCTCCCCAAAAATCATTAAAACTATTCGAAACACCGATTTGCACATTATCAACCCTCGAGACCAAGCTATCCCAAACTTCCTCGAAAATACCCCAAGGCTGACCCCCTGCAGGAACATTCGGAGCAACCGGCTCCGCATCATCACCTCCTTGATTATTACCACCACCCTCAGGTGCTTGTTGCCGGACATACTCCACCAAGTCAACTTGATTCGCATCCCACATCACAAAATTTGCACTAATATAAAACCTTAAATTAAAAGGTTTCATCACCTGCAATGGTTCGGTCAATTTCGTACACCTGCTAAAATCAATGTTGAAAAACCTTGCAATTTTCATAACAAAATGACCACCAAGAAGTGGCCTTGATGCTCTTGTATCCCTCGCATGATTAGACAAATAAGTAGCAATCAACATACATAAATCAACACGTGCATCAGCCCGAACTCGATGCATAACCCACAACTTGGTCGAATTAACTTTATCATTCCCATTTAGTCGACCGCAAAAAGTACACGACAACAATTTATGAAGTAACCGAAGCTGTCTATTACGAATATCGAACCCCTTTGACTCATTAGAAATGAACGGAGTCAAACCCGAGATTTCATACCAAAAGTCTCGCTCGTTATAATCTTCCGGATGCCCGATAAACTCAGTTTCCATTTTCAAATATCTTTTCAAAGCCGCATCATCCAATTCTTCATACAAGTTAAGTGCTCGAGCGAAATCCATACGACCCATAGCTCGGTTTTCACCCCCAATTAAAACGTCATAAACCCTTGATCCGTCGGATCCCTTCTAGAATGCACACTTAAAGAAGAAAAGAACTCCACAACCAACTCACGATATAAGTCATCCCTTAAGGACATCGCACATTCCCAAGTACCAAGATAAACTTTTCCCGTAGTTCGGACCATTGCTAACAGATCAGTAATTTCATCCCTTATCTCACTAGTCGCTCTATCCAACTCACTCCAACTGAAATACCAGGTTGCTTGTATACTCCGAGCAAAATAAATTCAAAATATTCAGAGTAGTTTTCTCCAACTTTTTACAACCAAATTTCTGGGTTAGTTCTCCTTTCTTCTGCATCCCTACGGGATTGAGCCGTGGAGGATGAAGGAACATCAATTCTGCTTCTCTACACACATGAAAGAAAAACCAAACCAAACACCAAACCTTGAAAAGTTAGCGTTAGGACAATAATAATCATCAAATCAACATGTTCCACATAATTGCATCAACTTCCGTTTATTACTCGTTTCAACTTCAATTGGCATTTAAACAAAAGCAAGTGTTTACAACATGTGTTTTTGTTTCATTGTACCAAATTCAAACAAATTCTCAAAACAATCATACCACATAAGTGCCCCATTAAACAATTACCACTTAACTCAAATTCATAAACTTGTCTAATGAATTAACCAACCCAATAATCACTAGTTCACTTCTAAACCTTCAAGAAGATCAAACAATACCAACTACCAAATAAAAATCTCACAAAATTACCATTAAGCTTCACAACTTATCAAAATCACATACAACCCGCTCAAATCACCCCACACTATCTTAAAACATGTATCTAGTAGCAAACATCTCCCTCACAAACAAAATCCCCAAATATTCAACATCAAATTCGGATTTATCACTACCCTAATCTCAAGAATCAATATTATGCATAAACTACACAAGAATTCATGAAGAAAACACATAAATATCATATCCATAAACAATTCATCACATATTAAAGCATAAAAGTCTCAATTAAACAAACCCCACGAAATTTCAAACATGAACCCTAAAATTAAAGAAATTAATCAAAGAATTATGAGAGAAAAAGATAGAGAAGAGTAAAATCGGACCTTAACCGGCATGATTGAACAAGGAATTGAAGAAATTAGTGAAGAATTAGAGTTAATTGAATTTAGGGTTTGGGAGCTCTAAGTATGCTTGAGAGGTAGGTATAAGAAAAGTGTGTGAAAAATAGATCCAAAAACCCTTAAAAAGAGTTAGAATCCCGTCGGTTATAAGGTGGTTCGGGTTGACCCAATTAGTTTAAAACATTACCGATGGGTCAGGAATCTGGGCGGCAGGAATGTCGTGCCGCGACATAATTCGCCGCGCCGCGGCGATACACTATGCCTGATACTTAATTTTCCTTGTTAGGAGACCTCAAAAACCTATGAAAACTCGGGGATGCGGCAAGTAATCCTCGCGATGCGTAAATGGACGTGATCAGGAACCACTTTAAATGGCTTACTGATCCTAAAATTGGTTAAATATAGCATTGCAGCAATAACAATCGCGCCGCGGCAATGAACATCACCTGGCACTTTGACTTTTATTTATTCAGAAACTACAATTTCCCTTTAAAAACCAAACAACCAATAAAAGCAACAAGCAATCTACCACAATCAATTAAATAGCATTTTAGACACAGTAAACCCGTGATCAAACCTACATATACAAACTATACAACAATGTGAACCATATTTAACGAGTCGTTCACACGACTCGTCCCCAACTTCAAGTGACGTTGGGATCAGGTTCAACGTGAACCCCGTCATCAATCTCAAACGAACCATCGAAATATTTCTTAACTCGATGTCCGTTAACCTTAAAGGTAGTACCACTCGCATTTTTCAACTCAATCGTACCGTATGGATACACCTTAACAACCTCAATTGGTCCCGTCCACCGGGACTTAAGTTTTCCCGGTAAGAGCTTCAATCTAGAGTTAAACAAAAGCACTCAATCGCCCTCATTAAAATCGTTCGGACCCTTTAGCCTTCTATCATGCCATTGCTTGGTTTTCTCCTTATAAATCAACAAATTTTCATACGCATCAAGGCGTAATTCACCAAGCTCATTCAATTGCCCCGCCCTTAGGCGTCCGGCTTCCTTTAAATCCAAATTGCACTGTTTAAGTGCCCACATCACCTTATGCTCAATCTCTAATGGGAGATGGCACGCTTTTCCATAAACCAACTGATAAGGAGTGGTACCAATCGGTGTTTTGTAGGGGGTTCTAAATGCCTACAAAGCTTCATCGAGCTTATTCGCCCACTCCTTCGGATTCGACCCCACCATTTTCTCAAGAATTCCTTTAAGAGCTCGATTGGTATTCTCAACTTGTCCGCTCGTTTGGGGATGGTATGAAGTAGAAACTTTATGGAGAACTCCATATCGCTTCAATACCTTCTCCATTTGGGTGTTACAAAAATGAGTACCCCTATCAATAATTAATGCTCTAGGAGTTCCGAATCGAGAGAATAAACGCTGAAAGAAAGAAATCACAACTCGTGCATCGTTTGTGGCTAAAGCTTGTGCTTCGGCCCATTTAGACACGTAGTCAATGGCAATGAGTATGTAACTATAATTATGAGATTTCAAAAATGGCCCCATAAAGTCAATTCCCCAAACGTCAAATACTTCACCTACTTGGATGCTTTGTTGAGGCATCTCATCCCGTTTGGTGACTTTACTGGCCCTTTGATAAGAATCCCACAATTTACAAATCAGGTGGGCATCTTTGAAGATTGTCGGCCAAAAGAAACCGGCATCATAGACCTTACGCCCCGTGATTTGGGGTCCAAAATGCCCACCGGTAGGCCCACTATGGCACTCGGTTAAAATTCGCATACACTCATCACCGGAAACACACCGGCAGATAACCCCATCGGGACAATAATGAAAAAGATAGGGATCCTCTCAGAAATAGTACTTAAGGTCACTGAAGAATTTTTTCCTCTTTTGATGTGACCACCCTTTTTCCAAGAATTTCCCAATGAGATAATTAGCAATGTCCACATACCATGGCTCATCCACCTTGTCCATCTTCATGAGATACTCATCGGAAAAATCATCATGGATACTCGACTCATGAAGGACTTCAAGATTTGGATTCTCGAGTCTAGACAAGTGGTCGGACGCGAGATTCTCAGCACTCTTCTTATCCCGGATCTCGATATCGAATTTTTGCAAAAGCAAGATCCATCTAAGCAGTCGAGTTTTTGCATCCGGTTTTGAAAATAGGTACTTTATAGCAGAATGGTCGGTAAATACAATAGTCTTAGACAAGACTAAGTATGACCGGAACTTATCGAACAAAAAGACCACCGCAAGGAGCTCTTTTTCAGTGGTAGTATAATTCAACTGTGCTTCTTGCAAGGTCTTGCTTGCATAATAGATGGGTCGAAAATGTTTCTTGACCCTTTGGCCCAGAACAGAGCCAACAGCAAAATCGGATGCATCACACATAAGCTCGAACGGAAGGGACTAATTCAGAGTAATTATGATAGGTGCATTGATGAGTTTTTCCTTAAGAATTTCAAATGACTTTTGGCACTTTTCCAAGGTGTGTCCTTTTCGAGGAGCTTGTTTACCGGGTTAGCGATTTTGAAAAAATTCATAATGAACCGCCGGTAAAAACCGGCGTGCCCGAGAAAACTCCGAACACCCTTAACATCGGTGGGAGGTGGAAGGTTCTTAACAGCAGTTACCTTTACGGGATCCACCTCAATACTGTTCCTAGAAATCTTGTGCCCGAGAACTATGCCCCCTTGGACCATGAAATGGAACTTTTCGCAATTGACATCAAGATTAGATTTCTCACACCATACCAATATCCGTTCTAAATTAAGAAGGCATGAATCGAAAGTGTCACCAAAGACCGAAAAGTCATCCATGAACACCTCCATGCAATCTTCTATCATATCATGGAATATGGCCATCATGCACCTTTGAAAAGTGGCTGGAGCGTTACAAAGGCCAAAGGGCATGCGATGGTATGAGAATGTGCCATACGGGCACGTGAAAGTGGTTTTCTCCTAATCCTCGGGCGAGATGGGAATTTGGAAATAGCCCGAAAAACCATCAAGAAAACAATAAAACCTGTTTCCCACTAACCTCTCTAGCATTTGGTCCATGAAAGGTAACGGGAAGTGGTCTTTGCGTGTGGCGTCGTTCAATATTCGATAGTCAATATAAACACGCCACCCCGTGACATTCCGAGTGGAAATTAACTCATTTTTATCATTGGTGGTAACAGTCATACTACCTTTCTTAGGTACACAGTGTACCGGGCTAATCCATGGACTGTCAAAAATTGGGTAGATCAGACCTGCATTGAGGAGCTTAATGATCTCTTTCTTCGCGACATCTTGCATGTGCGGGTTCAACCTCTTTTGACGTTGCACCCCAGATTTGGACTTATCCTCCATTAGGATTTTGTGGGTGCAATACGCAATGGCCGGTTTATGGGCCTTTAGCATGGTTACAAGCTCAGTTTTCTGACCTGTAGTAAGAGAAGAAGAAATAATTACCGGGAGCTTAGATTCCTCCAGTAAATAAGCATATACCAAATGATCTGGAAGTGACTTTAATTCTAACTCGGGAGGTTCTTCAATTGAAGACTTGCTCCGATAATCAGCATCACGATCGAGTTCCTTGAACTCCTCCTCAGTCAGCTCATAGCCGTTTTCTATCAAGGCGGTTAAAATATCCACCTCCTCAACCTGCAACTCTTCATCAATTTCAACCAATGAGCATTCTCCTGAACCTTGTAACTCCGAGAATTCTTGCAAAAGCTCAGACTGGACATCCACAGTGTTAAGAAAATAACGTGTATCATCAGTGTAGGTAGGGTATTTTAAAGCATGGTCGATTGAGAATGTTACACTCAAGTCATCTATCCTAAGGGTCAACTTTTGGCCATAAACATCGATGATACACCTAGCAGTATTCAAAAATGGTCGACCTAAAATAAGTGGAATACTTTCATCCGCTTCCATATCCAAAACCACGAAATCGGCTGGGAAAACCAACGACCTCGTCTTAACTAGCATATTCTCTATGATTCCACGAGAGAATTTAATAGAGCGGTCAGCTAGCTGAATAGCCATACGCGTGGATTTTAACTCTCCGGGGTCTAGCTATAAATAAATAAAATAAGGCATTAAATTTATGCTAGCCCCCAAATCTGCCAACGCCATCACACAGTCTAAATTACCAAGTAAACAAGGAATGGTAAAACCCCCAGGATCCCCAAGCTTCTCGGGAAGCTTGTTTGCAACTACCGCTGAGCATGCGACATTCAACCTGACTGAAGACATGTTCTCCAGCTTCTTCCTGTTAGTTAGCAAATCCTTAAGAAACCTTGCATACTTTGGCATACCTGCAATCACATCAATAAAAGACATATTTATGTTAACTTTTTTTAATCAAGTCCATGAACTTGGACTTTTCTGCCTCTAAATTCTCCAATCTCTGCTTCCTCGGGAATGGGTGCGGTGGTTGATACTCTTTAACTACCGGTTTACCAGCAACGGTTTTCGGTACCCTTACAACCTTCTCAATCACCTGTTTCGGCTCCTTTTCCCCCTCCGATTCACTAGCAACAATCGGCTCACTATCCTTAACTAACGGCACTCGCAAATCATACTCATCGGGCTTCCTCGGTGGATCATATGCTAAACCACTTCGGGTGGTGATAGCATTAATGTGCCCATTCTTCAAGTTATTATCTATTTTACTAGGTAACTCCCCCAGTTTCCTCTCATTACTCTGATTAGCAAGTTGACCAATTTGTTTCTCTAAATTCTGAATAGCAGCTTGTTGATTTCGAAACATTTGATCATTCTTCTCATTGTTTTGGGTCACAGTAGTAACAAGCTGAGTTTGAGACATCACAAGCTTTTCGATCATAGCTTCAAGGTTGGACTTTTTCTCTTCGGCTTGGGGCTTCTGAAAGTACCCGGGAGCTTGCTGTTGAAATCCTCCACTAGATCCCGGCTGGAACCGCGTACCTTGATTACCTTGAGGATTTTAAGGTTTGTTGAAATTCCTATTAAACTACGCACGTCCCTGAAACTTATTGTTGTTCTAGACTAATATAATTTATCTCTTCTTTCTGGTTCATAGTCAAAACCGCATCACAATATTTCGCTAAATGTAATCCCCCACAATACTCACAACCAACCTTCATACCATGAATATCCTTATCCAACTTCTCTAAATGTCTACCAAATTTGTCTAACTTAGCATTTATAGACCCATAATCATCATACGCACCAGTGGTTTTAGTTCTCTTAACTGAAGCTGAACGGGATGACTCATGATCTTGATGCCATTCGTGAGTGTAGGCAGCTTGCTTTTCAATTATCTCTAGCACCTCTTCTTCTATCTTATCCATCAAAGTACCACCTGCTGCTTGATCAATACTCTGATGAGTTGGAATGTCACACCCCTTATAGAAAATCTGGACCTTTTGTAAATCATTCAACCCGTGTTGCGGACACGAGCGTAACATGTTAGAATAATGGTCCTAAGCATCAAATAATGTCTCACTGCTCTTTTGTCTGAATTGCAAAATATCTTCTTGAAGTCTAGCATCTCAAGACGCAGGGAAAAACTTTGATAAAAACTTATCTACCAAAACTTCCCAAGAGGTAATCGCTCCCTCTGTTTGCTTATCTAACCATCTCTTAGCTTCTCCCTTAAGAGTCCAGGGAAAAAGCCTTGTCTTGATCGAAGTATCGGCAACCTCATGCAGCTTGAATAAGTTGCAAACATCATTGAAAACACGAAGATGCTCGTTAGCATCCTCATTATCCTTGCCATGAAATTGGCAGTCAGAAGAAATCAAACTCAGAATTGGACCTGTGATTTGGAAAGGCTGAGTGATGTTTGGTTGAGTAATCGAATTTCCTTGGCCAGCTCGGGTGGCCTTCAACTTTTCTGCCATAGTCTGAGGACGAGGTGGTTGATCAGCCATCTCTTCAGTCTCGAAAATATCTAATGAAACGTAAGAGTTTGCTGCTTCGTTGATTTCAGGTGGTGTATCGGGCACCACAGTCTCAGAACTACTACCCAAATGAATTATATTATCACTTGAAGAAGCTGATGAATCCACTGTAGACTGTTTCTCTTGACTTAACGCTCTAAATAACTCTCTTTCGGGTTCGTCAAATGGTTGAAGAATAGGAGAATTCGAAGAACGCGTATGTGGCATGCACTACCTGTTATCTGCAAAATCATAACTAACAACTGATTAAACACACCGATTCAACATAGAATAAATGAAAAGTAATAATAAACTATAATTAAAACTAAACTAAGAACAATTAGATAACAATCTTAATTTTCGACACAACTGTCCCCGGCAGCGACGCCAAAAACTTGATGTGTGAAATCTAGTATATAATTTATCTCTGGAAAATGCCGGTTTAAAAGATTACTACACACTAACGGGCAGTGTACCCGATCGTGCAATACTATAAAGTTGGTAATTCCGAAATCGTTCCAAGGACAGTTCACACGCGAGAATTAAGATTGCAACTATTGAAAATAAACTAAGTTAATTTATGAAAATTGAAAGTACGAGATAATTGGTTTTGTGTCTATTTAACGATTAGCCAAATCAAGGATAGATCAAAAGTAAAAGACAATATTTTTTAGTTTTTAAGTTTAAATAAATTAAATTGCAGACTCAATGAAAAATAAAGATAATTGGATTCAATAGATAAAAGAATGTTTACCTAGATCTCCTATTCGCAGTGTCAGATGATTTGTTATTAAGCACGATTTCTATTTATCAATACATGCAACTACACAGTCGGTTTATCCAGAGTTCTCTTTTAGCAAACACGTCAAACTGAGATTTATTGGCTTAGGGTTCCCTTTCACCAAAGACCTCTTTCGTTTGTGACTTAGTAATTAACTAATTATAAGATTAAGATTCAATTGGTTACGTGTTCGGTCCACACAATTCACCCCTATTTTGTTCAATCTATGTTACCCGGTTTACCCCCTTGGTCCAGTAAACACCCAATTGATTAAGACAAATCAATCGAAAATTAGTTCACTAAATTGAAACAAGGTTCCCTTTGTTCAAACAAGATCACTAATCAATCCAAGTAACAAATATCAAATCCCATAAGAATGGTTCTTAATCAAAACTCATAATTATCATGTATTAATCAAATTAAACGTTTAAGTATCATCCAAACACATACGGATATTCAATCTAGACAAACATTAAAGAACTTAGCCAACAATCATGGCTAAAAACAAAATCACAAATAAACAATTAAGAGTATTCATTATGTTAATAAGAATTTAAACCTAATGAAAATTGTGTTCTTGATTGATGAACGGATCGAGACGCTTTTCCGGAATGATTGAGTTGATCGAATGATATTGGGGTTCCCCAATAATCACCAAAATTCGCCCAAAAGCTGCGGGAATTCGTCTGGATGGAATAATGAATAATTAGGGTATTTTTCGGGCTTAAATACCTTACAAATTTGTCTGGGCTGACCTACTGCCACGCCGCGGCCCCCATATGTCGCGCCGCGACATAACACTTGCTCTGGAACATCTTTAAAACCTTTCCTGACTTTGAAATAAAGCAAACGCCGCGCCGCAGCTTAGGATGTCGCGCAGCGTCCCATAACTAGTTTTGAACCCTTCTTTAACCCATAAACTTATATCGAATCCCGTTGATTGCCGCGCCGCGACCTATGTCTCCGCGCCACGGCCCAAAGCATAAACTGACATCTCATTCGCTTTTCTCTTTTTACTTACTTTAAACTAACTAAACACCTCAATAACCAATATGTTCTTTACATTTCCAACCTCGGTGCACCAATAATAATAACCGGTTAACAAAGTACCTCAAAAACTCCAAAGAATGCAACTCTTCTATATTAAGCTCTTTAAACTCGAACATTCTCAATATTATCAAAATAAACACCAAATCCTATCTGAACGGACTAAAATGTGATCGATATCGCTAAGAAAAACGTGTATAAAATTTGCGATATCAAGCTTAGTTTCCTAATCACACTCAAATTACTTGGAGATCAAGGATTAATATTAGAATTAGATTAGGATTGGTTTTGCTTATTGATCAAGTATTTTTTTTATCGGCTTACTTATTTATTTATATAATTTTTTTTATTATTATTATTTGGTTACTTTTATTTAAATTATATTTTATTTATTAATTTACTTATTAGACTTTGTCTTTATAAATATTTACTTTAGTTCTAATTAGTTTAATTCATATAAAAGTCACACTTATATTAATACATATAGTTTATATACATATAAACACAGAAAGACATAAACTTATTTTAACAGAAAAATATTGATCAAAAATAGTATTTAATCAAAGTTTGTTAAACAAAGGTTACAAGTACAAGAAATCCTAATAGTAGAACAGTATAAACAGAAATGGTAAATTGAGGGTCGTCATATATTGTGAGGAGTGAGATTTAACCCATTAAATGGAAAATAAATATCCATGTATCCAGATCTTTCTCATTTTTCCTCTCATTTCACGATTACACAAACACACCCATTTCTTTCTCTCTTTTCAAGAACACCCATTTTCTTTCTAAGAAGAATCAAGCTTAGCTCTTAAATTAGGAGGAATCAATTCAAATAACTAGCATTTTTAAAATCCTTACGTCACGAACAATCCATCAAGTTAAGATTTGATCCCTTTTATACTTGTTTTTGGATTATGAAATTAGGGCTAAAGGGGTTATGATAAAATTTAGCTTAGATCTTGTCATTTGGTGTTTATTACATTAATGGATGTTAGAAATAGGTTGTATATACGTTTAGTAGCTTCCTTATGCTAAAAATTTGATTAAAAACGCTCAAAAATCGAGTTTTGGGCGAAAAAATACCCAAAATCAGCAAGTTATTGGCGCCCCTAAACCTTGGTGCCCGAAAACTTGGTGTACCCAGCCTTGGTGCCCGAAAATTTGGTGTACCCAAACCTTGGTGCCCGAAAACTTGGTGTACTGAAACCTTGGTGCCCGAAAACTTGGTGCACCCAAACGTTGTTGCCCGAAAACTTGGTGCACCCAAACCTTGGTGCCCGAAAACTGGGTGTCCTAAAACTTTGACAGCCTTTTATGAAATTTGAAATGGGCGTAACTTTCAAAATGTAACTCCGTTGTAGTCGAATCAAATATAGTTGGAGGGTAATGAAGAGTACTTTCCAATGGTAAACATTTATGAAGCTAAAAATAAAATCTAAAAAGGCGTTATAGTGCATATATCATATTTTACACGCGTAAGTGTAATGTCATTAAATGGGCCGGGTATAATAATGACCCATATAATGTATACGCATGTTTTTTATAGTATGTTAATCTATATTATGATATGTTTAGGAGGACAAAACAAAGAGATGGCCCCGTAGGATCAGAGTTTGTTTAGCTTGCTGAGACTTATACAGTGAGTTGGTTAACTATAGTCCGGTAGAATATAGTAACTAATTATTCTATATATGCCATGCTAGTTAGGGTAATATATTACGGTTGTGTGAATTGTATATTTGTTGAAAGATCTTGTGTGATGTTGTATATTGTTGCATGCTGTTATTGGATGTTATTATGTGATAAACCTTAGTGTGTCCCTATCCTGTGGTGGCCTGGGTAGGTGAGATCAACCTTGCAGGGTTGGGTTCCTCATGTGGTGGCCTATGGGTGTAAGTCTGAATGACGCATCTCCCGCGTGTGGATGACTCATACAGGAGGAACTTTCGGTTAGACCTTCGTCCGATCAACTGATGATTGCAGGCTAGGCCAAGCTGCCAGAGTCTCTTTGACGACACTAGTGGTTTTGCGTGCTTACTTGTATGACATGTTTGGTGTAACTGCTTATTATATGTTACTGATTATAGTTAGCTCATTCATTTAGCTTTAAGCTAACTCCCCTCCGTCTTCCCCTTGTAGGTACTTAGCTTATTATGTTGGGAAGGCAATGGTTAATTGTGTTATGCTGGGTCATGACAGACTCTGATGTATCAGCTTTTGTTTAGATAACTAATATGTAATTCGGTAAATATTTCGGCGACACTCGGTTTGTAATAACATAATATTGTATTGTTTTAATTCATTAATGATATGTCGTCTTCCGATGTATATTAAAAAAAGGGTGTTACGGACCCCTTGTATATACAATCAAGTAGTTTATAATTCTGTAAAGCATCATCGCCCTAAAACAGAGTGGTTCGTCGTTGAATATTAAATAATTCAGAGTTCAGCATTCAATGCTGAACCATTCAAAATTAAAATACTCTCTTAACTGTTAAGCATTTAAATCTATATATATATATATCTAAATAGTGACTCTCAACAATTAAATATGCCTATTTACCCATGTAATTTAATAGACTGGTAAAAAGGTTAAAAATTAATATGGTAAAAAAACATATTTATTTAAAATGTCATAAAATTTTTTTAAGTAATTAATAATCAATAAATATATAAACTCTTCATCTTCTAAGTAACGTAAGTTATTTGTTTAGCCTATAAATATGTCATCTCCATTCCATTTTTCCATATCAATCATACAAAAGAGCACACCATATTACTAATGTTGTATTCTCGATTTTTTTACGATGGAAAGAAGAAGAAATTATATATAGATTATTATATATATATATATATATATATATATATATATATATATATATATATATATATATATATATATATATATATATATATATATATATATATATATATATATATATATATATATATATATATACACACACATATACATGCAAGTATCCAATGAATGCATAATGGCTAATTTAGTGTAAACTCCCAAAAGTTTTCATATAAAACAAATGGGTCTTATTTGAAAGGTTGCAAGTATCCAATGAATGCATATACTTGCAAAACAAATGTTTGAAAAAAGCCTTAAAGACTTGTGACTTGAAGTTTGGAAGTTTGTGGTTATCACGAGATCAAAATTCTGCATTTACCATAAAGGGAAATCAATGACACACCACTAGTACAATGAGACTTTCTTCTTTTAAGCCAAGGTCAACCTCAAAGAATACATCCAAGATAAAAGGGGTAATACAGGTCTTTTCAGATGTTTTTGGCACCTAATTGCAGCCATCCAATAAGGGAAAATGACAAAGTTAAAGATATCAAACGGCTACATTTTCAGAAGTAAGAGACCTGCACGGTCGACCCACGGTCGACCGTGAGGTGAGCCGCACAGGGCCGGGTTTGAATTTCTTTTTCCTATAAAAGTCAAACCTTGGAGCACTTGAAGGCTCACATCTTGCACTTACATTTCCATACATTTACTGATATCATTCAAATACTATTGTAATTTATTTAGAGTGATTCAAGGAAGAGTGATTGTAAACTTAGTTGTGAATTTACTTGTAAACTATCTTATTAAAGGGATCTAGATGATAGGTGAGGTTTCACTTAGTTGGAGCATTAGAGTCTTGTGGTAAGAACATTTGTGATTATGAATTCTTCAAAGGGACGTAAGGGTTCATAAGTTGCGACTTATCGAGGAGCTAGTGTTGTATCTGGACACTCCACCGAGTTTGGAGCATCATAGTGAAACCAACTCTCAATTCATTAGAATTGAGGAGTGGATTAAGGAAGATTAGTTAACATCTTCCCGAACCATTATAAATCTCCGTGTTTGTTCTCTTATCCCTTATCTTTGCATTTACTTTACATGTGAACAAACAAATCAAATCATACTATAGTAATCTCAAGTTCTAAATCGGGAAAAAAATATCGCATTAAGTAACTATTCACCCCCTATAGTTACTTACAATTGGTATCAGAGCGGTTGCTCTAAATGTTTTGCTAAAATTGTTATTATTAAGATAAAAATTAATTTTGGAAACTTTTGAGTTAAAGATCATGGAACAATAATTTGAGAAATTAAGCTATAGTGAAGGTTCCTCTATGCAAAAAACCTCCACTACTAGAGAGTGAAAGATTTTGCTAATGGAAACAAAGATTTGAAACTTATGTTCGTGCAAAGGACATAGATGTTTGGAACATTATTACTAAGGGTGATTATGTTCCATCCCAACTTAGTGAGGATAGGAAAACTAGAGTAATTATACCTGAAGATAGTTGGACTAAGAAAATAAAACGGATGTAGAGAAAAACTATCAAACTAAACTAGCCCTATTTGATGCTTTTCCTAAAAAAGAATATGAAAGGGTTTTTATGCTTAAGAGTGCAAAGGAAATATGGGATAGTTTAATAATTACTCATCAGGGAAATATGCAAGTCATTGAAAATAATATTGAACTATTAGTAGCTCAATATGAACAATTTGTTATCTCGGATGATGAGAAAATTGATATCGCTTATTCTTGATTTAACAATATTTGTTCAAGTTTGAAAGCTCTAGGTACTATCTACAAGAACAAGAAATATGTTCGGAAATTCGTAAGAGCATTACCCTCAAAATGGAGACCCAAAGTGACGGCAATAGATGAGTCAAAGGACTTGGAAAAATTGTCTCTAGATGAGCTCATTGGAATTCTCAAAATCCATGAGGTCATCCTAGACAAGGATGAAGAAGCGGATAAAGTTAAGAAAGAAAAAAATAAGTCAATTGCTTTAAAGGCCAAATCAAGTGAAGAAGGCGAATACGAAGTGGATGAAGATGATATCCTAAATGATGATGAACAACTTGCATTTATTGTTCGATCATTCAAGAAATCCTACTGAAACCCCGAGAATCACGTCCGGCCTTCAATGGACTCAAAGAAGGCATCTTTTGATTCCAAGAAGACGAGACACAAGAAGAAGGAAAGGAAACATGTCTCATGGCAATTGAAGCACCAAGCTTGGAAGAAGATGATGAAGCATGCCTAGTCGGACAAATCATCAATGAGGTTCTTCCAAACTCTTTTGAATTTAATATTGATAATTTCATTAAGCTTTGTGATCTAAGTAGTAGAGTTAGTACTAGTAACACCATCCTAAAAAGGGAAAACAAGTTACTTAAGTAGAAGTGGCTAGACTCAAAGAAAGAATCACTAACTCACAAGAATGCCTTACTTGTGATGATCTAAGACATGAAAATAGAGCACTTAAAAAAATGGTTAAATTACTTGAAAACAAAATCAAGTTTTCAATATTTGATAAAAGTGGTAAAGTATTAGAAGACATTTTAAGTGCTCAAAGGTCAAACAATAACAAACGTGGGTCGGGTTTTAAAGAAAGCTCTCTTGAAATAAAATCATCAAAACAACAACCTATAGTGTTTGTTAAGTCCCATGGTAGGCAAAAAATCACAGAAGGCGTGCGGTCGAAGTATATTGTTATGGACCCCAAGATTCTCATTCCAAAATATTGTTATGGGATAAGATACAATCTTTTATGTCTTCTCATAATGGGATGTATATTGTTTTCGGTGATTTTAATGAAGTGTGTATGGATGGTGAATGGTTCGGATCTGTTTTCAACAGTTTGGATGCTTCACATTTCAACAATTTTATTCACAATAATGGATTGCTCGATATCCCATTAGGGGGACGCAAGTTTTCATGGATGAATAAGTGTGGTACAAAGATGAGTTTATTAGACAGATTTCTAATCTCTAATAATCTTATTGATGTACTTCCTAATTTGTAAGCAACTGCTCTTACAAGAGGCTATTCTGATCATGTTCCTATTTTATTATCAAATGGTGTCTTGGACTATGGCCCAACCCTAATTAAATTTTTTCACTCATGACTACAATATGATGATATTCATCAAGTGATTGCTTCAACTTTTCATAATGATACTATCGAACAACAGTTAATGGGATTTCAAGAAAAGTTAAAATGTTTAAAGTTGAAGATTAAGGCATGGATAAAGGATAAAAAATAAAGAATACCATCAAAAGTAGACTTGCTGAGATTGAGAATACAATTGACTTGGGTGATGCTAACGAGTCTGAAAGGAATGAACGCCTATCAATTTTACAGGATTTGGAGGGTTTAAATAAACTTGAACATTTAGATCTTATGCCAAAATCTCATTACAAATGGGATGTTCATGGAGATGAAAACTCTCAATTTTTTCATGCACTTATAAATCAACGTAGAACCCAACAAAATGTGCGTGGCATTATGGTAGATGGTCATTGGATTAGTGATCCTCAGGAGGTGAAAAAAGCTTTCTTTGATTACTATAAGCTAAAGTTTGAAACTGAACCTTCATGTATGCTTTTCAATAATGTCGAACCACAAAAAAAAAATCACTGAAGCAGACTGTTTATGGTTGGAAGCTGAAGTGACAGAGTTGGAGATTAGAAAAGCTGTTTGAGAATGTGGTAGTAGTAACGCTCCGGGCCCGGATGGATTTACTTTTTATTCATCAAAACATTTTGGGATGACTTAAAGGGTGATCTGATTCATTCGATTCAGACTACTTTCTCTACTGGTATTCTTCCAAATGGTTCGTCTTCTGCTTTCATTACACTTGTTCCTAAGGTTTCTAATCCTACGTTAATCAAGGATTATAGACCTATCTCATTAATTGATGTTTTCTATAAAATAATTGCTAAAATCTTAGCTATTCGGTTGGCTTATTGATTGATAAAGTGATTAGTGTGGAACACTCAGCTTTTATTTCCAATCGTCAAATATTAGATGGGCCGTTGATTTTAAGTGAAATTTTAGATTGGTATAAAAGAAAATCGCAAAAGCTTATACTATTAAAAGTTGCTTTTGAGAAAGCTTATGACTCCGTAAGTTGGAAATATCTCGATCATATGCTGGGTTTTGGTTTAAAATGGCAAAATTAGATCTCTATGTGTCATTCATCAGCCCGTACATCGGTTTTGGTAAACGGAAGTCCAACTAAGGAATTTGGGCTCAAAAGTGGACTTCGCCAAGGCGATCCTCTAAGCCCGTTTTTGTTTTTAATCATCATGGAAGGTTTACATTTGGACTTAAAAGATACGGTTGAGTCTAATGTTATTAAAGGTGCGACTGTGGGAGATTTAAATGTAAAGGTATTACATCTTTTTTACGACGATGATGCTATTATCATTTCCGAATGGATTCATGAGGAAATGGATGAAATCATTCGGATTTTTAACATTTTCTTCCTTGCATCGGGTCTTAAGATTAATGTCTCAAATTTGAATGTGTTTGGAATTAGTGTTTCGAATGATGAATTGGATGAAATGGTGTTGCATTCGGGATGTGCAAAAGGTACTTTCCCTCTTAAATATCTCGAAAAAATTGTCATTGACGGCGTCGTCAACTTAGGTCCCGTTACGTGGTCATAAGTCTTTAAAACAACGTTTGACCAAAAATATGTCGCATTCATTTCAAATGTAAGTTTAAAAGAGTAAGAGTGGGACTATGATCTCACCTTGAGTGCACGAGTAATAAAGTACTTCACAAGTAAACGTGTGCGAGGACAATTGCTAGTCTTGACCTAAACAAGTAGGTTGTATCAATAACGGTAAACACGATGGGTCAAAGTTGTTCAATTAGTTCTATGGCTCGTTACGACTCGATTATATAGCATGTGAATCAATTTGTCAAGTTTCATGCAAGATATAAGTATACAAGAAGATTAGAACGGTTTAAACAAGTATTGGTTAAGTTTAGATAAAAGTCAACTTTGGTCAAGTCAAAGTCAACAAAAAAGTCAACACGTTCGGGTCGGGTCCCGAACTATTTTTCTGATGTTTTTAATCATATATAATGTAACGACCCTGGATTTTCCAACTTTTATTTATTAATAATTATTATTAATACGTGTGATTAAACGAATGTATGTTATTACATTTACTTGTTACCATGATTGCACGTAATTGAATTTAAATGCCCGAAACGTCTTTGTGACACACGAAACTTGCACGAATAATATTTTCAAGTATTATTTACATTCATGATTAGTTTTACTAATCATTTTAATTAACTAAGGTTGTTAGTTAGTTACTTGGGCTTTTAATTGGTTTAACTTGTAAATTATTAAACTTGGGCTTTGATTAGTATAATAGACTTATGATATTGGGCTTCCAAGCCCACCCTACCTTTTAAGTGGACAAATTAGCCCACACTTCCACTAGTAAGTATTACTTGAACATGGAAACTAGTTAGTTATATCAATTGGAATCTAGTTTGCTCATAATCCCCATGAACAACCATCCATTAACCAACTTTGTAAGACTTTACAAGCTATTAACCAACAAACTTTTTCCTCCTCCCCATGGTGCCCAAAGCCATCGGCCTATAGGCTTTTTGAAGGGGGTTTTTAATTTATTTTTATCACTACATTACTTGCATTACTCTTTCATTCAAACACACACACAAACACTTACAACTTTTCTCTCATTTGCTCTCTAAAGTGTGAGTTCTTTCAAGGCTTTCTCTTCCTCTTTTTCTCTTGACAAAACCGCCACCTTACACCTCTTTAATCATCATCATCTTTTGTTACTTGCTTGTTTAATTTCTTGTTTGTTGTTGTTATTGTTCTTTATTAGTTTCAAGAATCAAACTACCTAGTTTCATTCTACATAATTATCTTGTTCATAACAAGAACATACAAGACATAAACTTCCTAGTTTATGATCTCCAATACTTGTTTAAAGAAAGAAAGTTCTTGTGTTGTAACTCATACTTGTCGTTCTTGAAGTAAACTTAAAGTTTACTTCACTTAAAGATCAAACCTTGGTTGAATCTTTAAAAGTATGAACAAACCATGAACCTTTTACTTGTTTACTTAGTTTATGTCTTCATTTTATACACTTTAATTTTATGATTTTGGTTGTTGTTGGTCAAGTACTACAAGTTAGTCTTGATCTCATATCTCTTGGAACTAAAAGTTAACTTAAAAGTTCAAGAACATGTAAATAAGTTTTCTTTAAATATAACTTTGTATACTTATGCTTGATCTAGACTTTTGGGTCTTGGATCTTCAAGATCTAACTAAGAACTATGTTCTACATCTTAAGATCTTGATTAGTTAGTTTACTTTCGAGTTTGTAACTTATTATTAGTCTTAAAGTTCATGTATGTGTTAGATCTAAGACTTTGATGTAACTTTGGTTCATCAAAACACTTACAACACTTAAGTGAGTTGTGCTTCATGTCTTAGACTTGCACTTGGGTTATGATGGTCAAATCTTGGTCAAGATGATCCAAACACATCAACGAGTTGTACACTTGAAGCTATAGGCATCAAGGATGAGAACCATGATGAACATCAAGCACCAAACTCACCGGAACCCATTTTTATTCTGCTTACTGTTCTCTACCTACTGTTTTGCTGTTTCTGTAACAGACCAGTAGACCTGGGCTGTTGTGATTATGATTTTCAAATAGATCGTTTCGAGTAGATAACGTTTCATATAGGACTCGTCTTAATCCGAGTTACGGTTTAGGATTTATGGCCCTCCGATCGTCACTATGTCCTTTTAAAGTTGTGCAGAAATTTCTGACCTACTCGCACTAAGACCGTCGCCACGGTCAAAAGAAGACGAGTTTGCTTCTGTAAATTTTACCACACTTAAAGGACTCATATATGGAGCCATGGCCACTGGTCTCACCTTAATTCATTAAGGGTAGAGGCCGTGGTGACTGATCGAAATCAGCCTTTGTTTTAAACTACTTTCATAAACGAAACCTACTTTACGCCTTTTGTTTGATGATGAATGATGATGACCCTTAAGACCTTATTTACATACTTTTAAACCTATTAAGACGATTTACTGACTTAGTACTATTTGCCTTAGGTTGAGGACCTTCGGACCGATTACTTGCACACCTTTTCCGAACCGACTTTACGACTACATTATCATTGTGAGTTATAGCATTCCCTTTTTACTTTAACTATTTTGGGAACTGAGAATATATGCGCATTTTACATTTCACATACTAGGCACGAGTACTTAAACTTATATATGTGTGGGTTATACAACGGCATAAACATTCCCTTTAGCTCGGTAACGTTTAATCATTGGTTTTTGAACCGTGAACGCGAATCTTAGATATGGATCCATAGGGTTTGACATCCCCACTCGGGCTAGTAGCGCTAGCATTTAACGAGTGTTTAATACTTCGTAAATATACGCACTTGCCAAGTGTACTTTCAGGGGGTATAAACGTTAAGTTAGTTACCAAGTGCCCACGGTTAACATATACTTTATCATACTGTTTTGAAACGCTCTGTGTAGCACTGAAATCTCGTGGCCTACCTTACTTACTGTTATACTTAAACTATAGCTCACCAACCTTTGTTTTGACGTTTTTAAGCATGTTTTTCTCAGGTGCTTGAGGTTAGCTTCCGCTGTGTACTAGTCGTGCTGTAGACACCCGCTGCTTAGAGTTGTCATCGCATGCACTACTTTACCTTGCATTCAAACTTTAGTACTTTTGAACTATGACTTGTAACGACCATTGTGGTCACATACACTTATTATTTGCTTCTACTTAGTGAAGCATGCTTTTGGATTGTAAAACATTCGATGTTGGTTTAGACATCACTTTATTATTGAATGCAAACTCTTTTTGAAAAAGCATATAGTACTTAACCTTGTAATGATCCTGTTGTTGATGATTCGTACACGATGGTTTTGTACGGGGCATCACATATAAGCATGTTAGAACAGGTTACATGTGAATCGGAGGTGCGTATCATAGCAAACATTTTTCGTAAAAGTGACAAGGTTGATCAGTCCCTGAACGCGGCTATTACCGCGCCGCGACACAGAAGGGCCGCGCCGCGACACTGTGCGGGAGCTGGTACCTGGGCTGTTTCAATTGTTCAAGTCTCATCAAAACTTCAATTTATCATAACTAATGAACCGTAAATACCTAAAACGCATACCATACATCGTTGGAAAGGTAATTTAACGAGGAACACAACTAAATACCTTTCATAAATTAAAAACATCATTTACAAAAATCAAAATTCAAGTTGAATGCTCATTTAATGTTCATCATAAATACTTTCAAGTTCATAAATGTACATTTATGATTCGGGAATTAAATGCACATATATAATACGCCGTTTCATAGGTAATTACGCATACAATACTACTAAACACTTACAAACAACATTGTAAGACTTTTAATGCATAAAAGAGCACATTTAAGGCCACCAAACCCTAACTAACAATCATAAAATCCTTAATCATGTTAATGAGGCTTTTCCAAGTCAACTTACATACCAAATTGAAGCTAGTGATACAAGTAACACATTTAATACATGCACTTTTAACATCTAACAACATATGATCAACCAAAAATCAAGATCAAACACACCCATTTCAAGTTTAAACTAGTTACATCAAAATGACAAGAACAAGCATACAAATCATATATTCATGTTAGACTTGAGCCATAGACACTAATTAACACTTTTATGAGTTAAAAACATCAAGAACAAAGAATCTATTGATTTTAGAAAGTTACCCAAACTTGATGAAATCGGTATGAAATTAAAGAGGAAGATGCAAGGATTCCAAATATGTAATTTATTTTGATGTTTGATTGCTAACTTGAAAATGGATGATGAATCTTTGAATTGGAGTTTTGTGAGAAAAGTTGAAAGTGTTAGAGAAAAGAGGATGAAATGAATGGATGAGGAAAGAGTTGACTCTTTGACCTAGTCACACCTTTTGTCAATTGGCAAAAATGGTCCCTCAAATTTAATGCGGGTGCGTGAATTACCTAAATAAAATATTTTAAAACGCGTGTTAAC
The DNA here is from genome assembly GCF_046630445.1 of Rutidosis leptorrhynchoides. Classification (NCBI taxonomy): domain Eukaryota; kingdom Viridiplantae; phylum Streptophyta; class Magnoliopsida; order Asterales; family Asteraceae; genus Rutidosis; species Rutidosis leptorrhynchoides. Next base: position 209,544,498 of record NC_092343.1, read on the forward strand.
GGAAGATGTTATAATTATATAACGGACTTTAAAATAGTTAAACGGAAGGTATAACGGATTTCGAAAGGACCAATATACCGCGGATTTAGTTTCCTGTATTTCCTGAAATGGATTACACCTTTTCAAGGTGCGACTTTTAACATTACGCAGTCACCGACTTGAAATTTGAGGTCGTTGCGTCTTTTGTCGGTATAGCTCTTTTGATTACTACGGGCCGTCCAGAGCCTATCTCAGATTTGAACGATCTTCTCAGTTGTTTCATGAATGAGTTCGGGTCTGGTGATTTGTGTGTCGCCTACTTGGGCCCAACAAAGAGGAGAACGATATTTTCGGCCATATAACGCTTCAAAAGGTGCTGCTTTTATACTCGCGTGATAACTATTGTTGTAAGAGAATTCAGAGAGAGGCAAGTGCTTGTCCCAAGCTTTTTCAAAGTCGACAACGCAAGCTCGTAGCATGTCTTCCAAGGTTTGGATTGTGCGTTCGCTTTTTCCGTCAGTTTGTGGATGATATGCGATGCTCATGTCTAAACGCGTTCCCAACGCTTCTTGTAAGGTACGCCAAAATCTAGAAACAAAACGGCCATCTTTGTCCGAAATAATCGATAAAGGTACACCGTGACGGGCTACGATCTCTTTAATGGAAAGTTGTACAAGTTTCTCCATTTTGTCGGTTTCCTTCATGGCCAGGAAGTGGGCGGATTTGGTGAGACGGTCTACAATAACCCAAATAGTATCATAACTGCTCACCGTTTTTGGTAGTTTTGTGATGAAATCCATCGTTATTCTCTCCCACTTCCATTGTGGGATTTCGGGTTGTTGAAGTAGCCCGGACGGTCTTTGGTGTTCGGCTTTTACTTTGGAGCAAGTTAGGCACTTTCCAACATAAATAACGACGTCCCTCTTAATATTCGGCCACCAATATTGTTCTTTAAGGTCGTGGTACATCTTATTGGCGCCGGGGTGAATCGAGTATCTTGACTTATGGGCTTCGTCTAGAATAAGGTTTCGTAAATTCCCATAACTAGGCACCCAAATCCTTCCGGCGAAAAATCGGAGTCCAGTCTCCTTAGCTTCTAATCGAGAGGCGAGGACATTTAAATGTTCGATAGAAATGTTTTCATCCTCGAGAGCCTCATCTTGGGCTACACGAATTTGGATATTGAGGTTGGTGTGAATGATGATGTTTAAAGCTCGGACACGAAGAGGCACCGCTCTTTCTTTTCGACTTAAGGCATCGGCTACAACATTTGCCTTCCCGGGATGGTAACGAATCTCGCAATCGTAATCGTTCAAAGTTTCAATCCACCTTCGTTGTCTCATGTTTAGTTGCTTTTGGTCGAAGATGTGTTGGAGGCTTTTGTGATCGGTGAAGATAGTAATCTTGGTTCCATAAAGATAGTGTCTCCGCATTTTAAGTGCAAAGACAACAACTCCGAGTTCGAGATCATGTGTCGTGTAGTTCCGTTCATGAATTTTTAGTTGTCGGCAGGCATAAGCAATGACTTTCTTTCGTTGCATTAATATACACCCAAAACCATGTTTCAAGGCATCGCAATATACAACAAAATCATCATTGCCTTCGAGAAGTGACAAGATAGGAGCGGTGGTTAGCTTTGTCTTCAAGATTTGAAACGCGGATTCTTGTTCGGTCGCCCAAATGAATTTCTTTCCCTTGTGAGTTAACGCAGTTAGAGGACGAGTAACCAAAGAGAAATCTTTGATGAATCTACAATAGTATCTGGCGAGACCCAAGAATTGACGAATGTGAGTATGAGTAGTAGGGGTCTCCCATTTACTAATGGCTTCGATTTTTGCGGGATCGACTTTAATATCTTGATCACTTACAACATGACCAAGAAATTGAACTTCCTTCAACCAAAATTCACACTTAGAGAATTTGGCATAGAGTCGTTCTTGTCTCAAGAGTTCAAGCACAAGTCGGAGATGTTGTTCGTGCTCTTCTTCGCTTTTAGAATAGACCAAAATATCATCGATGAATGCGATAATGAATTTGTCGAGGTATGGTTTGCACACACAGTTCATAAGATCCATGAACACCGCCGGTACGTTAGTGAGACCAAATGGTATTACAAGAAATTCATAACTACCATAACGAGTCCGGAAGGCGGTTTTGGAGACATCTTCCCCCTTAACCCTTAGTTGGTGATACCCGAACGGAGATCGATATTTGAATATACACAAGACCCTTGTAGTTGATCAAAGAGGTCATCGATGCGAGGAAGAGGATATCGGGTCTTAACCGTCAATTTTTTTAGTTCACGATAATCAATGCACATTCGTAGGGATCCATCTTTCTTCTTAACGAACAAAATCGGAGTGCCCCATGGTGAATGGCTAGGTTGGATAAAACCACGGTCAAGTAGTTCTTGGATTTGACTTTGCAATTCTTGCATTTCGGATGGAGCGAGTCTATACGGTGCACGTGCTACGGGTGCAACTCCCTAAATAAGATCGATTTGGAATTCAACCGCTCGATGAGGTGGAAGACCCGGCAATTCGTCGGGAAATACATCGGAAAAGTCACTAACAATTGGCACATCGTCGATATGATTCTCATCGGACTCGACTTTCTTAACGTGGGCAAGGATCGCAAGACAACCCTTACGGAGTAGTTTTCTAACTTTAAGGCACGAGACGAGGTTGAGTCCGGTGCAACTCTTATCGCCATAAACAATCAAAGGTTCACCATTCTCGATAGGAATTCGGATTGCGTTGAGATCGCAAAGGATGTGAGATTTCGTTTTGACTAACCAATTCATACCGATTATTACATCGAAGCTTCCTAGTTCCATGGGTATCAAGTCAATTTCAAACTCATTACCCAAAATGTTTAACGCACACCCCCGGTAATATGTGTCGGCACTCAATAGGTTCCCGTTGGCCACCTAAATGGCATAAGTAGTATATAGGGGGAGTGGTGAAGTGCAAAGAGTATGATCCAAAGTCTTGGATACAAAGCATTTATCGCCACCCGAATCGAATAAGCAAGTAACATAAGAGTTGTTAAGAAGAAACGTACCCGTGACTAGTTCATTGTCATCCCGGGCCTCTTGAGCGTTAATGTTGAAAGCTCGGCCGCGTGCATCAGGGTTGTCCTTCTTCTTTGGGCATTCATTTCTATAATGACCCGTTTGACCACATTCGTAACAAGTGACCGTCTTTGGTGTATTGGGCCCCTTTCTAGCGACGGGGGCGGCACTTTTACAATCGTTGGCCTTATGACCAATTCCTTGGCACCGATGGCAAATTAGCTTGCCACATTCACCAAAGTCATGCTTGTTGCATTTGTTGCAAAGAGGTAGGTTTCCGGCATAACCCTTCTTGCCGTCGGAGGTGAAAGACTTCTTGGCAAAGTTGTTGTTGTTGTTGCTTGATTGGGGAGCTTCCCACTTTCTTTTGTTGCCACCCACTTTAACCTCGGCCTTAGGTGCCGGTACTACAATTTCGTCCACCGTTTCTATCAATTTGCGGGCCATCTTCAAAGCTTCTTGATGATTAGTGGGTTTGGATGACATTACCCCATGTTTGATGCTCTTTGAAAGACCATCCATGTAAAGTTAAACCCTTAAAGACTCGGGGTTCACAAGGTTTGGACACATTAAGGCTAGTTCGGAAAATCGTTGATTGTAGGCCTTGAGATCGTTTCCGACCGCTTTTAAAGTTCTTAGCTCTTGTTCGAGCCTTCGGGTTTCTTCACGAGGAAAATATTCGATGATCATCTTTTCCCTTAAATCGACCCAAGAGAGGGTGTGGGCTTCATCGGTACCCACCGATTGTACATAGGTGTTCCACCAAGTGAGCGCGACACCAGCAAAAGTGTGAGTGGAGTACTTAACCTTGTCTTGGTCCCGACAACTGCTTATGCTAAAGACGGATTCCGTTTGCTCAAACCATCGGGTGAGCACAACCGATCCCCCGGTTCCATCGAAAGTGTGAGGTTTGCACCCCATGAAAGCTTTATAGGAGCATCCCTCGTATGAGTTACCGGCTCCATTGTTGTTGTTGTTGTGGTTTTTGTTATTGTTGTTGTTATTGGATGAGTGACTGGCCATGGCCGCATCTACGGCGGTGGCTATCATTCGTTGAAGAGTTTGTTCGGGAGTTTCATTGCGTGGGACTCGGCGAGGAGGCATTGTTCCTTCAAGACACAAGAATATCATTGATTAGTATTCTCAATAATACTAACCGTGATATGGAATAAGGATAAAGAGAAAATTTTCCTTAACTCGCCTTAAATTCTTTATGTCATAATGTTGGAACGTCCATATGAATCACCATAATATAATCCAGGCAATTGTATTACCCTAATTCATATGTGCATTCAACGTTATTTCAAAAGGTCAAGGTGGCGTGTCAATCAAATTAAACAACGTGAGATTAAGATGGAATAAGAGTTAGATATGAATAGAAGAGTTCGAGTATAAATGCACAAGTAGTCAATTAATTCCTACTTCAAGTCTATATGCCGGTTGTAGTCTAGACTCACTAATGTACCCTATGTCTCGGGGTTGAAACCAATGAACTCTAAATCCCTACAACCAACGCTCTGATACCATCTGTAGCGACCCGAAAAAATCGTCATTGACGGCGCCGTCTACTTAGGTCCCGTTACGTGGTCATAAGTCTTTAAAACAATGTTTGACCAAAAATATGTCGCATTCATTTCAAATGTACGTTTAAAAGAGTAAGAGTGGGACTATGATCTCACCTTGAGTGCACGTGTAATAAAGTACTTCACAAGTAAACATGTACAAGGACAATTACTAGTCTTGACCTAAACAAGTAGGTTGTATCAATAACGGTAAACACGATGGGTCAAAGTTGTTCAATTAGTCCTATGGCTCGTTACGACTCGATTATATAGCATGTGAATCAACTTGACAAGTTTCATGCAAGATATAAGTATACAAGAAGATTAGAACGGTTTAAATAAGTATTGGTTAAGTTTGGAAAAAGTCAACTTTGGTCAAGTAAAAGTCAATGAAAAAGTCAACACGTTCGGGTCAGGTCCCGAACTATTTTTCTGAGGTTTTTAATCATATATAAGCATGTTAGAACAAGTTACATGTGAATTGGAGGTGCGTAGTATAGCAAACATTTTTCGTAAAAGTGTCAAGGTTGATCAGTTCCTGAACGCGGCTATTGCCGCACCGCGACACTGTGCGGGAGCTGGTACCTGGGCTGTTTCAATTGTTCAAGTCTCATCCAAACTTCAATTTATCATAACTAATGAACTTTAAATACCTAAAACGCATACCATACATCGTTGGAAAGGTAATTTAATGAGGAACACAACCAAACACCTTTCATCAATCAAAAACATCATTTACAAAAATAAAAATCCAAGTTGAATGCTCATTTAATGTTCATCATAAATACTTTCAAGTTCATATATGCTCATTTATGATTCGGGAATTAAATGCACACATATAATACGCCGTTTTGTAGGTAATTAAGCATACAATACTACTAAACACTTACAAACAACATTGCAAGGCTTTTAATGCATCAAAGTCACATTTAAGGCCACCAAACCCTAACTAACAATCATAAAATCTTTAATCATGTTAATGAGGCTTTTCCAAGTCAACTTACATACCAAATTGAAGCTAGTGATGCTAGTAACACATTTAATACATGCACTTTTAACATCTAACAACATATGATCAACCAAAACTCAAGATCAAACACACCCATTTCAAGTTTAAACTAGTTACATCAAAATGACAAGTTCAAGTATACAAATTATATATTCATGTTAGACTTGAGCCATAGACACTAATTAACACTTTTATGAGTTAAAAACATCAAGAACAAAGAATCTAGTAATTTTAGAAAGTTACCCAAACTTGATGAAATCGGTATGGAATTGAAGAGGAAGATGCAAGGATTCCAAATATGTAATTTGTTTTGATGTTTGATTGCTAACTTGAAAATGGATGATGAATCTTTGAATTGGAGTTTTGAGAGAAAAGTTGAAAGTGTTAGAGAAAAGAGGATGAAATGAATGGATGAGGAAAGAGTTGACTCTTTGACCTAGTCACACCTTTTGTCAATTGGCAAAATTGGTCTCTCAAGTTTAATGCGGGTGCGTGAATTACCTAAACGAAATAATTTAAAATGCGTGTTAACAAAAGATGTTATAATTATATAACAGACTTTAAAATAGTTAAACGGAAGGTAAACGGAAAAAGGCGGGATGTTACATTGGTAGTCGAAATGAAGAGACTTTATCTCATTTATAAAATGCTTCTTCAACATGTGCAAATAACTGATGCAGAGGACTCTTTTGTTTGGAGTATAGGTAACAAAAGTTCATATGTGGTTAGTGATACAAGAAATTATATGGACCAATGAATACTCCTTCCATTTATCTGGCAACTAGATAGTTTAAAGTGTTACCGGTCAAGATTAATATATTGATATGGCGTGTTGCTCTCGATAGACTCCCGAATCGTTTTAACCTATCTAAGGGTGGAATAGAGATCACAGATATTGGTTGTCCAAGTTGTTCTCATGGGTTTGAAACAATTGAATTTGTTATATTCTCTTGCAATATTGCTTTTGAAGTGTGACACAAAATAAGGATTTGGTTGGATATTAATCTTCCAATTCTTGCTAATTGGAATGATTGGATTCATTAGTTTGATAGTTGGGCTGATTCAAAGACTACCAAAATTCGAGTTTATGCTATTGTAGCGGCTTGTTTATTGGTTCTTTGGAGACATCGCAATGGAGTGGTTTTTGGAGATGTTAAGATAAAAAATGGAGAGATGTTTGATATAATTAGTTCCACTTCTTATTATTGGTTGATTCATAGAAGTAGAGATAGAATTAATTGGAACAATTGGCTATCAAAGCCGTTGTAGATTATTGTACTTTGTTTGTGTTGCCTTCTAGTTCCTTACTAGAGGCCTAATAAAATTTGATCTTCCGTTAAAAAAAAATAGGCATACTAGGTCATTCATGTCTCAATTCTTAAGTTCCGTGTCCTAAAAGCGCATTAGATGCCTCTCGGAAACTCCAGCCATACTGAGTTCATAGAATCTTCAGATACACTATAACCAGGGGTCTTAATCCTATGAAGTAGCTAAGTTTATATAGGTAGATAAGTCCTGATCACAACCTAGGTTGGTCATTCCTTAAGATTGTGACGACCCGAAAATTTTCGACCAAATTTAAACCTAATCTTTATATGTTTCCGACACGATAAGCAATGTCTGTTATTTTGAGTCTAGAAAATTTTGGAACTATATTCATGTATTCAATTACCTTTCGACCATTACCGACGATTCACGAATAAGTGATTACAAGTAAATATATATAGATATATAAATAAGTGTGTGTATATATATATATATAAATACATATATCTATAAATAAATAAATAAATAAATAAATAAATAAATAAATAAATAAATATATAAATATATATATATATATATATATATATATATATATATATATATATTAATATGAATTAATAAAATACACTATAATCAATTGAAATTAAAAAAATATGTTATTATTATGTAATACAAAATAATATGTTGTTAACAAAAATAGGTATATATATATATAAATCCCATATTGAATATTAAATTATTCAGTATATATATATATATATATATATATATATATATATATATTACATACTTAATAATATGTAATATTAATATTTAATATAATAAGTTAATTATAAATTATATTTGTTATAGTAATATTATTATTACTTTTAGTATTGAAAATCTATATTTGAAATGTTAATATGAATATATATATATATATATATATATATATATATATATATATATATATATATATATATATATATATATATATATATATATATATATATATATAAGTAAAAGGTTATACTATTACTAATATTATTAATAGTATCATCAATAATAATATTATTATTATATAATTACTTTCATCTTTATTATTATTACTAGTATTATTATAATTAATATTATTAATATTATTAATACAATTATTATAAACTTTATAGTTAATATTACTATGATTAGTAATATTGCTAGTATTATTAATATCCTTATCATTTTTTTTATCATTATTAACAAACTTATTGAAATTATCATTTTTGTTATTATTACTATTATCATATTATTATTATTATTATTATTATTATTATTATTATTATTATTATTATTATTATTATTATTATTATTATTATTATTATTATTATTATTATTATTATTATTATTTTAAAGTGTGTTATTATTATTATCTTTATTATTAGTATTACTAGTTTTGTTATTAAGATTAATATTAATGATTAATAGTAATATTTGTATTAGTAATAATATTATGTTTATTTAATATATAAAATACAGACATAAATATAAATATATATATAAATATTCTGATAAACAGATATATAGATATAAAATACGTATGTATACATATTATATATAAATACGTGCAATATACAGAATATATATATATATATATATATATATATATATATATATATATATATATATATATATATATATATATATATATATATATATATATATATATATATATATAAATACATTATATATATATAAATTCAGAAAAAGATCCATAATCTATTTTAAATCGCTTTCAGAGCTGTAGATAATTGCCTTTATGTTAATGGTTTGTACTAATCAGTGAATCAACCACAAGTATACTCCAAAATCTGTTAGCATAGATGTCAGCTTTTAAATTTTTTTATTAATTTCTTCTGTCCTTGAATTAAGTTGTGAGAAAAGTCGAATTGCCTATAATACATAATCAATTCACATGGTAAGGATATCCACTGACTTACATTATCATTATTTCAATTTCAATTATCGTTTACAGTTTTCAATTTGTCAAATTAAAACGAGAAAATTGAAGAAACCCAGAAACTGCTCTGTTCGTATGATATTAAATCAAACACCTCGAATTTGAGTTTAATTACAAAATCCTTTATTGCAGTCTTGTTTGAAATCTTTCCTTCAATCTACCTGCAAAAACCCAGCCTTCAATTCCTTCAAACAAGTATGAATTTTCGAGGTCAAACTTATTATTCAAAAGGTCAAACGACTTGTTCATCCTAAAATTCGTTTTCAGTTTGATGTTTCTGGATCAATGGAGGATCCGGAAAGTTTCTAATCGTGATTTTGAACCTTTTCCCTTCAGGAGTCATGATCTAAAACGCCCTCAAATTCAAATTCAATGATTGAGTTCATACATATATTTTTTTTATCTGCTACATCTTTTAATCCCATTTAAATTCTGTTTCTATGTTAATAAATCAACTCACTAACACCTGGATAGTTTACATTCAGTTATCAACACCTAATTTAATCTTAAACGTATTGCTATTGATTCTTTTTGTCGTCGATTTCCAATTGTGAAGAAGGAGTGAAATAGGAGTTATTTATATACGATTTAAATATAAATGGGTTTTGTGTTATTTCGGAAATTGAGCAACAGCTCAACTGGTTAAATGTGTTGACGGGTTTCGAGAGGTCGCGGGTTCGAGCCTCGCTTGAGGTAAAAAAATTTTAAAAGAAGCTTATTGAAGGTAGATTTCTTTTTATTATGTTAAATTTATCATTATTATTAATTATTATTATTATTGCTTGTTATTGTTGATATTAATTATTATTATCATTATTATTATTATTATTATTATTATTATTATTATTGTTACTAAAATGGGTATATCTATAAAAGTTATTATTTATTATCATTATTTGACTATTAGATACGATTATGAATATTATTAGTATTATTATGAAAATAATAAAAGTATTGTTTTTCATTAATATTGATATTAGTATCATTTCTGTTAGTATAATAACACATTTAAAATTTGTAACATCATTATTATTATTATTATCATTGTTATAAGTACTATCTTAACATTATCATTAATAGTATTATGATTATTAGTAATAACAATATCATTATTATTAAAAGTATTATGAAGATAAAAATAAAAGTTTTAAAAACATTATTATAAGTACATCATAACTATATTAACAAATTATTTTAGAAATACTCATATATAATAGTTTAGGCATTTTTACTATAACACTAAACAGATATACCTATATATAACTATAATAATATTAATCATTTTGAATATATCTACACAAATTAAATATATATAATATATAAATTAAGATATAATAAATAAATTGTTCAGTTACGATTATATGTTTTAATATATATATATATATATATATATATATATATATATATATATATATATATATATATATATATATATATATATATATATATATATATATATATATATATATATACAAATGGTATAGGTTCTTAAATCCAAGGTCAACCCTGCATTGTTCAATGTCATCATATGTATTTTTACTACAAAATACAGTATTGTGAGTTTCATTTGCCTTTTTACCCTTTATATTTTTGGGCTGAGAATACATGCGAAATTTTTATAACTGTTTTACGAAATAGACACAAGTAATCGAAACTACATTATATGGTTGAATGATCGAAGCCGAATATGCCCCTTTTTGCTTGGTAACCTAAGAATTAGTAAACCGATCTACTAATTGACACGAATCCTAAAGATAGATCTGTTGGGCCTAACGAACCCCATCCAAAGTACCGGATGCTTTAGTACTTAATGTTGTTTTTATCATGTCCGAAGGATTTCCCGGAATGATAGGGGATATTCTTATATGCATCTTGTTAATGTCGGTTACCAGGTGTTCACCATATGAATGATTATTTTTTGTCTCTATGCATGGGACGTATATTTATGATAACTGGAAATGAAATTCTTGTGGTCTATTAAAATGATGAAAATGAATGTTTATGATAAACTAATGAACTCACCAAACTTTTGGTTGACACTTGAAAGCATGTTTATTCTCAGGTATGAAAGAAATCTTCCGCTGTGCATTTGCTCATTTTAGAGATTTTACTTGGAGTCATTCATGACATATTTCAAAAGATGTTGCATTCAAGTCATTGAGTTCATCAAGATTATTATTAAGTCAATTATAGTTGGGTATATTATGAAGTGGTATGCATGCCGTCAACTTTCGATGAAATGAAAGTTTGTCTTTTAAAAACGAATGCAATGTTTGTAAAATGTATCATATAGAGGTCAAGTACCTCGCGATGTAACCAAATGTAATGTATTCGTCCAGATAGATTAGGACGGGTCGTTAGAAAGATGCTAGCATACAGATCTATCGGGGTCACAAATTCAGTATAACAACAGTAATCGTACTAATTTACAAAACTACGCTAACTCAAACTTCTATCATGGCAACATACAGATTAATTATGCTAACATGGCAATATCAGAATGCATTATTAAACATAAATGATAACAATACATGTTTAATTAATATGACAAGCGTTTCGGATAAAAACCTGAGAAGGCAGAAGAAATCTGCCTGAGATCGCACGGCTAAAGTATTTAAAATCTAAATTGAAGTATAATTTGAGTGTGTGTAAAAATGAATGCAAAAGGCCCCTTAAATAGGCAAAATTTTGGCTGGATACGGCTGGCAGGCCGTATGGCAAGCCGTTTTTAGAGGCCGTTTGCATGGCAAGCCGTTTTCACATGCCATTTGCTGGCAGGCCATTTGTGATGTTGGCAGGCCGTATGGTGCTTGGTCTTGCTATTTTGCTTGGATCGTTTTGTTCGTTCCCGGGATCGTAACTTGATTTCCGGGGTCGTAACTTGTCTGTCACCATTTTTGCTCTAGAATCTTCGTTTTAGCTCCGATTTACTTGATTCTTTTTTCATCGCCTTTGTAATTACTTAATTTACAAAATTAACCGACAAAGTGATTATTTTACCGACAAAGTTTGGAACTTTATTGATTTAGGGCTTAATATCGGGGGTAAAAACATGACTTTTTTTTGCCGAAATCAATATTCATGTGCTAAAAAATTAAAACTATATCAAATGGATGTCAAAAGTGCTTTTCTAAATGGTGTCATAAATGAAGAAGTATATGTGTCACAACCTCCAGGCTTTGAAGATTTTGAAAAACCATATCATGTGTTTAAACTTAAGAAAGCCCTATATGGACTCAAACAAGCTCCTAGAGCTTGGTATGAGAGACTTAGAACCTTCCCTATTAATCATGGATATGAAATGGGAAAAATCAATAATACATTATTCGTCAACAGGCACGAAAATGACTTAGTTATTGTTCAAATATATGTTGATGATATTGTATTCGGTTCTACTAACGAATCTCTTAACAATGAGTTTTCTAATTTAATGCATGATGAGTTTGAAATGAGCATGGTGGGTGAACTCAAGTTCTTTCTCGGACTTCAAATTAAGCAACTAGAAGATGGAATGTTCATCAATCAACAAAAGTATATTCACAATATGCTCAAAAAGTTTGGAATGGAAAACTCGAAGCCAATGGCTACTCCTATGACTACCAATGCCAAGCTTACTCTCGAAGGAGAAGGAGATTCATTCGATAGCACCAAGTATAGAGGAATGATTGGATCTCTTCTATACTTAATAGAAAGCTGACCCGATATTATGTATAGCTTGTGCTTGTGTGCAAGATTCCAAGAGAATCCCAAAATTTCTCACGTGAAAGCGGTCAAACGAATCTTTAGATACTTGAAAGGTACCATGCATCTTGGACTATGTTATCTAAAGTTCACCGGTGTTGACATTATGTGCTTTGCGGATTCCGACCATGGAGGGTCATTGATTGATCGAAAGAGCACAAGTGGTGTATGTGCATTAATTTAGCCTTGCTTAACATCATGGTTCTCCAAGAAACAAACATCCGTTGTACTATCTACTACCGAAGAGGAATATGTTGCCGTGGGAAGCGCATATGCACAAGTGCTATAGATGAAACAAACCTTCATCGACTACGGTATCATCACTTCTGAAATTCCTATTTGTTGTGATAATAAGAGTGCTATATACCTATCAAAAAAATCAAATATTACACTCTAGGACTAAACATATAGACATTAAGCACCACTTTTTATGTAATCATGTCTAAAAAGGTAATATTGTGATTGATAAGGTAGACTCCTTAGAAAATATTGCTGATATCTATACTAAGCCTCTGAAAAGGAGTCCTTCACTCTACTTAGGAATGGGTTGGGAATGATGGAACTTGTACCATAATAAAAATACTCACACTGAACCTATGTGGTCGAAGGATGTTCGGCCGTGGCATCGACCGCACAACAGCTGACGGCTGTTTTGTCTTTTCCTCACCATCTTTATTATCTAAATTACTTTTTCACCAACTCCACTCCTTTAAACCCCAATCACTAGATTCCATTTTTCATTATCTCCCTTATCTCCAACATCTAGTGGTCCTCCAAGGTAAACATCCTAACTCTTTAATCTTGCTTACTTTCAAACTTTTCTCATGTGATCCTTTACCCTTTGAATAATCTCACATGAGAATACTTTTAGTGTCTTCCATACTAATAGGAACACTTGTTTTGATGCATAACTCATCAATTTTATGAAAAACTTCCTTGCAAAGATCATAACTAATAGAGTGCCATGTAGGAACTTTTTCTTGCATAATTCATACAAGTTATTTTTTGAAAACCACTCATGCACACACAAATGTTTGACCAAGTTCTTGTGATAAATATCAATCTCATGCTACTTATCAAATTTTGGCAAACATAAATTGAAGTAATGAAACTTGTCTATCCTTTGAAAATGGCATAACTCATTTGTTTTTCAAAATGCATCTAGACAAGAAGTAATCGACACATGTTTAACATATAGGTTTTCAAAAACATGTTGTAAACATGATTTCCTTGCTAAAATGTTCATGTTCCTAGGAAATGACCAACACACGAAGACAGTATGCAGCATATCACCAACAACAAATGGAAACTCAAACCCTTCTTGAAGAAAGAGTTGTCCAGTATGATGAATTTCCAAACCTTCAAATGACATTCACTCAAAAAGATTGTTTCTATTTCTTAAACTTAGATGAGAGGTCATCTATCCATCCCTTATCCGAGAGTTTTATAATAACTTCGAACTTGTTCACCCAAACCAAGTCAAATTTCAACTTTGTAATAAGAATCACACTTGGTCACTCTCGTACTTTGCCTCGATTATGAAGATTCCCTCACAAGGTTGTAACTTCTATACTCCTAGAACCGATCTTAGATCCTTGCACCCCGCATACCCCACACAAGAAGTATTATCTACCATTACTCACTCGGATGTACCTCACAATCTCAACCACCGCATCCATGTTCGAGACTCTGAGATTCGTCATGATCTTCAACTCCTCTTAATCGTCATTCGACATAACATCTTTTGTAGCAAGACTTCCGTCAATCATCTCTCGAGAACCGAAGTAGCCATTCTATGGTCCTTTCTATCAGATGATGCCATAAACTTAGCTTTTATCGTGACTTAATGAATGAGAAATCTTCTTAACCATCCTAACCGCCGGCTTCCCTACTCTATTCATCTCAATCGCATCTTTCAACACCTAGGTATGATAACCCCTCTAGAGATTCCTCGTTCCGTGTTCAACCACTCCGCTCACATTTTATATTGCCATTCCTATCATAATTCTCTCATCCAACTCTGAGGATTCCGCAATCTCTGATGCCATCAGCACCAATGCCAAGTATCTTTAAAATGTTGGTTAGGATAATATTGAGGGCATGTAGTTATGTCAATTAGTCTATGATCAAGACATATGCTTATTACGTGTAATGTGTTATGTACTCTTATTACGACTTTTGTGTGTACTAATCCTTTTTCTATGAGTCTTATTATGCACATTTCAAGTTGAGCTATATCGTCTACCGCTATGTAAAATTCAAGGGGAAGCATTTCTCTAGGGTTCGCTTAGTTCCAATGGGAGCTAACCTTTTTGCTTTGACAAAAGGAGAGAGAAAGGGTATGGTAAGTGACGTTAACACATGTGTTGTATTATACGCTTAAGCACACTTACATAGTTTTGTCATCATCAAAAGGTGGAGAATGTTGGTTAGTGCTCCAATGATAATATTCAAATGTTAACTACTTTTTTTTTATGATGACACCACGTCTTATGTGCTTAAACAACGTATAGAATAACACAAGTTCACAATCCTACACAATCTCTAGCAAACGACCAATACACAAAATAGAAAAGTCAAAAGAGTCATTTGAAAAACACTGGAAAAGCACGGCTGGGTCTACGGTCGATCGCAGGTCAGACCGTGGAAGCCCTGTACCTTGGTTCTAAAGAACAAGGTTTACGGTCGACTCCACAGTCAGCCGTGGGTCGATCGCAATTTTCTCTGTCCGAATTTTTGATCAACAATTATTTGACTACTTCGGGGCATCTATAATTTACAAAACTTATTTCAACATGCTTAGAATAGTTTCCCCTTTTATTTCCAAATGAGTTTTAGTCACTAAAACACTAATCTTGGCTAATCACACTTAATGACGTCTTAATGACACTTTTAGCTTGTGATTAATGTTAAACACATAAGTATTGCTTAAAGTTCTTTTTTCAAAGTCATCTTTTAGATCTAAATATAGATATAATTAGGATGGTCATTAAAGTCCCAACGAAAGAGATGCTCTCCACTTGATTAACCATCAAGCATTACTTATATGCTTAATAAGAGGTTAGTGTAAACTCCCAAAAGTCTTCATATAAAACAAATGAGTCTTATTTGGAAGGTTGCAAGTATTCAATGAATGTATATACTTGCAAAACAAATGTTGACAAAAGCCTTGAAGACTTGTGACTTGAAGTTTGGAAGTTTGTGGTTGTCATGCGATCAAAATTCCGCATTTACGTAAAGGGAAATGAATAACACACCACTAGTACAATGGGACTTTCCTCTTTTAAGCCAAGGTCAACCTCAAAGAATACATCCAAAATAAAAGGGGTAATGCAGGTCTTTTCAGATGTTTTTGGCATCTAAGTGCAACCATCCAATAAGGGAAAATGACAAAGTTAAAGATCTCAAATGGCTACAATTTCAGAAGTCAGAGACCTGCACGGTCGGCCCACGATCGACTGTGAGGTGAGCCGCACAGGGCCGACTTTGAATTTCTCTTGCCTATAAAAGCCAAACCTTGGAGCACTTGAAGATTCACCTCTTGCACTTACATTTC
The DNA here is from genome assembly GCF_046630445.1 of Rutidosis leptorrhynchoides. Lineage (NCBI taxonomy): Eukaryota > Viridiplantae > Streptophyta > Magnoliopsida > Asterales > Asteraceae > Rutidosis > Rutidosis leptorrhynchoides. The sequence continues at coordinate 209,560,659 of NC_092343.1, forward strand.
CATACATTTACTGATATCATGTAAGTACTATTGTAATTTATTTAAAGTGATTCACACAAGAGTGATTGTAAAGTTAGTTGTGAGTTTACTTTTAAACTATCTTCTTAAATGAATCTAGAAGATATGTGAGGTTTCACTTAGTTGGAGCATTAGGGTCTTGTCGTAAGAGCATTTGGTGATTGTGATTTCTTCAAAGGGACGTAAGGGTTCATAAGTTGTAGCTTATCAAGAAGCTAGTGTTGTACCCGAACACTCCACCGAGTTTAGAGTGTCATAGTAAAACTAACTCTCAATTCGTTAGAATTGAGGAGTGAATTAAGGAAGATTAGTTAACATCTTCCTGAACCACTATAAATCTCCGTGTTTGTTCTCTTATCCCTTATCTTTGCATTTACTTTACATGTGAACAAACAAATCAAATCATACTATAGCAATCTCAAGTTCTAAATCAAAAAAGTTTTAAAAAGCACATTAAGTAACTATTCACCCCCTCTAGTTACTTACACTACCAATATATTTATCATGATTAAGATTTTCATCATCCAGCAGCTATCATTGTGTGTTGTTACAGAATTTCATTGTTTTCATCATCACTCATACTGGTTCTTATACAATTATGTTTCTCTATATTCCATTAGTTCTTCATTCGAAATTACCCAAATGACAGTATACGACTAAAACGGTTTAATAAGTTCTATTTATCACATATATTTGTGACTTTTGACCTGACCCAAATGACCCACCTTATAAGATCAAGTTAGCTAAACCATATTGCAGTGTTGTCAAGTTGATAGTATTTTAATTGTTCACATGACCTTCATGTCCTTTAACCGTAACGAACACGCCCAATAAGATTATGCATTTTGTTAGGTGTTGATTGTTTAACCTTGTTTATCTTATGATGCATGTTGCTTCCGTTATAACAGTGTGGAACCGACTACAACCGGCATATACAACAAACATTTAGAATGAAGCATTAAATGCTCAGTTGAACATTGAAGAAGCTATAAGCCGAACATATCAATAATCTGAATATGATGGTATATCTACAAAGAGTTAAGAGCTTGAGTTGTGTTAGAGGCGATTGATCACTTGTACCAAACTCAGTATACATCAAGTAATACTTGTGTTCTTTCTTTTGTAATATGAAAACTTCTATGCTGTAGTCAAGTATCTAGTGCAAATGAACAATATAATGTACTTTTCATTTGCTTCTTAATGTTTTCTCTGAACACTTGTTTACTTTTTCATTATTGATCAATTAGTTGCTCATGACATTTCTATTTATGGTTTGTGTTGGTTAGTAATCCAATATTAATATTCAAATGTTAAACACTTTATTTTGATGATGATACCAAGTCTCGTGTGCTTACACCAAGGTATAGAACAACACACGTTCATAAGCCTACACTATCTCTAGCAAACGACCAATACACAAAACCGATAAGTCAAAAGAGTCATTTAAAAACACAATGAAAGATCACGGTCGACCGTAGGCCAGACTGTGGATACCCTGTACCTTTGTTCTTCGAAACAAGGTACACGGTCGACTCCACGGTCAGCCGTGGGTCGATCGCAGAAACCCACTGTCCGATTTTTAATCGAAAAATGTTTGACTACTTCGGGGCATCTATAATTTACAAAACTTGTTTAAACATACTTAGAATAGTTGTCTTCTTCATATTCAAATGAGTTTTGGTCACTAAAACACTAATCTTGGTTAATCACACTTAATGACACCTTAATGACACTTTTAGCTTATGATAAATGCTAAACATTCAAGTATGGCTAAAAGTTCTTTTTCAAAGTATATTATTATAAATCTAATTAAAAATAGTAAAACTTAAAAATGGTCCTTAAGTCCCAATTAAAGAGATGTTCTTCACTTGATTAACCATTAAGCACTAATTATGCGTTTAATAAGAGTTTAGTGTAAACTCCCAAAAGTATTCACATAAAAATAAGGTAGTCTAAATTGGAAGCTTGCAAGTAACCAATAAGAGCACATACTTGCAAAACTAGTAGTGACAAAAGGGTTGAAGACTTGTGACTTGAAGTTTGGAAGCATATGGGTGTCATGGGATCAAAATTCTGCATTTGCCTTAAAAGGAAATCAATGACACCCTTCTAGTACAATGTGACGTACCTCTTTCAAGCCAAGGTCAACTTCAAAGAATGCCTCCAAGACAAAAGGGGTAATGCAGGTCTTTTCAGATGTTTTTGGCATCTAATTGCAACCATCTAATAAGGGAAAAGGCCAAAATAAAAGATCTCAAACGGCTACAAAATTCAGAGAACAGAGCTGGACGGTCGACCCAAGGTCAACCGTGAGGTGAGCCGCAGTCATCCGGGTTTGAATTTCTCTTGCCTATAAAAGCCAAACCTTGGAGCACTTGAAGACTCACCTCTTGCACTTACATTTCCATACAATTATTGATATCATTCAAATTTTCATTGTAATCAATTTAGAGTGATTCAAGCAAGAGTGATTGTAAACTTAGTTGTGAGTTTACTTGTAAATTATCTTCTTAAAGGGATCTAGAAGATAAGTGAGGTTTCACTTAAGTGATAGCATGAGGATCTTGTGGTAAGAGCTTTCGGTGATTGTAAATTCTTCAACGGGACATAAGGGTTCATAAGTTGCGTCTTATCAAGGAGCTAGTGTTGTATCCGGACACTCCACCGAGTTTGGAGCATCATAGTGAAACTAACTCTCAGTTCGTTAGAATTGGGGAGTGAATTAAGTAAGATTAGTTAACATCTTCTTGAACCACTATAGATCTCCGTGTTTGTTCTCTTATCCCTTATCTTTGTATTTATTATACTTGTGAACAAGCTATTCAAATCACACTATAGTAATCTCAAGTTCTAAATTGAATTTTTTTTTTTTAAAATTATACTAAGTAACTATTCACCCCCCTCTAGTTACTTACTGTTTGTTTTCTACGTGTATTTTTTCATACAGGCAAAGTGGCATGTTTATATATAGCTTTGGTACTGGTTACAAGTTGTTGCATATTAGTGATGCATAATATATATTTAAACTGATTATTTATGTTTATCATTTGAATATTAAGGTTCTTGGTGATTATTCATATGATGAATGATAAAGTGCTTGATGACAGACAAAAGAATATAACATTAAGCTGGCATTTCTTTACGCGCGATGAGATGGCAGTTTCAGCATGTTAACATTATTAGATGTATGTCATCGTCAGTAACAAGAGACAAAGCAAACATGGGTATAGAAAATCATATGTACAATTATTTTTTTCAGCACGTTAACATTCATCAGATAATATATTAAATAATAAATAGAAAAATTTCATTAGATGTATGTCAACATTAACCAGATATATAATAAATATTAACATTCATCAAATGTATAATAATAACATATATCAGATTATCAGATGTACAATAACAATTTCTCAGCATGTTAACATCCATCATATGTATGCTAACATATTAAGAAATAAAAATAAAAAAATATATCATATGTATGTTTAAATTCACCAGATATACAAATTAATATTAACATTCATCATATGTATGTTAACATCACTAGATGTACAATAGAGAAAATTCATCACGTTAACATTCATCAAATGTATGATAATATATTAAGTAATAGATATAAAACTTTCATCACATGTATGTTAACAATCACCATATATACAATAAATATTAACATTTATCAAATGTACAATAATAACATTCATCAGATGTACAATAATAATTTCTCAGCAAGTTAACATCCATCATATGTATGATAACATATTAAAGAGTTTCCTCATAACGCGTGTGTGGGTGACAAATGAGAGTATTCGATGTCTAAATAGCTGTTAAAAAAGTAATAAATATAAAAAATTATCATATGTATTTAAAAATTCACCAGATGTGTGTTAACATTTACCAGATGTACAATAAATAATTAATATTCATCAGATGTACGTTAACATTCACTCGATGTACAATAAAAAAAATTCCAGCACATTAACATTCATCGAATGTATGATAATATATTAAGTTATAAATAGAAAAATTTAATTAGATGTATGTTAACATTCACCATACATACAATAAATATTAACATTCATCAAATGTACAATAATAATTTTCCAACATGTTAACATTCATCATATGTATGATAACATTAATCTGTACAATAAATTGTAACATTCATCATATGTATGATAATAAATTGTACAATAATAATTTCATAGCATGTTAACATTCATCATATTCATGATAACATATTAAGTAATAAATATAAAAATTCATCAAATGTATGTTAATATTCACTAGATGTATGCTCACATTCACCGGATGTACATTAAATATTAACATTCATCATATGTATGTTAACATAGAATAAGTGAAAGCTTCAACTATATCGAGCGAACCACATCTACGTGGATAATACTAACTATATACAGATGTTCCTTTAGCTTCAACTATATTGAGCCAATCACATCTACGTGGACGACCGGTGGTTGTACCAAATTCTTGGCCAGAATACCGCAAAAGGTCACCAGCTTTATCCAATAACTTGAAAATGTACAGATCAAACTCTACTAATGTATGCCTTAACCTGTTCCAAACAGCAACAACATTGACTAAACTGTCAAACTTTAGATCTAAAAAAATGTTCTTTATTATCTGTTCCAAAAAATGTTTATTAACACTAATCACAAAATGGAGCTGAAAAGTACAAAAAGAAATCCATGACATCATAAACTTACTATCATCTTCTTTGACACATTCAAGAGAATGCACAACTATATGTTTCCATTTAATCATTTATGTATATGTTTCAGTTGTTGCTTCTAACATAAAGTGTCCGGTGTAAAATCTAGATGAATTTCTATGAGACTATGCCAAGTTCCTAAGATAACGTACGTAAACATACAAATTTGGCCGCATTTATAACAAGCTCAACTGCCTTTTTTTATTTTTTTGCCAAAAAACATAAAAGGGCCCATCTTTCTTCATGAACAAAGCTACAAGAAAAAGGTAACTGAAAAATAGAATCTCTATTAATTACTTGAGTTATCATTACAAATAGTATCCTAACAAGCTAAGGTAATAACCAAAACATTCAGTATATAGAAAAACAGTAACTCGTAACTTGACTTTAACGACCCGTAAAAGTACACTTGACGACCATCGTTATCTTGGTCCCACAGCTTGATCATAACTCTAAATAAATTTAATAAATAACCTTGCATTCTTTATTTAAAAATGATTTTCTATAAAAGAAACCTACCAAAATATGTAAGTTTAGAAAAACCATACATAAATACTTAATCAAAAGTTGACCAACACAAAGTCAACAAACACCCACAATTTAATGTATCAAAATAGAATGTAAGTTAATGTTTAACAAAAGCTGCCATCATAAATATGCAGAATCTAAGCACAGCGGAAGCAATCATTCATGAACCTGAGAATAAAACATGCGAGTAACTGTCAACAAAAATGTTGAGTGGATTATATGAAATGTCCCGTTCTTATTGATTAAAAACGTTCCATATTAATTGATTTCGTTGCGAGGTTTTGACCTCTATATGAGACGTTTTTCAAAGACTGCATTCATTTTTAAAACAAACCATAACCTTTATTTCATAGATAAAGGTTTTAAAAAGCTTTACGTAGATTATCAAATAATGATAATCTAAAATATCCTGTTTACACACGACCATTACATAATGGTTTACAATACAAATATGTTACAACAAAATAAGTTTCTTGAATGCAGTTTTTACACAATATCATACAAGCATGGACTCCAAATCTCGTCCTTATTTAAGTATGCGACAGCGGAAGCTCTTAATAATCACCTGAGAATAAACATGCTTAAAACGTCAACAAAAATGTTGGTGAGTTATAGGTTTAACCTATATATATCAAATCATAATAATAGACCACAAGATTCCATACATAGAGATAAAAATCATTCATATGGTGAACACCTGGTAACCGACATTAACAAGATGCATATATATGTAAGAATATCCCCATCATTCCGGGACACCCTTCGGATATGATATAAATTTCGAAGTACTAAAGCATCCGGTACTTTGGATGGGGTTTGTTAAGCCCAATAGATCTATCTTTAGGATTCGCGTCAATTAGGGTGTCTGTTCCCTAATTCTTAGATTACCAGACTTAATAAAAAGGGGCATATTCGATTTCGGTAATTCAACCATAGAATGTAGTTTCACGTACTTGTGTCTATTTTGTAAATCATTTATAAAACCTGCATGTATTCTCATCCCAAAAATATTAGATTTTAAAAGTGGGACTATAACTCACTTTCACAGATTTTTACTTCGTCGGGAAGTAAGACTTGGCCACTGGTTGATTCACGAACCTATAACAATATATACATATATATCAAAGTATGTTTAAAATATATTTACAACACTTTTAATATATTTTGATGTTTTAAGTTTATTAAGTCAGCTGTCCTCGTTAGTAACCTACAACTAGTTGTCCACAGTTAGATGTACAGAAATAAATCGATAAATATTATCTTGAATCAATCCACGACCCAGTGTATACGTATCTCAGTATTGATCACAACTCAAACTATATATATTTTGGAATCAACCTCAACCCTGTATAGCTAACTCCAACATTCACATATAGAGTGTCTATGGTTGTTCCGAAATATATATAGATGTGTCGACATGATAGGTCGAAACATTGTATACGTGTCTATGGTATCTCAAGATTACATAATATTCAATACAAGTTGATTAAGTTATGGTTGGAATAGATTTGTTACCAATTTTCACGTAGCTAAAATGAGAAAAATTATCCAATCTTGTTTTACCCATAACTTCTTCATTTTAAATCCGTTTTGAGTGAATCAAGTTGCTATGGTTTCATATTGAACTCTATTTTATGAATCTAAATAGAAAAAGTATAGGTTTATAGTCAGAAAAATAAGTTACAAGTGGTTTTTGTAAAGGTAGTCATTTCAGTCGAAAGAACGACGTCTAGATGACCATTTTAGAAAACATACTTCCACTTTGAGTTTAACCATAATTTTTGGATATAGTTTCATGTTCATAATAAAAATCATTTTCTCAGAATAACAACTTTTAATCAAAGTTTATCATAGTTTTTAATTAACTACCCCAAAACAGCCCGCGGTGTTACTACGACGGCGTAAATCCGGTTTTACGGTGTTTTTCGTGTTTCCAGATTTTAAATCATTAAGTTAGCATATCATATAGATATAGAACATGTGTGTAGTTAATTTTAAAAGTCAAGTTAGAAGGATTAACTTTTGTTTGCGAACAAGTTTAGAATTAACTAAACTATGTTCTAGTGATTACGAGTTTAAACCTTCGAATAAGATAGTTTTATATATATGAATCGAATGATGTTATGAACATCATTACTACCTCAAGTTTAGTAGGTAAACCTACTGGAAGTGACAAGAAATGATCTAGCTTCAAAGGATCTTGGATGGCTTGAAAGTTCTTGAAGTAGGATCATGACACAAAAACAAGTTCAAGTAAGATTTTTACTCGAATTAAGATAGTTTATAGTTATAGTAATTGAATCAAAGTTTGAATATGAATATTACCTTGAATAAGAAAGATAACCTACTATATATAATAAAGGTTTCTTGATCTTAGATGATTACTTGGAATGGATTAGAAAGCTTGGAAGTAAATTAGTAAACTTGAAGGGATTTTTGAAGTGTTCTTGAAGTGTTCTTCCTATGATGATTATAGCTTGATTCTTGAAGTGATTTTTGATGAAGATGATGATTAACTACTGGAAAAATACGTTCATAATAGTGTGTGTGTGTGTTGAGAGAGAATTAGAAAGAGAATTGGAAGTGAAATGGAGTGAATGATGAGTGGTAATTGGTGAGTGGTGAGTGGGGTTAAAAGGAGTTCTAGTTAGTTGACTAGCTCATGGTAGAAGTTAAAATTGATTAGTCATACATGACATAATCAAGAGTGGAATCCCATGCTAGTTCCTATTGGTATATACTCATAGTAAGTACGTTTTGAAGCTGTGTATAATACGGGTAAGAATACGACTAGAATTCTTGATGAAAGAAAAGAATGGAAAAGTAACTGTAACCATTTTCGTTAAGTATGAGTGTTTTGATATATGTCTTGAAGTCTTCCAAAAGTATTTTAATACATCTAAATACACTACATGTATATACATTTTAACTGAGTCGTTAAGTCATCGTTAGTCGTTACATGTAAGTGTTGTTTTGAAACCTTTAAGTTAACGATCTCAATTAATGTTGTTAACCCATTGTTTATTATATCTAATGAGATGTTAAATTATTATATTATCATGATATTATGATATATTAATATATCTTAATATGATATATATACATTTAAATGTCGTTACAACGATAATCGTTACATATATGTCTCGTTTCGAAATCCTTAAGTTAGTAGTCTTGTTTATATGTATATAACTCATTGTTAATATAATTATGGAGATACTTACTTATCATAATCTCATGTTAACCATATGTATATCCATATATATATCGTCATGTCGTTTTTACAAGTTTTAACATTCGTGAATCGCCGGTCAACTTGGGTGGTCAATTGTCTATATGAAACATATTTCAATTAATCAAGTCTTAACAAGTTTGATTGCTTAACATGTTGGAAAAATTTAATCATGTAAATATCAATCTCAATTAATATATATAAACATGGAAAAGTTCGGGTCACTACAGTACCTACCCGTTAAATAAATTTCGTCCCGAAATTTTAAGGTGTTGAAGGTGTTGACGAATCTTCTGGAAATAGATGCGGGTATTTCTTCTTCATCTGATCTTCATGCTCCCAGGTGAACTCGGGTCCTCTACGAGCATTCCATTGAACCTTAACAATTGGTATCTTGTTTTGCTTAAGTCTTTTAACCTCACGATCCATTATTTCGACGGGTTCTTCGATGAATTGGAGTTTTTCGTTGATTTGGATTTCATCTAACGGAATAGTGAGATCTTCTTTAGCAAAACATTTCTTCAAATTCGAGACGTGGAAGGTGTTATGTACAACCGCGAGTTGTTGAGGTAACTCAAGTCGGTAAGCTACTGGTCCGACACGATCAATAATCTTGAATGGTCCAATATACCTTGGATTTAATTTCCCTCATTTACCAAATCGAACAACGCCTTTCCAAGGTGCAACTTTAAGCATGACCATCTCTCCAATTTCAAATTCTATATCTTTTCTTTTAATGTCAGCGTAGCTCTTTTGTCGACTTTGGGCGGTTTTCAACCGTTGTTGAATTTGGATGATCTTCTCGGTAGTTTCTTGTATAATCTCCGGACCCGTAATCTGTCTATCCCCCACTTCACTCCAACAAATCGGAGACCTGCACTTTCTACCATAAAGTGCTTCAAACGGCGCCATCTCAATGCTTGAATGGTAGCTGTTGTTGTAGGAAAATTCTGCTAACGGTAGATGTCGATCCCAACTGTTTCCGAAATCAATAACACGTGCTCGTAGCATGTCTTCAAGCGTTTGTATCGTCCTTTTGCTCTGCCCATCAGTTTGTGGATGATAGGCAGTACTCATGTCTAGACGAGTTCCTAATGCTTGCTGTAATGTCTGCCAGAATCTTGAAATAAATCTGCCATCCCTATCAGAGATAATAGAGATTGGTATTCCATGTCTGGAGACGACTTCCTTCAAATACAGTCGTGCTAACTTCTCCATCTTGTCATCTTCTCTTATTGGTAGGAAGTGTGCTGATTTGGTGAGACGATCAACTATTACCCAAATAGTATCAAAACCACTTGCAGTCCTTCGCAATTTAGTGATGAAATCCATGGTAATGTTTTCCCATTTCCATTCCGGGATTTCGGGTTGTTGAAGTAGACCTGATGGTTTCTGATGCTCAGCTTTGACCTTAGAACACGTCAAACATTCTCCTACGTATTTAGCAACATCGGCTTTCATACCCGGCCACCAAAAATATTTCCTGAGATCCTTGTACATCTTCCCCGTTCCAGGATGTATTGAGTATCTGGTTTTATGAGCTTCTCTAAGTACCATTTCTCTCATATCTCCAAATTTTGGTACCCAAATCCTTTCAGCCCTATACCGGGTTCCGTCTTCCCGAATATTAAGATGTTTCTCCGATCCTTTGGGTATTTCATCCTTTAAATTTCCCTCTTTTAAAACTCCTTGTTGCGCCTCCTTTATTTGAGTAGTAAGGTTATTATGAATCATTATATTCATAGATTTTACTCGAATGGGTTCTCTGTACTTCCTGCTCAAGGCATCGGCTACCAAATTTGCCTTCCCCGGGTGGTAACGAATCTCAAAGTCGTAATCATTCAATAATTCAATCCACCTACGCTGCCTCATATTCAGTTATTTCTGATTAAATATGTGTTGAAGACTTTTGTGGTCGGTATATATAATACTTTTGACCGTATATAAGTAGTGCCTCCAAGTCTTTAATGCAAAAACAACCGCGCCTAATTCTAAATCATGCATCGTATAATTTTGTTCGTGAATCTTCAATTGTCTAGACGCATAAGCAATCACCTTCGTTGATTGCATTAATACACAACCGAGACCTTGCTTTGATGCGTCACAATAAATCACAAAATCATCATTCCCTTTAGGCAATGACAATATAGGTGCCGTAGTTAGCTTTTTCTTCAATAACTGAAACGCTTTCTCTTGTTCATCATTCCATTCAAATTTCTTCCCTTTATGCGTTAATGCAGTCAAGGGTTTTGCTATTCTGGAAAAGTCTTGGATGAACCTTCTGTAGTAACCAGCTAGTCCTAAAAACTGGCGTATGTGTTTCGGAGTTTTCGGGGTTTCCCACTTTTCAACAGTTTCTATCTTTGTCGGATCCACCTTAATACCTTCTTTGTTCACTATGTGACCGAGGAATTGAACTTCTTCCAACCAAAATGCACATTTGAAAACTTAGCGTACAATTCTTCCTTCCTCAATACTTCTAACACCTTTCTCAAATGTTCACCGTGTTCTTGGTCATTCTTTGAGTAAATAAGTATGTCATCAATGAAAACAATGACAAACTTGTCAAGGTACGGTCCACACACTCGGTTCATAAGGTCCATGAACACAGCTGGTGCATTAGTTAAACCAAACGGCATGACCATAAACTCGTAATGACCGTAACGTGTTCTGAAAGCAGTCTTTGGAATATCATCTTCTTTCACCCGCATTTGATGATACCCGGAACGTAAGTCAATCTTTGAATAAACAGACGAGCCATGTAGTTGATCAAATAAGTCGTCGATTCTCGGTAGTGGGTAGCGGTTCTTGATGGTAAGTTTGTTCAACTCTCGGTAGTCGATACACAACCTGAATGTACCATCTTTCTTCTTGACAAACAAAACAGGAGCTCCCCACGGTGATGTGCTTGGTCGAATGAAACCACGCTCTAAAAGTTCTTGTAATTGGCGTTGCAGTTCTTTCATCTCGCTGGGTGCGAGTCTGTAAGGAGCACGAGCTATTGGTGCAGCTCCTGGTACAAGATCTATTTGAAATTCAACGGATCGCTGTGAGGGTAATCCCGGTAATTCTTTCGAAAATACATCAGGAAATTCTTTTGCAATGGGAACATCATTGATTCTCTTTTCTTCAGTTTATACTTTCTCGACGTGTGCTAGAACAGCATAGCAACCTTTTCTTATTAGTTTTTGTGCCTTCAAATTACTAATAATATGTAGCTTCGTGTTGCCCTTTTCTCCGTACACCATTAAGGGTTTTCCTTTTTCTCGTATAATGCGAATTGCATTTTTGTAACAAACGATCTCTGCTTTCACTTCTTTCAACCAGTCCATACCGATTATCACATCAAAACTCCCTAACTCTACTGGTATCAAATCAATCTTAAATGTTTCGCTAACCAGTTTAATTTCTCGATTCCGACATATATTATCTGCTGAAATTAATTTACCATTTGCTAATTCGAGTAAAAATTTACTATCTAAAGCCGTCAATGGACAACTTAATTTAGCACAAAAATCTCTACTCATATAGCTTCTATCCGCACCCGAATCAAATAAAACGTAAGCAGATTTATTGTCAATAAGAAACGTACCCGTAACAAGCTCTGGGTCTTCCTGTGCCTCTGCCGCATTAATATTGAAAACTCTTCCGCGGCCTTGTCCATTCGTGTTCTCCTGGTTCGGGAAATTTCTAATAATGTGGCCCGGTTTTCCACATTTATAACAAACTACATTGGCATAACTTGCTCCGACACTACTTGCTCCGCCATTACTCATTCCGACACCATTTGTTAATTTCGTTCTATTAACCCCTGGTCCGTAGACCTCACACTTCGCCGCGCTATGACCATTTCTTTTACACTTGTTGCAAAATTTGGTGCAGAACCCCGAGTGATACTTTTCACACCTTTGGCATAGCTGCTTCTGATTGTTGTTGTTGTTGCGGTTATTATTGTTGTTGGGATGATTGTTGTAGTTGCTGTTGTTATTGTTGTTATTGTTGTTGTTGTTGGGCCGTTTGTTGTAGTTGCGATTGATGTTGCGATTGTTGGGATAATTGTTGCGATTATTGTTGTCATTGCTGTTGTTGTTGTATTGGTGATTCTTATCACCGTTTTCCTCCCACTTTCTTTTGACTTGCTTCACATTGGCCTCTTCAGCAGTCTGTTCTTTAATTCTTTCTTCAATCTGGTTCACTAGTTTGTGAGCCATTCTACATGCCTGTTCTATGGAGGTGGGCTCGTGTGAACTTATATCTTCTTGGATTCTTTCCGGTAATCCTTTCACAAACGCGTCGATCTTCTCTTCCTCATCTTCGAATGCTCCCGGACACAATAGGCACAATTCTGTGAATCGTCTTTCGTACGTGGTAATATCAAATCCTTGGGTTCATAACCCTCTAAGTTCTGTCTTGAGCTTATTGACCTCGGTTCTGGGACGGTACTTCTCGTTCATCAAGTGCTTGAATGCTGACCACGGTAGTGCGTACGCATCATCTTGTCCCACTTGCTCTAGATAGGTATTCCACCATGTTAACGCAAAACCTGTGAAGGTATGCGTAGCGTACTTCACTTTGTCCTCTTCAGTACACTTACTTATGGCAAACACCGATTCGACCTTCTCGGTCCACCATTTCAATCCGATCGGTCCTTCGGTTCCATCAAATTCCAAAGGTTTGCAGGCAGTGAATTCTTTGTAGGTGCATCCTACACGATTTCCTGTACTTCCAGATCCAAGGTTATTGTTGGTATGTAGCGTAGCCTGTACTGCGGCTATGTTTGAAGCTAGAAAAGTACGGAATTCCTCTTCATTCATATTCACGGTGTGTCGAGTAGTCGGTGCCATTTCCTTCAAAATAGTCAAATGGAACAAGTTAATCATACAGAATATTAAGAGTAGTTAATAGTATTTCGTAGCATAATATGAACTCATTTATAAAAGTTTTTTCTTCATATTAGCGTTTTATAAGTTTAAATTCGGGTAGTACCTATCCGTTAAGTTCATACTTAGTAGCTAATATACAATTCAACTACTACAATTCTATATGAAAAACTGATTGTAATAATATTTCGCGTTCAAACTTTTATACAATATTTTACAAACTTACAATACCGCTTATTTTACATAAAGCATGAAATATAACACACAATAACTTTGATACAAGATAGTTGTGAAGATAATTCTAGCTAGTACACAAGTCGTTCAGTAAAGGCAATAAAGACACGTAATTCATACGTCCAGAAACAAGTCATACATTCTGGTTTTACTAGGACTACTTCCCATCCTTGGTCTTGTGGAACATAACCGTTATGGCCGTTGATAAGACAGCGTGTTGTAACATCGTCAAAGGGACGAGGGTTACGTAATGACCAACAGTCTCGTAATAACCTAAAAACCTCATTTCTTACCCCAATTACCGACTCCGTCACTTGTGGGAACGTTTTGTTTAATAGTTGTAGCCCGATGTTCTTGTTCTCACTTTGGTGAGAAGCGAACATTACTAACCCGTAAGCATAACATGCTTCTTTATGTTGCATGTTAGCCGCTTTTTCTAAATCACGAAGTCCTATATTCGGATATACTGAGTCAAAATAATTTCTTAACCCGTTGCGTAAAATAGCATTTGGGTTCCCCGCAATATATGCGTCAAAGTAAACACATCGTAACTTATGGATTTCCCAATGTGATATCCCCCATCTTTCGAACGAAAGCCTTTTATAAACCAAGGCATTCTTGGAACATTCTTCGAATGTCTTACAAACTGATCTCGCCTTAAATAGTTGTGCCGAGGAATTCTGACCGACTCTAGACAAGATTTCATCAATCATGTCTCCGGGTAGGTCGCTTAAAATATTGGGTTGTCTATCCATTTTGTGTTTTTATACTGTAAAATAGACAAGAGTTAGATTCATAAAAAAAATACTTATTAATACAAGCAATTTTTACATATATCATAAAGCATAAGCACACTATATTACATATATTACACCACACGAATACAACTATCTTATTCCGACTCGCTCGTTTCTTCTTGTTCGGTTTTGGTTCGTTTTGCCAAGTTTCTAGGGATATATGATGTTCCCCTAATACGAGCCGTCGTTGTCCACATTGGTTTAGAAAAACCTGGTGGTTTAGAGGTTCCCGGGTCATTGTTACAACTTAAGGACTTCGGGGGTTGACGATACATATAAAGTTCATCGGGGTTGGAATTAGATTTCTCTATTTTTATGCCCTTTCCTTTATTATTTTCTTTTGCCTTTTTAAATTCAGTTGGGGTAATTTCTATAACATCATCGGAATTCTCGTCGGAATCCGATTCATCGGAGAATTGGTAATCCTCCCAATATTTTGCTTCCTTGGTGGAAACACCATTGACCATAATTAACTTTGGTCGGTTGGTTGAGGATTCTCTTTTACTTAACCATTTTATTATTTCCCCCACCGGTTCTATTTCTTCTTCCGGTTCCGATTCTTCTTCCGGTTCCAATTCTTCTTCCGGTTCCGACTCTTCTTCCGGTTCCTCTTCGGGAACTTGTGAATCAGTCCACGAATCATTCCAATTTACATTTGACTCTTCATTATTATTAGGTGAGTTAATGGGACTTGTTCTAGAGGTAGACATCTATCACATAATATCAAACACGTTAAGAGATTAATATATCACATAATATTCATATGTTAAAAATATATAGTTTCCAACAAAAATGTTAAGCAATCATTTTTAAAGAAAACACGGTCGAAGTCCAGACTCACTAATGCATCCTAACAAACTCGATAAGACACACTAATGCAAATTTTCTGGTTCTCTAAGACCAACGCTCTGATACCAACTGAAATGTCCCGTTCTTATTGATTAAAAACGTTCCATATTAATTGATTTCGTTGCGAGGTTTTGACCTCTATATGAGACATTTTTCAAAGACTGCATTCATTTTTAAAACAAACCATAACCTTTATTTCATAGATAAAGGTTTTAAAAAGCTTTACGTAGATTATCAAATAATGATAATCTAAAATATACTGTTTACACACGACCATTACATAATGGTTTACAATACAAATATGTTACAACAAAATAAGTTTCTTGAATGCAGTTTTTACACAATATCATACAAGCATGGACTCCAAATCTCGTCCTTATTTAAGTATGCGACAGCGGAAGCTCTTAATAATCACCTGAGAATAAACGTGCTTAAAACGTCAAAAAATGTTGGTGAGTTATAGGTTTAACCTATATATATCAAATCATAATAATAGACCACAAGATTTCATATTTCAATACACATCCCATACATAGAGATAAAAATCATTCATATGGTGAACACCTGGTAACCGACATTAACAAGATGCATATATATGTAAGAATATCCCCATCATTCCGGGACACCCTTCGGATATGATATAAATTTCGAAGTACTAAAGCATCCGGTACTTTGGATGGGGTTTGTTAAGCCCAATAGATCTATCTTTAGGATTCGCGTCAATTAGGGTGTCTGTTCCCTAATTCTTAGATTACCAGACTTAATAAAAAGGGGCATATTCGATTTCGATAATTCAACCATAGAATGTAGTTTCACGTACTTGTGTCTATTTTGTAAATCATTTATAAAACATGCATGTATTCTCATCCCAAAAATATTAGATTTTAAAAGTGGGACTATAACTCACTTTCACAGATTTTTACTTCGTCGGGAAGTAAGACTTGGCCACTGGTTGATTCACGAACCTATAACAATATATACATATATATCAAAGTATGTTTAAAATATATTTACAACACTTTTAATATATTTTGATGTTTTAAGTTTATTAAGTCAGCTGTCCTCGTTAGTAACCTACAACTAGTTGTCCACAGTTAGATGTACAGAAATAAATCGATAAATATTATCTTGAATCAATCCACGACCCAGTGTATACGTATCTCAGTATTGATCACAACTCAAACTATATATATTTTGGAATCAACCTCAACCCTGTATAGCTAACTCCAACATTCACATATAGAGTGTCTATGGTTGTTCCGAAATATATATAGATGTGTCGACATGATAGGTCGAAACATTGTATACGTGTCTATGGTATCTCAAGATTACATAATATTCAATACAAGTTGATTAAGTTATGGTTGGAATAGATTTGTTACCAATTTTCACGTAGCTAAAATGAGAAAAATTATCCAATCTTGTTTTACCCATAACTTCTTCATTTTAAATCCGTTTTGAGTGAATCAAGTTGCTATGGTTTCATATTGAACTCTATTTTATGAATCTAAACAGAAAAAGTATAGGTTTGTAGACGGAAAAATAAGTTACAAGTCATTTTTGTAAAGGTAGTCATTTCAGTCGAAAGAACGACGTTTAGATGACCATTTTAGAAAACATACTTCCACTTTGAGTTTAACCATAATTTTTGGATATAGTTTCATGTTCATAATAAAAATCATTTTCTCAGAATAACAACTTTTAAATCAAAGTTTATCATAGTTTTTAATTAACTAACCCAAAACAGCCCGCGGTGTTACTACGACGGCGTAAATCCGGTTTTACGGTGTTTTTTGTGTTTCTAGGTTTTAAATCATTAAGTTAGCATATCATATAGATATAGAACATGTGTGTAGTTAATTTTAAAAGTCAAGTTAGAAGGATTAACTTTTTTTTGCGAACAAGTTTAGAATTAACTAAACTATGTTCTAGTGATTACGAGTTTAAAACTTCGAATAAGATAGTTTTATATATATGAATCGAATGATGTTATGAACATCATTACTATCTCAAGTTTAGTAGGTAAACCTACTGGAAGTGACAAGAAATGATCTAGCTTCAAAGGATCTTGGATGGCTTGAAAGTTCTTGAAGTAGGATCATGACACAAAAACAAGTTCAAGTAAGATTTTTACTCGAATTAAGATAGTTTATAGTTATAGAAATTGAATCAAAGTTTGAATATGAATATTACCTTGAATAAGAAATATAACCTACTGTATATAATAAAGGTTTCTTGATCTTAGATGATTACTTGGAATGGATTAGAAAGCTTGGAAGTAAATTTGTAAACTTGAAGGGATTTTTGAAGTGTTCTTGAAGTGTTCTTCCTATGATGATTATAGCTTGATTCTTGAAGTGATTTTTGATGAAGATGATAATTAACTACTGGAAAAATACGTTCATAATAGTGTGTGTGTGTGTTGAGAGAGAATTAGAAAGAGAATTGGAAGTGAAATGGAGTGAATGATGAGTGGTAATTGGTGAGTGGTGAGTGGGGTTAAAAGGAGTTCTAGTTAGTTGACTAGCTCATGGTAGAAGTTAAAATTGATTAGTCATACATGACATAATCAAGAGTGGAATCCCATGCTAGTTCCTATTGGTATATACTCATAGTAAGTACGTTTTGAAGCTGTGTATAATACGGGTAAGAATACGACTAGAATTCTTGATGAAAGAAAAGAATGGAAAAGTAACTGTAACCATTTTCGTTAAGTATGAGTGTTTTGATATATGTCTTGAAGTCTTCCAAAAGTATTTTAATACATCTAAATACACTACATGTATATACATTTTAACTGAGTCGTTAAGTCATTGTTAGTCGTTACATGTAAGTGTTGTTTTGAAACCTTTAAGTTAACGATCTCAATTAATGTTGTTAACCCATTGTTTATTATATCTAATGAGATGTTAAATTATTATATTATCATGATATTTTGATATATTAATATATCTTAATATGATATATATACATTTAAATGTCGTTACAACGATAATCGTTACATATATGTCTCGTTTCGAAATCCTTAAGTTAGTAGTCTTGTTTATATGTATATAACTCATTATTAATATACTTATGGAGATACTTACTTATCATAATCTCATGTTAACCATATGTATATCCATATATATATCGTCATGTCATTTTTACAAGTTTTAACGTTCGTGAATCGCCGGTCAACTTGGGTGGTCAATTGTCTATATGAAACATATTTCAATTAATCAAGTCTTAACAAGTTTGATTGCTTAACATGTTGGAAACATTTAATCATGTAAATATCAATCTCAATTAATATATATAAACATGGAAAATTTCGGGTCACTACATTATAGGTTTAATATTGCAAACAATATTTAATTTAAACTGTAAAAATTTATGTTTGAAAACATAAAGCCTTATTTTGGACCACAAAAATTATATGCTCGAAAACACATAAAACATTATTCCATTAACCCGTGAGCCACCTGGTAACCACTTAACCAATTCCACCCTTACCAAACACAATATACACTGAACAGGTGTATCTTCAAATAATTACGAAGTACCAATACATTCCATCTTCAAAATTTGCTAGCGCGACTAGCACGAAATGGGGTTGTCAAACCCGATAGATCTATCCATAGGATTCGCGTTCACCAGTAGAAACCAGTGATTACAGTTACCAGGCTAGGGAATATTTTCGTTCAACTCACAATGAATAACTTAAACCAACTTCCACTTGTGTCTAATATAAAAAAATAAAATGCATGTATTCTCATCCCAAAAGATATAAAATAGAAAAATGGGACTATAACTCACCTTAACGAAAATGAAGTAATAACACAGAAATGCGAACAGTAAATGGTAAAGTTATCAAGAATGATCACAACTCCGACCTATAAATAAAGTAGGTCGATATAAATAACTAACTTAGGTCAAGTCTTAGTATGATAGCTATAGTACTTGTTGCAAATAAGCATAGAACAACACTCGGTATGTTTCGATTTGATCAGGACAGCGTAAGGACACGTACTTTCTATTTTTAGAAAGTTTCTATTTTTAGCAGGTTTCCATTTTTGGAAAGTTTCTATTTTTGGAAAGTTTCTATTTTAGAAAAGTTCCTATTTTTGGAAAGTTTCTATTTTTGGAAAGTTTCCGTATTTAGAAAGTTGCTATTTTTGGAAAGTTTATAACTTAGGAAAGTTTCCTTAATTAGAAAGTCAACAAAAGTCAACTGAAAGTCAAAGTCAACCGAAAGTCAACTCAAAAGTCAACCTTGGTCAAACACAATCAACATTAAATTTTAAAGTATAAATTATATTAATAATATAAGTTATAATGTTACTTAAAGTCATATATGTATAATCATGTCATATCATAAGTTTAATTAAATTAAAATGAATTATTAAAGTTAACATAAGTTTAAATGATATAATTAATATAACATAAGTATTTAATTAATTAATTAAATATTAAACATAATATAAGTATTATTAATTAATAATAAATTTTTAATCATATCATAAGTATTATTAATTAATAATGAATTATTAATCATATCATAAGTATTATTTATAATTATTAAACCATAAGTATTTAATAATTAAATTATAATTAAATAATAACTAAGTCTTATAACAATTAAGTAATTAATTAATCCTTATTATAAGTCTTATTATAATAATCTCATAACATAAGTTTAATACTTATCACAAATATTTTTCATTAATAATAAAAGTATTATTAATCATAAGTTTAATTAAATGTTTAATTAATCAAAATGTAATTAATAAATGATATAATAAATATATATATATCATAAGTCTTAAATTAAAATAATTACTTTTATATCATAAGTAATTTAATAATAATGAAAATAATTATTTATATCATAAGTTCAAATTTTATAACCATAAGTTTTAATTAAAAGTTCATCGGGTCATAACTTGAGCCCCGGGTGTCAGTTTTCGGTGAGTCTTATATATATCCTCGCCTAACCAAATCACCCGATACATTAGTGCACTCAAGAACACTCCAAGAACAGCCCCAATTCGTGACCAATAGCCATATAACAACTTGGAACTTTAATCCGTTCAAAACCTTGTTTTGGCCATTCCGGGTGATCCGTGGCTTGGAATTCGATGACCCGAACATGAATGTTCATCCAATCATCAATCCTAACCCACTAGTACATCTTAGAGCCTTCAAAAATGGTCACAAAGTCGGACCACAACTGATCATATTCGTTTTTATATTTTAATCACATCAAAACACCAAATTAAGCATAACTTTTGATCCGGAACTCGAAAAGAGGTGAATCAAAAGCCTAAAATTATGTACTAAATGAGAGGAACTCATATAAACACTTTATTTTATCAAAAATTACAGTTAAGTTCACTGATTTTAACCAACAAGCTGCTGTCCCAATTTAATTAAACCGAAAACATACAAAATCGAGCATTTCTAAGCATCAAATCAACAACACAATAACATACAAGTACTATAACATCAAAATAAGATCATAATCAGTAAAAAGAAATAAAATTGAAATATCTAGGGTTTATGTTCATACCCAAATCGAGAAACAAGAAGAAGGATCCTAGAGATCATGAAATGGAGAATCCAAATATGCATCAAGCTTGGAGAAAAGATGAAGGATTGTATGTATGATGATGATGGCTGAAATCTTCATGATGATGAAGATGAAAATCATCCAAAAGAGGAGGAAGGGAGAGAGGTGAGAGCTTTTAGGTTTAGATAGGTTTTGTGATAAAAGAAATGAGGTAATGTTTCCTAAACCTAAATAATATATAAAAAAAATTAAATCCTACACCCTTAACAAAAGGGACGGCCATATAGGCCATGGAATGGGCCACTTCACAAAAATTTTGATTATTTTATTTTCTTGTTTGGCCCGAAAGTTCTTACGCAGCCCGATTCGATAAAACACTGCTACGCGATTAAATATTCGGAGAGATAACATATACGCGACAAATAAAATATATAAACACTATATAAAATCATATGACATCAAAATATCATATTTAAACTAAATAGGATTCAAAAATCTCAAAAGTCTGACCGTTGGTTTGAAAACCGAAAAGATTCACCGGATAGAAATCCACGACACGTTGAAACGTACAACTTTAAATATGAATACAAATATTCACATAACACATAATAATTAATATATTATTACAAAAATTATAATATAGGTCATAGAAATGACGTGGCATGAATAACAATTAACGGACGTTAAATAATAAACCGTAAAATAACGGAAAAAGTAGGGTCGTGACAGTACCTTCCCGTTACGGAAATTTCGTCCCGAAATTTAAGCAGGTGCAGGGGTTGACTCGTCATCTGGGAACAAATGCGGGTACTTCTGTGACGACCCAGAATTTTTCGACCAAATTTAAACTTAATCCTTATATGTTTCCGACACGATAAGCAAAGTCCGTTATGTTACGTCTCAAAATTTTTTGAACTGTTTCATATATTCAATTGACCTTCGACTCCTCTCGACGATTCACGAACCATTAATTGTAAATAGATATGTATGTATGTATATATAAATAATAATTCGAAATATAATTTGAAGTATTATATTTTGTTGTTTTTAAAAATAGGATATTATAATAATATATCTCTATATATAAATAAAGTATATTAAAAATAAATATTTAATGATTGTAATACTCGTTTGATGTTCCGATTTATATTAAACAAGATGAATTCAAATTTATATGATTTTAAAATAAACGGTGATCCGAAAATGAGTTACATAAACTATAGGCTTGTTAAAAATATAATTCGGAACTACTTGATTAATTTTAAAAATTTTTATATTTTACTTAGGGGTTGGGAGTAAATAATTAATGTAATTTTAATTTAATAATTTATGATCGAATTTTATACCATAATGACCAAAATAAATAAATATAGTTAATTTAAAAATATGGGATCTTTCTGAACACTTTTATCCGCCACTGATTTAACAACGGAGTATGAATTAATAGTCCGTGAAAACTTTCGGTAGAAGATGCCAATCCTATTACAATTACAATTTGAGTTACTGTGCATGATTGGTACGATTCTTTTATTTATTCTTGATCATGCATGTGGGAGATATATTATATATATATCTGCTTTTCCTTTTTGTCAAAGAATAGACACCAAATATCTTTCTTTCTAATGATACATAAATACTTACACGCATGATGCATAATTACCCATCACTCCTCAAAACCCACTTGATCATCCCCATGAGTATTAATCTGTTTCTTTTTGTTCACTTGAGTACCAACCCATTATCTTATAGATTTAATATTCTTTTTGTTCTAATCGAACACCCATATCTACTACTTCTATTGCTCGAATGCTACTACTTATGTTTTCTGTTTCCATCTTTAACATCATCTTCAAACCATCTTCATAATACCACTTGAAACCCTACAACCATGAAGAACCATCACAATTTTTCTCACTTGCTTCCTCTTCATGAAACTTAAACACCACCACCTTGAACTCACTAAACCGCCATCATCTACAACCGTTGAATACCATCGAAGACCACCAACAAACCCACTTTAAATCATAATCACAACCACCATCTTTCTTTGCTACTATTCGGTTCACCACCATCACTCACCTTTGAATCAACCTGACCACCTTCGTTTTCTATTTTATGATTATGTAAATGCATGATGAACCGAACACCTTGAGCTGCCACCATCACAAAACATCGTCCACCACGACCACCTTCCACCACCTTGTTGAGCCACCACACAACCGTCATCACCATCGCAACATCCCTCTCTCTCTAACTCACCATCTCTCGCTCTCCTATATTTTTTTTATTTACTAGTCAATCAATCACCTTCATCACAATTAAAGCTACAACGAGTCTGTTTGCTGTCCTATTTGAAACCCACCACTCTCATCGCAATTAAACCTACAACATCTTAAATTGCCACTCTTACCCATTCTTGTTTCGTTTCTATTATACGCAAACCACTACAAGAACCACCATTTAAACCCAACTAAAGCTGCTATTGTTTCTTGTTTCTATTCGATGGCTTCATAAACCTATTTACTGCTACCATACGATTGCTTGCTGTTGCTACAGCTATACTTCTGTTTTTCTGTCAATCTCCAACGCCCAAGACCCGCTGCTATGTTTACTGTTGCTGCTACAATACGTTATACTTATATTATTGTTTACAACAGTAATGAGCAAAATGAGAATAATGAGGTTTTAGTGATAATTATATGCTGAATTAGACCCCACCCCTTTATTCTTGTCAAGTTACTTTTCACCATCACGTTCATATTTGTTTTTTTTCTTTCCTGCGAACTATAACACACGAAACCAACATAGTTAATTTCAATCAGTTGGACTCCCTTTATGGGCTGAGATTATTGGGCTAAATAAATCAATTGGACTGAAAAGGGTGGCGGCCCAATAAGGTTCAATTGAGAAACTGAACCATTACAGTTATATGATGGATCGACTGATACGTTTATGATGTTAATTAGATATTGATTAGGGCAACGAGTATGATTACGGATAATAGTTTAAGATTATGATAATGAATTGATTATGGTGAGATTATAATCATAAGAAATAATGATGATAATTGTTAGTAAATATGACTATGAAGATGACGATGAGATTGATATAAATTTGAAGAATGATGGCTGATATGATGACGGTAACAGAATGATGAAGATGATGATACAGAAGGGCAATGATAATGTAGAAGAAGAAGAAATAAGGGAAACGGGAAATTTGAGATTAAGTAAAATTAATACGAGCATTATTTCAGAAATGAAATGACAGAGGGATGGTTTGGAGTGGTTGGGTTTAACCGAGAGGTCTTGGGTTCGAGCCCGGGCTATGGCAATTCTTTTTAGAAAGCTTATTTTTGAGGTAGCTATCTTATATTATTATTATTGTTATTATTATTATTATTATTATTATTATTATTATTATTATTATTATTATTATTATTATTATTATTATTATTATTATTATTATTATTGTTGTTGTTGTTATTATTATTATTATTATTATTATTATTATTATTATTATTATTATTATTATTATTATTATTATTATTATTATTATTGTTGTTGTTGTTATTACTATAATTAAAATTACATAATATTATTACTAAGACTAATAACATGATTTTTTAGTATTATCATTAGAATAAATTATAGTATTATCATTATTATTACTAGAAAAATCATTAAGTATTATTATTAGCATTATCATTTATGTTATTATTAGTAGTATCATTATGAGTAAAACCGTTATCATTATTATATTTATCATTATTATTATCACAAATATTATTATTATTATTATTAACACATAACATTTTTATTTATTTTAGTAGTATTATCATTATTAGTAATATTAAAAGTATTTTCATTTTTATCAACATTATTATTATTTGATTTATCAAGATTTTTAGTATTATTTTTATCATTATTATTATTAGTATTATTAATTATTAATTCATCAAATAAAGATTTTTCTATATAAAAAATATATTTATGACATAAAACATGACTATATTAATATTTTTGTAATAAATATTAATTATCTGATTAAAATATATAAAACTAAATATACTTAATGAGGTTATAAATAAAACATTAAAATAACAACTATATCACTAATAGTATGTAAATTTGTTCGATTACCATTATATGTGTTGATATATATATAAATGATATAGGTTCGTGAATCCGAGGTAAACCCTGCATTGTTCAGTTTCGTCATATGTATTTTTACTACAAAATACATTAAGTGAGTTTCATTACTCCATTTTTAAATATTTTTGCAATATATATTTTTGGGACTGAGAATACATGCGCTTTTATAAATGTTTTACGAAATAGACAAAAGTAATCGAAACTACATTATATGGTTGAATGATCGAAGCCGAATATGCCCCTTTTGCTTGGTAGCCTAAGAATTAGTAAACCGATCTACTAATTGACACGAATCCTAAAGATAGATCTATTGGGCCTAAAAAACCCCATCCGTTGTAGCGGATGCTTTAGTACTTCGATGTTGTTTTATCATGTCCAATGGATGTCTCGGAATGATAGGGGATATTCTTATATGCATCTTATTAATGTCGGTTACCAGGTTTTCAATCCATATGAATGATTTTTGTCTCTATGCATGGGACGTATATTTATGAGAAATGGAAATGAAAATCTTTTGGTCTATTAAAATTATGAAAATGATCATTTATGATAAACTAATGAACTCACCAACCTTTTAGTTGACACTTTAAAGCATGTTTTTTCTCAGGTATGAAAGAAATCTTCCGCTGCGCATTTGCTCATATTAGGGACATTACTTGGAGTCGATCATCGCAATAGGACCAGATGTTGGTAACTTCGTCCAGATGGATTAGGACGGGGTTTGACATGTGGTATCAGAGCGGTGGTCTTAGTGAACCAGGTCTTGTATTCGTGTGTCTAACTGATAGTTGTTTAGATGCATTAGTGAGTCTGGACTTCTACCGTGTGTGCATGTCAAAAGTTTTGCTTATCATTTCGTGTCGAAAATTACCTGCTTATCATTCTTAAGGAATCACTTGCTTATCATTCTTAATCTAGACATATCTTACTGCCCGGATTGCAAGAATAGTGTACATACAAAACTTATATCTTAGCGTATCTGTTACTGTTACCTTTGCCTGACAGCTTTCGAAATTTTCTCTGTAATCTGCGAAATCTTTATGCTATATATAAGTATTCTATATAATCAGAATACCATCCGATAGTCGAAAATAATTTTCTATCGAAAATTCCTTTACTCAATCGTACGAAATGGAACTCGTCACTAGTTCAAGTTCTTCGGAACTCGACAGCTATTCCGACATGGATGTTCACCTAAGCTCCAGAAGCAGCGTCACTAGAATGAATCAACCAATCAGCCATCCCCAATTCACCTGATGGGTTCGTAGCCTCCTCAATCATTGGAGACAAGAAGAAGGTGATCCCTTCCATCCACCACATTGCCCTCTTGGCGAAGAACCTGAAGCACTTACCGTCGAACCTGTCCGAAACACTATTTTCTCTCTCATTTCCAGAGTATCTCGTCACGATTATATACTACATCAAATTCTAGATTTTATTTATCCTCTCGTTCCGACCGACAATCATCCCGGAATAATGGAAGAAGTCAACGAGCTTCGCGCATGGGTAATGATTTTGGAGAATATGGTGCAAAATTTACCAGCTTCAGCAACATCACTGGCACCAACAGTACCATCAGTAACAGCACCAGTACCATCAACAATCCATGCCTCAACATCTCATTCTGTACCTCGAGTATAATCATCGTTCTACGTATCGTTCTACATCAATTATCTTCGTTCTTCATGGCGATTATGTAATCTCTAATATTTTAGAGATTATGTATTCTAGTTCTAACGGTAAATCAAATGAGATTAATATTATATTAACTCATTTAATCCATGATTACATATGAAGAAAATATATATGTAAGTATATTTTCATAAAGATTGTAATTAAAATTTCTTTCGTACAAATTGATAATGGTGAAAATATTTTAACGGGTAGGTAATACCCGAGGAATATTTAGATTTCACATTAATAAGTTACACTGTACATTCTTCGAATCTGATTCAACAGTCAATTACTATCCTACTTACATCCACAGATATACAAATCCTCTCACCATAGAATAACCATTTTCATTCAATTTCATATTTAGATTTTGACTTATCTTTAATCCAACAAGTGGCATAATGAAGAAAACATTTGACAAAATAAAAATTGTTAAAAACAAACAAATTAACTATGAGAAATTTTGTTAAGAATCCACGCTAACAAAATTCTAGCTAACTGTTCCTACCTAACTATTAATTCCTTATTACATTTTAATTATCGCAATTTATTTTATCCCAATTTAATTTTCGCAATTTTATTTATTGTCATTTAATTTCTGTTATTTATTTTACGCATTTTATTTATCGTCATTTAATTTCTGTATTTATTTTACGCACTTTAAATATCGGGACACGTATACAAGGTTTTGACATATCATATCGACGCATCTATATATATTATTTGGAATAACTATAGACACTCTATATACAGTAATGCTTGAGTTAGCTATACAGGGTTGAGGTTGATTCTACAATAATATATATACTTTGAGTTGTGAAATAGTCTGAGACATGTATACAATGGGTCACGGTACATATTAATTAATTCGAATATTATATATTAAACTATATATGAATTATTGAATTGCTAACTGTGGACTACTAACTGTGGACTACCAACATTGGACAATTAAAATGAATTAAAATATTGATTATAACATATAAAACTAAACAATTCTTCAAGTTGCCACTTGATTTTATCTTAAACCTCATTTGTATCTTGACGATTACAATATGCGTTCAAACTTTTCATGATCCTTGAAAACACCTCAATCCAGAGGATGAATCAACCGCACTTCATCTACAAGAAGAAAGATTTATGCATATAGTTATGCACCTAAAAAACTCTCGAAATGTGAGTAAACGTTTAATACGAATTTATTATCCCTTGGCGTTGTTATTATCGAAAATAACTTTACAATCTCTCTTCAAATTAGCCAATTTTGTCACAGCTCTAGCAAATCAACTTCGACTTTCATTTGGATCAGCCTTATTATAACTTTGATATAAGTTGCCTTTCGTCGTCGTTACCGGGAAACCTTTTATATCCCACCACATTAGCAGTAAACTTACTAGCAACTTTATTGATCTGTGACTTTTCGAAAAAAAAATCATTATTGAAACCTTATCATGTACTCATCCGCATCTTGTAATGAGAATTGCCATACCAATTTTCGGGAATCAACAATCAGTATTTTGAATCTCGCAACGTTACTACATCAACAGTTATATGTATACATATAATATTTATCTCTTAGAATTATGATCTTCCATCTTGTAATTCTGAAAAGCACTCAATCTACGAATCAATACTCCAAATTTTGAAAATTGCTGATGAAGCAGCAAAAAAATACTGTAAACGACCATAACAGTTGAAAGTTTGATGATAAAGAATGGAGTGTTGGAAACGCTCGATAGAAAATTTAGTACCAAAAGCGGATTATGCGAAATTATGAGGGAGACGGTAGACAAATCACAAGGACTAAACTTGTACATAAAGAATCCTGATGATTCTGTTTCTGATGAAATCTTTAGCGAATACTTTACTCCTTAATCACTCTAAATCATCGTGAATGAATTTCTTCATCACAATTTGATTCTAAAATTCTAAGATATTATCGTATCCT
Source organism: Rutidosis leptorrhynchoides (assembly GCF_046630445.1). Classification (NCBI taxonomy): domain Eukaryota; kingdom Viridiplantae; phylum Streptophyta; class Magnoliopsida; order Asterales; family Asteraceae; genus Rutidosis; species Rutidosis leptorrhynchoides. The sequence continues at coordinate 209,589,253 of NC_092343.1, forward strand.
TTATTATAAATATACTCGATATTCCTGAAGATAATTTCATAACTATTCTTATCCGGAATCATTTATCTTCTCGCGTTATCAGTGTTACATCAGAAAGGAAACTGTTTTCGTTTCTAAATTTTGAAAAATTTGAATCAAAATATGAATGTTTTTGAAGTAGTGTTGGGAACTGAAGCATGAGTTAGTATAATATAATGACACTTGATCAACGTGATTATATTACAGTAAGTCATGCTGAGTTTCTAATGAAACGTGATGATTCACAGGCCCTACCGTCATCGTGTGTCATGTTACACGACTCTTACATTTTATCTAATATCTAAACATATCAGGAACATATATTCTTGATAGTTCTATCTTTTCTCTTGAATTCTGGTAATTTAACCAATCAATATCGTGTTATTACAATTTCTCTCTTAGAATGTTAGACATGTTCATTCAAAACTTCATACCTACGAATTCTGGACCATCATTCGCTTGACTTAAAGTCGGGAATAGAAAACAAAACAATGGAACTCCAAAATATAAAGGAAATGAGAAGGGTGTATTTATAGTGAAACATCAGACATAGCAATCGAAGCAGATCACTGTATTTAATTATAGAGATCTTAATTTCCTTATTCGTCGAAGAATCAAATCTTTTAGATTTCGAATATTTTCTCTAAATTCCTTGAATTCCGGAAATCCACTGTGACTACGTCAAAAGTTAAGATGAATTCCTATTTACTTATTTTCACTCCTTTATGATAGCTTCATTCGTACTCTTCGAATAATCAAATTGTTCTATTCATATTACTCACTGATGATAAAACTCTATTTATCAGCTCATATTCGTCAAGAAAACATACTTATTGTCAGTCATGACCATCCCAATCAAATTTCGGGACGAAATTTCTTTAACGGGTAGGTACTGTGACGACCCGGACATTTCCGACCAAATTTAAACTTAATCTTTATATGTTTCTGACACGAAAAGCAAAGTCCGTTATGTTACCTCTCAAAATTTTTTGAACTGTTTCATATATTTAATTGACCTACGACTGCTCTCGACGATTCACGAACCATTAATTGTAAATAGATATGTGTGTATGTATATATAAATAATAATTCGAAATATAATTTGAAGTATTATATGTTGTTGTTATTAAAAATAGGATATTATAATAATATATCTCTATATATAAATAAAGTATATTAAAAATAAATATTTAATGATTGTAATACTCGTTTGATGTTCCGATTTATATTAAACAAGATGAATTCAAACTTATATGATTTTAAAATAAACGGTGATCCGAAAATTTGTTACATAAACTATAGGCTTATTAAAAATATAATTAGGAACTACTTGATTAATTTTAAAATTTTTTATATTTTACTTAGGGGTTGGGAGTAAATAATTAATGCAATTTTAATTTAATAATTTATGATTGAATTTTATACCATAATGAGCAAAGTAAATAAATATAGTTAATTTAAAAATATGGGATCTTTCTGAACACTTTTATCCGCCACTAATTTACAACGGAGTACGAATTAATAGTCCTTGAAAACTGTCGGTAGAAGATGCCAATCCTATTACAATTACAATTTGAGTTACTGTGCATGATTGGTACGATTCTTTTGTTTATTCTTGATCATGCATGTGGGAGATATATTATATATATCTCTGCTTTTCCTTTTTGTCAAAGAATAGACACCAAATATCTTTCTTTCTAATGATACATATATACTTACACGCATGATGCATAATTACCCATTGAAATGTCCCGTTCATATTGATTATAAACGTTCCATATTAATTGATTTCGTCGTGAGGTTTTGACCTCTATATGAGACGTTTTTCAAAGACTGCATTCATTTTTAAAATAACCATAACCTTTATTTTATCGATAAAGGTTTAAAAAGCATTACGTAGATTATCAAATAATGATAATCTAAAATATACTGTTTACACACGACCATTACATAATGGTTTACAATAAAAATATATTACATCAAAAATAAGTTTCTTGAATGCAGTTTTTACACAATATCATACAAGCATGGACTCCAAATCTTGTCCTTATTTTAGTATGCAGCAGCGGAAGCTCTTAATTATCACCTAAGAATAAACATGCTTAAAATGTCAACAAAAATGTTGATGAGTTATAGGTTTAACCTATATATTATCAAATCATAATAATGGACCACAAGGTTTCATATTTCAATATACATCTCATTCATAGAGATAAAAATCATTCATATGATTTGAACACCTGGTAACCGACATTAACAAGATGCATATAAGAATATCCCCTATCATTCCGGGAAATCTTTTGGACATGATATAAAACAACATCGAAGTACTAAAGCATCCGCTCCAATGGATGGGGTTCGTTAGGCCCAATAGATCTATCTTTAGAATTCGCGTTAATTAGTAGACTGGTTTACTAATTCTTAGGTTACCAAGTAAAAGGGCATATTCGGCTTCGATCGTCCAACCATAGAAAGTAGTTTCATGTACTTGTGTCTATTTTGTAAAACATTTATAAAGCTGCATGTATTCTCATCCCAAAAATATTAGATTTTAAAAGTGGGACTATAACTCACTTTCACAGATTTACTTCGTCGGGAAGTAAGACTTGGCCACTGGTCGATTCACGAACCTATAACAAATATGTACATATATATCAAAGTATGTTCAAAATATATTTACAACATTTTTTAATACGTTTTACTGTTTTAAGTTTATTAAGTCAGCTGTCCTCGTTAGTAACCTACAACTACTTGTCCACAGTTAGATGTACAGAAAATAAATTGATATATATTATCTTGAATCAATCCACGACCCAGTGTATATACGTCTCAGGCTAGATTACAACTCAGAGTATATATATATATTTGGAATCAACCTCAATCCTGTATAGCTAACTCCAACATTACTGCATATAGAGTGTCTATGGTTGTTCCAAATAACATATATACATGGGTCGATATGATATGTCAAAACATTTGCATACGTGTCTATGGTATCCCAAGATTACATAATATATTAGAATACATGTATAATACAATATAAGTTAGCTAGGATATGATTAATATAGATTTGTTACCAATTTTCACGTAGCTACAACAAGCAAAAATATCCAATCTTGTTTTACCGATAACTTCTTCGTTTTAAATCCGTTTTGAGTGAATCAAATTGCTATGGTTTCATATTGAACTTTATTTTATGAATATAAACAGAAAAAGTATAGGTTTATAGTCATAAATATAAGTTACAAGTCGTTTTTGTAAGATGTAGTCATTTCAGTCGAAAGAACGACGTCTTGATGACCATTTTGAAAAAACATACTTCCACTTTGAGTTTAACCATGATTTTTGGATATAGTTTCATGTTCATAAGAAAAATAATTTTCCCAGAAGAACAACTTTTAAATCAAAGTTTATCATAGTTTTTAATTATCAAACCCAAAACAGCCCGCGGTGTTACTATGACGGCGTATGTCCGGTTTTACGGTGTTTTTCGTGTTTTCAGGTTTTAAATCATTAAGTTAGCATATCATATAGATATATAACATGTGTTTAGTTGGTTTTAAAATTCAAGTTAGAAGAATTAACTTTATTTGTGAACAAGTTTAGAATTAACTAAACTATGTTCTAGTGATTACAAGTTAAAATCTTCGAATAAAATAGTTTTATATGTATGAATCGAATGATGGTATGAACATCATTACTACCTTAATTTTAGTAGGTAAACCTACTGGAAATGAGAAAAAATGGATCTAGCTTTAAAGGATCTTTGGATGGCTTGAAAGTTCTTGAAGCAGAATCATGACACGAAAACAAGTTCAAGTAAGATTTCCACTCGAAATAAGATTGTTATAGTTATAGAAATTGAATCAAAGTTTGAATATGAGTATTACCTTGTATTAGAAAGATATCTTACTGTAAATAAGAAAGATTTCTTGAGGTTGGATGATCACTTTACAAGATTGGAAGTAAGCTAGCAAACTTGGAAGTATTCTTGATTTTATGAAACTAGAACTTATAGAATTTATGAAGAACACTTAGAACTTGAAGATAGAACTTAAAAGAGATTAATTAGATGAATAAAATTGAAGAATGAAAGTGTTTGTAGGTGTTTTTGGTCGTTGGTATATGGATTAGATATAAAGGATGTGTAATTTTGTTTACTTGTAAATAAGTGAGGAATGATTACTAATATTTTTGTAATTTTATGAGATATTTCATGCTAGTTGCCAAATGATGGTTCACACATGTGTTAGGTGACTCACATGGGCTGCTAAGAGCCGATCATTGGAGTGTATATACCAATAGTACATACATTTAGAAGCTGTGTATTGTACGAGTACGAATACTGGTGCATACGAGTAGAATTGTTGATGAAACTGAAAGAGGATGTAATTATAAGCATATTTGTTAAGTAGAAGTATTTTGATAAGTGTCTTGAAGTCTTTCAAAAGTGTATGAATACATATTAAAACACTACATGTATATACATTTTAACTGAGTTGTTAAGTCATCGTTAGTCGTTACATGTAAATATTGTTTTGAAACCTTTAAGTTAATGATCATGTTAAATGTTGTTAACCCAATGTTTATTATATCTAATGAGATGTTAAATTATTACATTATCATGATATTATGATATATTAATATATCTTAGTATGATATATATACAGTTAAATGTCGTTACAACGATAATCGTCACATATATGTCTCGTTTCGAAATCCTTAAGTTAGTAGTCTTGTTTTTACATATGTAGTTCATTGTTAATACACTTAATGATATATTTACTTATCATTTAACATGTTTAACAAAGTGTATCAAAATCTCAATATGATTCATATGTATTTAGTAAGACGTTGTTATAACGATAATCGTTATATATGTCATTTCGAGTTTCTTAATTCAATAAACTCAATTTTATGTATATAACTCATTGTTAATATACCTAATGAGATACTTACTTATCATAATATCATGTTAACTATATATATAATCATATATATGTCATCATATAGTTTTTACAAGTTTTAACGTTCGTGAATCACCTGTCAACTTGGGTGGTCAATTGTCTATATGAAACCTATTTCAATTAATCAAGTCTTAACAAGTTTGATTGCTTAACATGTTGGAAACACTTAATCATGTAAATATCAATTTCATTTAATATATATAAACATGGAAAAGTTTGGGTCACTACAGTACCTACCCGTTAAATAAATTGCGTCCCGAAATTTTAAGCAGTTGGAGGTGTTATCGTATCTTCTGGAAATAAGTGCGGGTATTTCTTCTTCATATGATCTTCTCGTTCCCAGTTGAACTCGGGTCCTCTATAAGCATTCCATCGAACCTTAACAATTGGAATTTTGTTTTGCTTACGTCTTTTAACCTCACAATCCATTATTTCGACGGGTTCTTCGATGAATTGAAGTTTTTTGTTGATTTGGATTTCTTCTAACAGGATTGTGAGATCTTCTTTAGCAAAACATTTCTTCAAATTCGAGACATGTAAAGTGTTATGTACAGCCGCGAGTTGTTGAGGTAACTCCAGTCGATAAGCTACTGGTCCGATCAATAATCTTGAATGGTCCAATATACCTTGGATTTAATTTCTCTCGTTTACCAAATCGAACAACGCCTTTCCAAGGTGCAACTTTAAGCATGACCATCTCTCCAATTTAAAATTCTATATCTTTTCTTTTAATGTCAGCGTAGCTCTTTTGTCTACTTTGGGAAATTTTCAATCGTTGTTGAATTTGGATGATCTTCTCGGTAGTTTCTTGTATTATCTCCGGACCCGTAATCTGTCTATCCCCTACTTGACTCCAACAAATTGGAGACCTGCACTTTCTACCATAAAGTGCTTCAAATGGCGCCATCTCAATGCTTGAATGGTAGCTGTTGTTGTAGGAAAATTCTGCTAACGGTAGATGTCGATCCCAACTATTTCTGAAATCTATAACACATGCTCGTAGCATGTCTTAATGTGTTTGTATTATCCTTTCACTCTGCCCATCAGTTTGTGGATGATAAGCAGTACTCATATCTAGACGAGTTCCTAATGCCTGCTGTAATGTCTGCCAGAATCTTGAGATAAATCTGCCATCCCTATCAGAGATAATAGAGATTGGTATTCCATGTCTGGAGATGACATCCTTCAAATACAGTCATGCTAACTTCTCCATCTTGTCATCTTCTCTTATTGGCAGGAAGTGTGCTGATTTGGTGAGACGGTCAACTATTACCCAAATAGTATCAAAACCACTTGCAGTCCTTGGCAATTTAGTGATGAAATCCATGGTAATGTTTTCCCATTTCCATTTCGGGATTTTGGGTTGTTGAAGTAGACCTGGTGGTTTCTGATGCTCTGCTTTGACCTTAGAACACGTCAAACATTCTCCTACGTATTTAGCAACATCGGATTTCATACCCGGCCACCAAAAATGTTTTTTGAGATCCTTGTACATCTTCCTCGTTCCAGGGTGTATTGAGTATCTGGTTTTATGAGCTTCTCTAAGTACCATTTCTCTCATATCTCCATATTTTGGTACCCAAATTCTTTCAGCCCTATACCGGGTTTCATCTTCCCGAATATTAAGATGCTTCTCCGATCCTTTAGGTATTTCATCCTTTAAATTTCCCTCTTTTAAAACTCCTTGTTGCGCCTCCTTTATTTGAGTAGTAAGGTTATTGCGAATCATTATATTCATAGTTTTTACTCGAATGGGTTCTCTGTCCTTTCTGCTCAAGGCGTCGGCTACCACATTTGCCTTCCCCGGGTGGTAACGAATCTCGATATCGTAATCATTTAATAACTCAATCCACCTACGCTATCTCATGTTTAGTTGTTTCTGATTAAATATGTGTTGGAGACTTTTGTGATCGGTATATATAAGACTTTTGACCCCATATAAGTAGTGCCTCCAAGTCTTTAATGCAAAAACAACCGCGCCTAATTCCAAATCATGCGTCGTATAATTCTGCTCATGAATCTTCAATTGTCTAGATGCATAAGCAATTACCTTCATTCGTTGCATTAATACACAACCGAGACCTTGCTTTGAGGCGTCACAATATATCACAAAATCATCATTCCCTTCAGGTAATGACAATATAGGTTTCCATAGTTAACTTTTTCTTCAACAATTGAAACGCTTTCTCCTGCTCATCCTTCCATTCAAATTTCTTCCATTTATGTGTTAATGCAGTCAAGGGTTTTGCTATTTTGGAAAAATCTTGGATGAATATTCTGTAGTAACCAGCCAATCCTAAAAATTGACGTATATGCTTCGGAGTTTTAGGGGTTTCCCACTTTTCAACGGTTTCAATCTTTGCTGGATCCACCTGAATACCTTCTTTGTTCACTATATGACCGAGGAATTGAACTTCTTCCAACCAAAATGAACACTTTGAAAACTTAGCGTACAGTTTTTCTTTTCTCAGCAACTCTAGCACTTTTCTCAAATGTTCTTCGTGCTCTTGATCATTCTTCGAGTAAATTAGTATGTCATCGATGAAAATAATGACAAACTTGTCAAGTTATGGCCCACACACTCAGTTCATGAGGTCCATGAACACAGCTGGTACGTTAGTCAATCCAAACGGCATAACCATAAACTCGTAATGACCGTAACGTGTCCTAAAAGAAGTCTTTGGAATATCATCCTCCTTCACCCGCATTTGATGATACCCAGAACGTAAATCAATCTTAGAATAAACTGATGAGCCTTGTAGTTGATCAAATAAGTCGTCGATTCTCGGTAGTGGGTAGCGGTTATTGATGGTAAGTTTGTTCAACTCTCGGTAGTCGATACATAACCTAAATGTACCATCCTTCTTCTTGACAAACAAAACAGGAGCTCCCCATGGTGATGTGCTTGTTCAAATGAAACCACGCTCTAAAAGTTCTTGTAATTGGCTCTGAAGTTCCTTCATTTCGCTGGGTATGAGTCTGTATGGAGCACGAGCTATTGGTGCAGCTCCCGGTATAAGGTCTATTTGAAATTCAACGGATCGGTGTAGAGGTAGTCCCGGTAATTCTTTCGGAAATACATCGGGAAATGCTTTTGCGACGGGAACATCATTGATGTTCTTTTCTTCGGAATTGACTTTCTCGACGTGTGCTAGCACACCATAGCAACCTTTTCTTATTAGTTTTTGTGCCTTCAGGTTACTAATAAGATTTAACTTCGCGTTGCTCTTTTCTCCGTACACCATTAACGGTTTTCCTTCTTCTCGTACAATGCGAATTGCATTTTTGTAACATACGATCTCTGCTCTCTCCTTTTTCAACCAGTCCATGCCAATTATCACATCAAAACTCCCTAACTCTATTGGTATCAAATCAATCTTAAACATTTCGGTAACCAGTTTAATTTCTCGATTCCGACATATTTTATCTGCCGAAATTAATTTACCGTTTGCTAATTCGAGTAAAACTTTATTATTCATAGACGTCAATGGACCACTTAATTTAGCACAAAAATCTCTACTCATATAGCTTCTATTCGCACCCGAATCAAATAAAACATAAGCAGGTTTTTCATCGATAAGAAACATACTCGTAACAAGCTCCGGGTCTTCCTGTGCTTCTACCGTATTAATATTGAAAACTCTTCCGCGGCCCTGCCCATTAGTATTCCCCTGATTTGGGTAATTTCTACTAAAGTGGCCCGGTTTTCCACATCCAAAATAAACTATGGCGGTGTTATTGGTTCTGACATTATTTGTTCCTTTAGTTCTATTATGCATTGGTCCGTAGATTTCGCACTTCTTCGCGCTATGACCATTTCTTTTACACCTATTGCAAAATGTCGTGCAGAACCCCAGGTGATGCTCTTCACATCTTTGGCATAACTGTTTTTGGTTTTTGTTGCCATTGTTGTTATTGAGATTGTTGTTGGGATTGTTATTGTTGCTATTGTTGTTATTGTTGTTGTTATTGTTGTTGGGACGATTATTGTAGTTGTTGTTGGGACGTTTGTTGAAGTTGTTATTGCGATTGATGTTGCGGTTATTGGGATAGTTATTGCGATTGTGGTTGTGATTGTTGTTGTTGTATTGGTGACTCTTGTCATTGGTTTCTTCCCACTTTCTCTTGACTTGTTTCATGTTAGCCTCTTCGGTCGCCTGCTCTTTAATCCTTCCTTTGATCTGGTTCACTAATTTTTGAGCCAATCAGCTTGCCTTTTGTATGGAGGCGGGCTCGTGTGAACTCACATCTTCTTGAATTCTTTCCGGTAACCCTTTTACAAATGCGTCGATCTTCTCTTCTTCATCTTCGAACATTCTGGGACACAATAGGCACAATTCTGTGAATCGTCATTCATACGTGGTGATATCGAAACCTTGTGTTCGTAATCCTCTAAGCTCTACCTTGAGCTTATTGACCTCGTTTCTAGGACGGATACTGCTCATTCATCAATTGCTTGAATGCTGACCATGGTAGTGCGTAAGCAACATCTTGTCCCACATGTTCGAGATAGGTATTCCACCATGTTAACGCCATACCTGTGAAGGTATGCGTAGCGTACTTAACTTTGTCCTCTTCAGTACACTTACTTATGGCAAACACCGATTCTACCTTCTCGGTCCACCGTTTCAATCCAATTGGTCCTTCAGTTCCATCAAATTCCAAAGGTTTGCAGGCAGTGAATTCTTTGTAGGAGCATCCTACACGATTTCTTGCGGAATTAGTTCCACTGCTAGATCTAGAGTTATTGTTATTTTGCATCGCAGCGTGCACTGCGGCTATGTTCGCAGCAAGGAAAACACGGAAGTCTTCCTCACTCATGTTCAAGTTCTGACGAGTCGCCGGTGCCATTTCCTTCAAAAATAGCCAAAAGAATTGAGTTAATCATATAGAATTTAAGAGTAGTCAATAGTATTTCATAGCATAATATGAACTTATTTATAAAAGCTTTTTCTTCATATTAGCATTTTATAGATTTAATTCGGGTAGTACCTACCCGTTAAGTTCATACTTAGTAGCTAATATACAATTCAACTACTACAATTATATATGAAAAACTGATTACAATAATATTTCACATTCAAACTTATATACAATATTTTGCAAACTTATAATACCGCTATTTTACATATAGCATGAAATATAGCACATAAAAACTTTGATACAAAGCAGTTGCGAAGACAATTCTAGTTAATACGCAAGTCATTCAACAAAGGCAATAAAGACACGTAATTCATACGTCCAGAAACAAGTCATGCATTCTGGTTTTACTAAGACTACTTCCCATCCTTGGTCTTGTGGAACATAACCGTTATGGTCGTTGACAAGACATCATGTTGTAACGTCGTCAAAGGGACGAGGGTTTCGTAATGTCCAACAGCCCCGTAATAATCTAAAAACCTTGTTTCTCACCCCAACTACTGAATCCGTCACTTGTGGGAAGGTTTTATTTAAAAGTTGTAACCCGATGTTCTTTTTCTCACTTTGGTAAGAAGCGAACATCACTAACCCGTAAGTATAACATGCTTCTTTATGTTGCATGTTAGAAGCTCTTTCTAACTTACGAAATCCTATGTTGGGATATGTTGAGTCAAAATAGGTTCTTAACCCATAGCGTAAAATTGCATTTGAGTTCCCCGCATTTAACGCTTTAAAGAAAATACGGCATAACTTACGGTCTCCCCAATGTGATATACCCCACCTATCAAAGGAAAGCCTTTTATAAACTAAGGCATTTCTGGAAAGTCTTTCAAATATTTGACAAGTTAATTTCGCCATAACTAAATGTGCTGATGAATTCTGACCGACTCTAAATGGAGACCACCAACAAACCCACTTTAAATCATAATCACAACCACCATCTTTCTTTGCTACCATTCAGTTCACCACCATCACTCACCTTTGAATCAGCCTGACCACCTTCATTTTCTATTTTATGATTATGTAAATGCATGATGAACCGAACACCTTGAGATGCCATCATCACAAAACATCATCCACCACGACCACCTTCCACCACCTTGTTGAGCCACCACACAACCGTCATCACCATCGCAATATCCCTTTCTCTCTAACTCACCATCTCTCGCTCTCCCATATATTTTTTTTATTTACTAGTGAATCAATCACCTTCATCACAATTAAAGCTACAACGAGTCTGTTTGATGTCCTATTTGAAACCCACCACTCTCATCGCAATTAAACCTACAACATCTTAAATCGCCTCTCCCACCCATTCTTGTTTCGTTTCTATAATAGGCAAACCACCACAAGAACCACCATTTAAACCCAACTAAAGCTGCTATTGTTTCTTGTTTCTATTCGATGGCTTCATAAACCTATTTACTGCTACCATACGATTGCTTGCTGCTGCTGCAGCTATACTTCTATTTTTCTGTCAATCTCCAACGCCTAAGACATGCTGCTATGTTTACTGTTGCTGCTACAATACGTTATACTTATATTCTTGTTTCCAACAGTAACGAGAAAAAGAGAATAATGAGGTTTTAGTGATAATTATATGCTGAATCAGACCCCACCCATTTATTCTTGTCGAGTTACTTTTCACCATCACGTTCATATTTGTTTTTTTTCTTTCCTGCCAACTGTAACACACGAAACCAACATAGTTAATTTCAATCAGTTGGACTCCCTTTATGGGATGAAATTATTGGGCTAAATAAATCAATTGGACTGAAAAAGGGTGGCGGCCCAATAAGGTTCAATTGAGAAACTAAACCATTACAGTCATATGATGGATTGACTGATACGTTTATGATGTTAATTAGATATTGATTAGGGTAACGAGTATGTTTACGGATGATAGTTTAAGATTACGATAATGAATTGATGATGGTGAGATTATAATCATAAGAAATAATGATGATAATCGTTATTAAATATGACTATGGAGATGACGATGAGATTGATATAAATTTGAAGAATGATGGCTGATACGATGAGAGTAACAGAATGATGAAGATGATGATACAGAAGGGCGATGATAATGTAGAAGAAGAAGAAATAAGGGAAACGGGGAATTTGAGATTAAGTAAAATTAATACGAGCATTATTTCAGAAATGAAACGACGAAGGGATGGTTTGGAGTGGTTGGGTTTAATCGAGAGGTCTCGGGTTCGAGCCCGGGCTATGGCAATTCTTTTTAGAAAGCTTATTTTTGAGGTAGCTATCTTATATTATTTTTATTGTTATTATTATTATTATTATTATTATTATTATTATTATTATTATTATTATTATTATTATTATTATTATTATTATTATTAATAATAATAATATTATTATTATTATTATTATTATTATTATTATTATTATTATTTTATTAATTATTATTATTATTATTATTATTATTATTATTATTATTATTATTATTATTATTATTATTATTATTGTTGTTGTTGTTGTTGTTATTATAATTAAAATTACTTAATATTATTACTAAGACTAATAACATGATTTTTTAGTATTATCATTAAAATAAATTATAGTGTTATCATTATTATTACTAGAAAAATCATTAAGTATTATTATTAGCATTATCATTTATGTTATTATTAGTAGTATCATTATGAGTAAAACCGTTATCGTTATTATATTTATCATTATTATTATCACAAATATTATTATTATTATTATTATTAACACATAACATTTTTATTTATTTTAGTAATATTATCATTATTAGTAATATTAAAAGTATTTTCATTTTTAACAACATTATTATTATTATTATTATTATTATTATTATTATTAGATTTATCATGATTTTTAGTATTATTTTTATCATTATTATTATTAGTATTATTAATTATTAATTCATCAAATAAAGATTTTTCTATATAAAAAATATATTTATGACATAAAACATGACTATATTAATATTTTTGTAATAAATATTAATTATCTAATTAAAATATATAAAACTAAATATACGTAATGAGGTTATAAATAAAACATTAAAATAACAACTATATCACTAATAATATGTAAATTTGTTCGATTACCATTATATGTGTTGATATATATATAAATGATATAGGTTCGTGAATCCGAGGTCAACCCTGCATTGTTCAGTTTTGTCATATGTATTTTAACTACAAAATACATTAAGTGAGTTTCATTACTCCCTTTTTAAATATTTTTGCAATATATATTGTTGGGACTGAGAATACATGCGCTTTTATAAATGTTTTACGAAATAGACACAAGTAATCGAAACTACATTATATGGTTGAATGATCGAAGCCGAATATGCCCCTTTTGCTTGGTAGCCTAAGAATTAGTAAACCGATCTACTAATTGACGCGAATCCTAAAGATAGATCTATTGAGCTTAACAAACCCCATCTGTTGTAGCGGATGCTTTAGTACTTCGATGTTGTTTTATCATGTCCGATGGATGTCCCGGAATGATAGGGGATATTCTTATATGCATCTTGTTAATGTCGGTTACCAGGTGTTCAATCCATATGAATGATTTTTGTCTCTATGCATGGGACGTATATTTATGAGAAATGGAAATGAAAATCTTGTGGTCTATTAAAATTATGAAAATGATCGTTTATGATAAACTAATGAACTCACCAACCTTTTGGTTGACACTTTAAAGCATGTTTATTCTCAGGTATGAAAGAAATCTTCCGCTGCGCATTTGCTCATATTAGGGACATTACTTGGAGTCGATCATTGCAATGGGACCAGATGTTGGTGACTTCGTCCAGATGGATTAGGAAGGGGTTTGACAACTTCTGCCTCACCAAATCTTCACGTTCCCAAGTGAACTCGGGTTCGCGTCTAGCATTCCATCTAACTCGAACGACGGAAATCTTACTCTGCCTGAGCTTCTTAGCCTCTCAATCCATAATTTCAAAAGGTTCCTCAATAAAATGGAGTTGTTTATCAACATGAAGCTCCTCAAGAGGAATAGTTTCATCGGCCTCGGCCAAACACTTCTTCAAATTTGATACATGAAAAACGTCATGAACAGCACTGAGTTCTTCTGGCAATTTCAAACGATAAGCAACGGGTCCAACTCTCTCTGTGATCTCAAACGGTCCAACAAAACGAGGATTCAACTTTCCCCTCTTACCAAAACGTACCACACATTTCTAAGGTGATACCTTCAACATAAAATGGTCACCAAATTGAAATTCAATATCTTTCCTTCTCTTATCAGCATAACTCTTTTGCCGACTTCTGGCGGTTCTCAATCTTTCTTTAATATGTACGATCTTTTCGGTAGTCTCATGAATAATTTCTGGGCCTGTGACTTGAGCATCCCCAACCTCATTCCATCAGACAGGAGACCTACACTTTCTACCATATAGAGCTTCAAACGATGCAGCTTTAATACTTGCATGATAACTGTTATTATAAGAAAACTCAGTTAGCGGCAAATATCTGTCCCACCCATTACCAAAATCAATAACACACGCTCGTAACATGTCTTCTAATGTTTGAATGGTCCTTTCACTCTGACCATCCGTCTGCGGATGATAAGCGGTGCTCATATCCAACTTAGTTCCCAAAGCTTCCTGTAAGGATTGCCAAAACCTCGATATAAATCGACTGTCTCGGTCTGAAATAATAGATACAGGAACACCATGTCTTGAAACAATCTCCTTCAAATACAAACGAGTAAGCTTCTCCATCGAATCTGTTTCCTTAATCGGCAAGAAATGAGCTGACTTTGTGAGTCGGTCAACAATCACCCAAATGGTATCATAACCACCCACAACTCTCGGTAACTTCGTAATAAAATCCATCGTAATACCTTCCCACTTCCACTCGGGAATCTTAGGTTGCACCAAAAGTCCAGACGGTTTCTAATCTTCAGCTTTAACCTTAGCACAGGTTAAACACTTACCCATATACATAGCCACATCAGCTTTCAAATTAGGCCACCAATATAGCTCCTTAAGATCATGATACATCTTTCCTGTACCAGGATGAATAGAGTACCTAGACTTATTAGCTTCATCCAAAACAAATTGTCACAGATCACCAAATTTTGGAACCCAAAGGCGTCCCGCAAAGTATCTAGTACCATCTGCTCGTACCTCAAACTTCTTAGCCATGCCTCTGACTTTCTCGTTCACAAAATTCTCCTCCTTTAAGGCTTCTTGTTGTGCCTCAAGAATCTGTCTAGCGAGGTTAGTTCGAATTGTCATATTCAAGGCCCTAAACCTGCGAGGTTCAGCCCTCTCTTTATGACTTAACACATCGGCCACAACATTAGCCTTTCCCGGGTGGTATAAAAGTTCGCAATCATAATCGTTCAACGTCTCAACCCATCTTCGTTGCCTCATATTCAACTGTTTTTGGTCAAGAATATGTTGAAGACTTTTGTGATCAGTGTACACTGTACTTTTGACCCCATAAAGATAATGTCTCCAAATCTTAAGCATAAACACAACAGCTCCCAACTCTAAATCATGGGTTGTATAGTTCTGCTCGTGAATCTTCAACTGACGTGACGCGTACGCAATAACTTTCTTTCGTTGCATCAAAATACAAGCAAAGCCCTGACGCAAAGCATCACAATAAACAACAAAATCATCATTACCCTCAGGTAGTGACAATACCAGAGCGGTAGTCAACTTCTTCTTCAGGGTTTGAAAAGCAGTCTCTTGTTCATCCTTCCACTCATACTTCTTCCCCTTGTGTATTAAAGCAGTTAGAGGTTTCGCTATACTAGAGAAATCTTGAATGAACCTTCTATAGTAACATACCAACCCTAGAAACTGACGAATTTGAGTAGGAGTTTTCAGAATTTCCCACTTCTCAATTGCCTCAATCTTAGCAGGATCAATTTAAATTCCCTGTTTACTAACAACGTGTCCAAGGAATTGAACTTCTTTCAACCAAAATGCACATTTAATCAAATTTAGCATCCATCTCTTCTTTTCTTAACAAATCAAGCACTAATCTCAAATGCTCTTCGCGTTCTTGATCACTCTTGGAATAGATAAGAATATCGTCGATGAAAACAATAACGAATTTGCCAGATAAGGTCTACACACACGGTTCATGAGGTCCATGAACACAACATGTGCGTTAGTCAATCCGAACGGCATAACAAGAAATTCGTAGTGACCATAACGGGTACGGAAAGCGGTTTTCATAATATCAATTTCTTTAATGCGTAATTGGTGATAACCAGAACGAAGATCAACCTTAGAATAAATGGACGAACCTTGGGGCTGATCGAACAAATCATCAATTCTCAGAAGAGGATAACAATTCTTAACAGTAAGATTGTTCAACTCGGGATAACCAATATACCATCGGAACGAACCATCTTTCTTCTTAACAAACAAAATAGGAGCTCCCCAAGGGGACGAACTGGGATGAATGAAATATAGTTGCAACAATGAAAGAAGAAATATATGGAGTAGTCACATCGGTGGCATAGATATTTAAGGCAATTCTCTCAAAGGAGATAACGAGGATCATGGACTTCAAAGTAAATTTTCATTACATTTCCGAAAGGAAGACGTACGAAAGGTGTGATATTTCAACGAGAGTGAACTTCCTTGTACAATGAGCGAGGAAATCTAGAATTCATCCATATTCTTAAATTTATGTGTGGATGAAAAGAACGCGAATCATGGGTTATAAAGAATGGCCGACTCCAGGTAAGATGAATCTCCAAAAATAATTTCGTGCACCTCAAAGTATTGAATGCTAGGATTGATGTTTACGAGGGTGTTACGGTTAACAACGAATATTGAGAGTAGAAACTCCTCAAACGGTCTAGTGTAATATATATCCACGATACCCACTATAACAACAATTGGGGTAGAAACCCACCTAGCGCCTTTTCTACAATAGGGTGATCACCGAGTGTACCCCAGAAAATTGATTTATCGGTCCGCGTTTCGGCCATGTCCAACCATAAGAGGGAAAATTTTATGAGCGCAAAGACTTTCCAAAAAATTTTATAAAACCGGCATCCAAAGTGGTGTAAGAGTTTCTATCAATGAACTTAATGGTAAGTTTCATCCTTAAACGGAGGATGAGAAGAACTGTGATCCAAACACTCTGTAGAGTAATGTGAAATTCTGATAAAATCAATCAAATGAGTTTTGAAAAAGCTTTAAATGTTTGATGTGACAACATAAACGGAACGAAGTTCTTAGTAAATTTAGAAGTATGTACAACTTGTACCATTTTATATAAAACAAATTGACTTAGTCGAACAGCTCAATAAATGAGTGGTTTTAAAATAATTTTGAAGTTATCATTTAGTATATACTAGCCAAAATAGGTAAGGGTAAATTTATTCATTTGAATCCATACGTACATATATGATTTTACAAATTGTATACATGACAAAATATTTCATTACTTCTATTCGCCCATAAATCTCGTGAGAACCGCCCAATTAAACAAATGTGTAAAACTCCCGATGATAAACAGAGTATCTGTATTTCAGAGGTTACAAGTTGAAGTAAGATCGTGGAAGATCGAGTAAAGGACTTGAATCGTCGTGCAACATTTGACCAACAAATGTTACGAGGTCATGAAAACCAATGAGTTAAATGTTGTTTTGACTATTATCAGGACATAAGTCCTTGGGCCAAAACTATTCCCGAGCGAAGCTATTGCTAACAAGCAAGTTATGAAGGATAGAGCATGAGATAGATAATCTGGTTAAAACGAGCTTCTCGTATATCAATAAATAAGATAATGAATATTTTCCCAACCCATGTAATACATCGGAATTTCTGAATGAGTAGTGTAAAAATTTTCTTTGACTCTCTTTCTATTCCTCATGTCACAATATTGGGACTTCTTTATGAATTAACGTAATATAATCACGTTGGCCTGACGCCATTATATTTCACTAATTCATAGTTCCATTCCAATAGCACTACATGAGGTCAGGACACGCGATCAACCTCGAATTTCCACACAATTTCTCTAAAAAGATTTCTTAAACAATGTGCTAAGGATAACACAAGAGACAAAAATATCAAAAGTAATGAATAAGAGTAACGATGAGATAAAAATGTCTTTGAAGTATCAAGAATCTTTAAATGTCAAGAATGACATTTCCGATTCGCAACCAAAAGCATACAGGCACAATGACACAAATGCACATAATATAACAAGAATGTTATATACCTAAACATAATAGCTGACATTGAAATGCCGAGCCTTTAGAAGTCAAGAATGACATCTCGCGTAATATAACTCAAACGTTATATACATAACCATAATGGATGACATAGAAATGTCGAGAATTTCAGAAGTCAAGAATGACATCCCTCGGTTTCACTATCCGAGGTGTTTTTATAGAGATAAACTCGCATGAGTCGGAGAATACGTTTAAATCGGAATGGGAGTTCCTCCCGGATTCAGAACGTAACAGAGATGTATGTATGATAACAATATACAGACCAATACGATACAAATAACCACATATAATAATATGTTATAGGCTGGGCTGTAGACTAGACTCACTAATGCACCCTATTGACTCGGGTAACAACATCAATGCAGCTTAATTCCCTACAACCAGAGCTCTGATACCAACTTTAATGACCTGTCAAAGTACACTTAACGACCATCATTATCTTGGTCCTACAGCTTGATCATAACTCTAAATGAATTTAATAAATAACCTTGCATTCTTTATTTAAAAATGATTTTCTATAAAAGAAACCTACCAAAATATGTAAGTTTAGAAAAACCATACATAAATACTTAAACAAAAGTTGACCAAAACAAAGTCAACAAACACCCACAATTTAATGTATCAAAATAAAATGCAAGTTAATGTTTAACAAAAACTGCCATCATAAATATGCAGAATCTAAGCACAGCGGAAGAAATCATTCATGAACCTAAGAATAAAACATGCGAGTAACTGTCAACAAAAATGTTGAGTGAATATAGGCTTAATATTGCAAACAATATTTAATTTAAACCGTAAAAATTTATGTTTGAAAACATAAAGCCTTATTTTGGACCACAAAAATTATATGCTCGAAAACACATAAAACATTATTCCATTAACCCGTGAGCCACCTGGTAACCACTTAACCAATTCCACCCTTACCAAACACAATATACACTGAACAGGTGTATCTTCAAATAATTACGAAGTACTAATACATTCCGTCTTCAAAAATTGCTAGCGCGACTAGCACGAAATGGGGTTGTCAAACCCGATAGATCTATCCATAGGATTCGTGTTCACCAGTAGAAACCAGTGATTACAGTTACCAGGCTAAGGAATATTTTCGTTCAACTCACAATGAATAACTTAAACCAACTTCCACTTGTGTCCAATATAAAAAAAATAAAATGCATGCATTCTCATCCCAAAAGATATAAAATAGAAAAATGGGACTATAACTCACCTTAACGGAAATGAAGTAATAACACAGAAATGCGAACAACAAATGGTAAAGTGATCAAGAATGATCACAACTCCGACCTATAAATAAAGCAGGTCGATATAAATAACTAACTTAGGTCAAGTCTTAGTATGATAGCTATAGACTTGTTGCAAATAAGCATAGAACAACACTCGGTATGTTTCGCTTTGATCAGGACAGCGTAAGGACACGTACTTTCTATTTTTACAAAGTTTCTATTTTTAGCAGGTTTCCATTTTTGAAAAGTTTCTATTTTTGGAAATTTTCTATTTTAGAAAAGTTCCTATTTTAGGAAAGTTTCTATTTTTGGAAAGTTTTCATATTTAGAAAGTTGCTATTTTTGGAAAGTTTATAACTTAGGAAAGTTTCCTTAATTAGAAAGTCAACAAAGGTCAACTGAAAGTCAAAGTCAACCGAAAGTCAACTCAAAAGTCAACCTTGGTCAAACATAGTCAACATTAATTTTTAAAGTATACATTATATTAATAATATAAGTTATAATGTTACTTAAAGTCATATATGTATAATCATGTCATATAATAAGTTTAATTAAATTAAAATGAATTATTAAAGTTAACATAAGTTTAAATGATATAATTAATATAACATAAGTATTTAATTAATTAATTAAATATTAAAAATAATATAAGTATTATTAATTAATAATAAATTTTTAATCATATCATAAGTATTATTAATTAATAATGAATTATTAATCATATCATAAGTATTATTTTTAATTATTAAACCATAAGTATTTAATAATTAAATTATTATTAAATAATAACTAAGTCTTATAATAATTAAGTAATTAATTAATCCTTATTATAAGTCTTATTATAATAATCTCATAACATAAGTTTAATACTTATCAAAAATATTTTTCATTAATAATAAAAGTATTATTAATCATAAGTTTAATTAAATGTTTAATTAATCAAAATGTAATTAATAAATGATATAATAAATATACATATCATAAGTCTTAAATTAAAATAATTACTTTTATATCATAAGTAATTTAATAATAATGAAAATCATTATTTATATCATAAGTTCAAATTTTATAACCATAAGTTTTAATTAAAAGTTCATCGGGTCATAACTTGAGCCCCGGGTGTCAGTTTTCGGTGAGTCTTATATATATCCTCGCCTAACCAAACCACCCGACACATTAGTGCACTCAAGAACACCCCAAGAATAGGCCCAAGTCGTGACCAACAGCCACATAACAACTTGGAACTTTAATCCGTTCAAAACCTTGTTTTGGCCATTCCGGGTGATCCGTGGCTCGGATTTCGATGACCCGAACATGAATATTCATCCAATAATCAATCCTAACCTACTATTACACCCTAGAACCTTCAAAAATGGTCACAAAGTCAGACCCCAACTGATTATATTCCTTTTTATATTTTAATCTCATCAAAACACCAAATTAAGCATAACGTTTGATCCGGAACTCGAAAAGAGGTGAATCAAAAGCCTAAAATTATGTACTAAATGAGAGGAACTCATCTAAACACTTTATTTTATCAAAAATTACAGTTAAGTTCACTGATTTTAACCAACAATCTGCTGTCCCAATTTAATTAAATCGAAAACATACAAAATCGAGCATTTCTAAGCATCAAACCAACAACACAATAACATACAAGTACTATAAATCAAAATAAGATCATAATAAGTAAAAACAAATGAAATTGAAATATCTAGGGTTTATGTTCATACCCAAATCGAGTAACAAGAAGAAGGATCTTAGAGATCATGAAATGGAGAATCCAAATATGCATCAAGCTTGGAGAAAAGATGAAGGATTGTATGTATGATGATGATGGCTGAAATCTTCATGATGATGAAGATGAAAATCATCCAAAAGAGGAGGAAGGGAGAGAGGTGAGAGCTTTTAGGTTTAGATAGGTTTTGTGATAAAAGAAATGAGGTAATGTTTCCTAAACCTAAATAATATATATAAAAAAATTAAATCCTACACCCTTAACAAAAGGGACAGCCATATAGGCCATGGAATGGGCCACTTCACAAAAATTTTAATTATTTTATTTTCTTGTTTGGCCCGAAAGATCTTATGCAGCCCGATTCGAGAAAACACTGCTACGCGATTAAATATTCGGAGAGATAACATATACACGACAAATAAAATATATAAATACTATATAAAATCATATGACATCAAAATATCATATTTAAAATAAATGGGATTCAAAAATCTCAAAAGTCTGACCGTTGGTTTGAAAATCGAAAAGATTCGCCGGATAGAAATTCACGACACGTAGAAACGTACAACTTTAAATATGAATACAAATATTCACATAACACATAATAATTAATGTATTATTACAAAAATTATAATATAGGTCATAGAAATGATGTGGCACGAATAACAATTAACGGACGTTAAATAATAAACGGTAAAATAACGGAAAAATAGGGTCGTGACATTGACTATCATAATATGAAATTTGATATTGTTCAATTCATTAGGTTGTTACTTGTTTTTAAGAGCATACAACTGTTAGTGTGCATTGGTGGCTGAGGCAAGACACGATTTGAAGGATGTAGTACTAATAATCAGTATTACAATTGAAAAACATATGCATATATTCAATAATTTTTTCCTTATAATAGCAATGAGTACACATATAATACATACAGTAAATACTAATGACTCATCCTTTAGTTTGTGGTCATAGACTTTATTCATATTCTCCTAACATATAAACCATATAAAAACTATCGGGTTATGAACTTATGTGGTCATTCCATCAACAAGCATTAATTTGATCATTTAACACGACAAAATTCAACATATATCATTATAAAAAGATTGATTTTGTAGAACTATTGGCTATCAAGGAGACTAAAAGTTAACTATTGGCTATCATTATAAAATCTGCCTGTTCGATACACGGAAAATAACCATGATAAAAATGGAAATCGGAGACGTTAACATAGTAATAAATAATACTACATATGTAAGTAACTAGAGGGGGTGAATAGTTACTTAATACGATTTTTAACACTTTTTCGATGATCAACAAGATTTGAACAATCCTTGATCACTTTAATCAACTCAAATCAACGTGTGTCGTGTTTAGGTTCATAGTAATGCGGAATATAAATATAGTGGTTCAGGTAGATGTTAACTAATCCACCTTAATCCACTCCCCGATTCACTAATCGGGAGTTTTGCTTCACTAAGCACCTTTCTCCAAATCCAGTGGAGATACGATTTACAAGCCTTGTACTTCTCTTTAGACAACAAACCTAATCTTTCTATCCCTTTAAAAGATTACCTCTAACATAGATCAACTTGTCTTCACCATGGACAAGTATTAATCCCCAATGGAATTAATTAACTCCCTAGTTTCCTTTAAGGAAGATGATAGCTAAGCTAAAGCATAAGACTCACCCTGTAAGACCCTGTTTCAGTTTCAGTCTGGTTCAGTTGATTGGGACGCCATCCTATTTTTGGGACCCTGTCCAGTACTGAAGAGTGGGACGCCGTCCAATTGGTCTGTCGGGCCAGCTGTGTAATTTTAAGATTTTAAAAGGGGTATGTTGGTCTTTTCACTTGGTGGCCGGTTTTAAGCCACAAATGGGCAAGGTTGAGCTCATTCAACCTTATCCTCACCCAACTTATCCTCTCATCTTCAACCTCAAGTTCTAGAGAGAGAAGAATGAGAAAGCTTGAGAAAAGGAGGAAGAAGCTTGAATCGATCAAAAGCTCGGGTTTTAAAGTTGTTCATCTCGTTCACGGCTACATTATGGTAGTATTGGTAAGTTCAAACTCCGAATTTCATTTGTTAGAATTAATATTCAAGTTAGGGTTTGAGCTTGATTTGTTGTGAAACCCTTTTAGATGATGAAGTGGGTGTATGTGACTAGTTATTCTTGTCACTTGGCGGGTTTTGGGTTGGTTGATATTTTAGCCATGATTAGGCTTTGATAATGGATATAATCACTAGTGTTAGTGATTATGGAAGTGTTGGAACCCATTTGGGGGTATTTGGTTGACTAATTTTGAAATGGGTCAAAATTAGGGTTTGGTGTCATTTTGGGCAAGATGAGTGTTTAACATTTGTGTTTGGGTTTAATTGCCGTATTAGGACCATTTTCACTTGTGTTAGTGATTATTGGTTAGTTTGGGCGCGGTTTGTACTTGGAAGTGCAATTGGGTCGAAATTGCACTAAGTATCAATTGAGTTGGTTTGTAAATCCACCCTAATTGGGTTGTTTGTTGATCATATACATGGCATTAATGGCATTAATGAGCATTTCGCTAATTAAGGATTGATCATTTGTATTGTGATAATGGAATAGGTACTTTCCATTGACGTATTGCGGATTTGTTCGGTTGCATTCATCAAGACGACAAGGTGAGTGTTAATATCCTATGTGCATATGTATGTGTAGGATGGGTGCGGGTCGGGTGAAGTGGTTCTCGGTTATAGAACTCACTTCACATATAGGTGGATTTGATGGACTTGTGTAATAGGTCCAATTGGCACGGTTGTGCGTTTTGGTTGACCACCTTTGGCGAGGTGCACACTTTGTGTGTACGGTATCACATGGACTTGTGATATGGAGTTATATAATCCCTATGTAGTGGGATTGGTATTGAGTTACGGTTGAGTAACCCCGATGATGTGGGTTTTGAGGAGGTAGTGAATCTCGGGTAGTGCGAATTCATGATGACTCGGGTTGTTCGGTCATCTTATTGATGAGGTAGTGAATATCGGGTAGTACGAATTCACTAAGGCACGGGTAGTTCGGCCAACCTCGGTTGTTGGAGTGGTGAAGGAAGTGAATCTCGGGTTGTGCGAATTCACTAAGGCTCGAGTTGTTCGGCCAACCTTCAAGGGTTTAAGGTTAAGGGGTTAACCTTGTTGTATTATCGGATGTATTTTGTATATGCGTATATATACTTATTGTATGTTGTAGCTAATCTTGCGGATTTGGCTTGGTGGTACGTTAGGTATAACATTGCTTAGTTATGCTCCGATTGCGGTATGTGTTTACTATTTGTGTGTTGGCGATGCGTATTAATTTTATGCATATATATGTATATAGTATATTCTCACTCACTAAGCGTTAGCTCACCCTCTTATTGTTTACATTTTTATAGGTTCGCGTGTTGGCGGCTCGGGTAAGCGTGGGGATTAGAAGACTCGCTTTTGGATTGATTAGGATTGGGTAGCGTATCCCCAATCACCATACTCTGTCTATGTTTTGAATTAAACTAAAATGGGTCGAAATGGTCACTTGTGGTAATTTGGGTCATTGTGGGCCCGTGATGTGTGCGAGGTGTACTAGGAAATAGTATTATTTTTGCAACGAAATACTAATAAATACGATACAATTTTACATAAGATATTTATTTATTTATAGAATGGATATACCTAAACCTTGCTATAACACTTATAGGCAGTGTACCTAATCGTACAGTAGTGTAGTTTTTAGTAAGTCCGGTTCGATCCACAGGGAATCTTTTAAACAAGTTTAACGCTATATTAGTTTTAAATTTATAAAAATATAAATATATATAACTAATATTATTATTATAAAAAGGAGGTTTTTACCGTTTAATGACCGGTTTGTCGATTTTTAAAACTAGTCGCAGTTAAAACCTAATGTAAAATATTAAAAATAAATACAACTTAATTTTAAACGTAAAGTAAATAATGATAATGAAATTGCGATAAATAAAAGTGCGAGAAAATAAAATTACGATAATTAAAAAGTACGATAGTTAAAAGTGCAATTAAATACAATGACAATATATAAAAGTGCAATAATTAGAAGTGCAATTAAATATGAAAATAAAGGAATTATGCTTATTTAAACTTCCGTAATCATGATGTTTGATGTGTTGATTTTTAGTTTATTCCCATGGGTTAATTGTCCTTTGTCCTGGATTATTTAATATGTCCGTCTGGTTTTTGTCCATAACAGTCCATCAGTCATAAATATAAAGTGCGAGTGTCCTCGTCAAATTATCTTTATATCCGAAGTCAAATATTCCAACTAATTGGGGACTTAAACTGTAACAAGGTTTTAATACTTTGTTTAATAATTACATCAGGTTATCGACTGCGTGTAACCCAAGATTTTAATACTTTGTTATCAATTATGCCAAGTGTCCTTGTACATAATTTCACCCCTATTTTAATAAGTCTATTAACTATTAATCCATTCCCGTGTCCGGTTAAATGAACGATTATTCGTACATATAAATATCTCGCCCATCTTGTCCGATTGAGTGTATATAGTTATTTCTAGGTACGTCCAATTGTAAATCTTTATATTAAAATTAACAAACTATCATTTAGTTAAACAAATATAAAGCCCATTAATAGCCCATAGTCTAATTTCCACAAGAGTCGTTCTTTTGTCCAAACCCCAATTATGGTACAAAGCCCAATTACCCAATTTTAATATTTTTAGCCCAACATCATGATTACTTCGGTATTAAATAAGCATAATAATAACTTAGCTACGAGGCATTAAATTAAAAAGGTTGAACATAACTTACAATGATTAAAAATAGCGTAGCGTTACACGGACAGAATTTCGACTTACATCCTTACAACATTCGCTAACATACCCTTATTATTAGAAATTAAAATTAAAATTAAAATGAAAATATAATATATATATATATATATATATATATATATATATATATATATATATATATATATATATATATATATATCGTATGATAGAGAGAAAGAAAAAGATGTGTTATATGATGAGCAAAAACTCTAATTTTATAGGCATGTCAGTTGCTACCTACTGCCATGCGATCGCATGGCTTTTTGCCTTCCAGGCCATGCTATCGCATGGCCCTGGAATTCAGCTCACATGTCTTTGTTTCTTCTGCCGACGGTTTTTATTATATAATATAATATATATATTAATTTTAAGAATTAATTATATATTATATTATATTCATGTGCATAGTTGACTTGTAATTTTTAGTTCGTTGCGTCGAGCGTTGAGAGTTGACTTTGGTCCCGGTTCCGGATTTTCGAACGTCTTTGCGTACAATTTAATATCTTGTATTTTGCGTTTCGCATCTTGTACTCTTGTAATTTTGAGACGTTTCTTATTAATAATTGGAACCACTTTTATTATAATTTGTACTTTTGAGCTTTTTGGTCGTTTGCGTCTTCAATTCGTCGAATCCGTCTTTTGTCTTCACCTTTTATTATTTAAACGAATATCACTTGTAAATAGAACAATTGCAACTAAAAGCTTGTCTTTCTTGAGGGATAATGCTATGAAATATATGTTCGTTTTTAGCATTATCAGCCCGGTATTGTAAAGCTCGATTTTTATTGTGGAAAACTCTTAGTTTTAATATTTATAACATGTTTTGAAAACCGTTTAGTTTAAAAGTGTCGGGAAGCGGGTTTTCCGCTCGCGTAAAATTGGGAAACTGATCAGAATTATTTAGTTCATTTAGATGCCTTACAAAAGGCTTGGACGCAGCCAGTACTTCAGAACTGGACGCCGTCCAGATGCACAGTCTCACAAAAAAAATTAAGGCGTGTTTTTGGTCGGATAACGGGTTGGGTCGTTACAAGTGGTATAAGAGCATGGTTTAAGGGATTTAGGTGACTTGAGATAGGTCCCTAGACTTAGACTTTTGTGTGTGCTTATTTGTTGTGGGACTTGTAGGAGTACGGGTCGGAATGGGAACTTGGTTAGTGCCTTAGCGTGTAGGTGAACTAACTAGGATTGTTGCTTGTGTTGTGATGTAATTCTTGCGTGTGTTTATATCGTGTAGAATTTTCGTTGTGTTGGTTTTGTGTCGTTGTTTAAATAACGCCAACGAGTGACGGTGAGCGTCATTTTTTAGTGTGCGAAATGAATTTCATGAGAATTCGAGTGTTATGACCGATGGAGAGATTGGTCACGTATGTCGGAGAATGGTAATTATCACGGATGATGTTACCACGGCGATGCGGCTATGGAACGTGGTTCTAAATGGGGGAGTTACACTCCCACACTAGGATATTTTAGTGTGGGATTTCTGATAATGCTCATAGTAGATCCGGAATTAGTATCGGGACCTAGATTGGTCGATTTGTGGTAGAGTACAATTTCGGTTAAATTGTACTTATGGTTTTGGATTTAAATTTTCACCAGGGTGGTGATGAGGTAAATCTCCTTGGGAGATGAATGGACGTATTTGGCGAGCAAGGTGAAATCCCTCGGTTAAGGGGTGTGCGTGTCAGATTCTCTTCTAGAGAACTATTGTTTTGTGCCTATGTGCGATATAGGTGGTTCTTGCTCGATTATGATGGCGTGATGTACGCGTACGTATGATGCGTGTGCAAATATTCCAAGTGAGTGGAATGTTTCTAAGTATGGTATATACTTGTTGTTTGGGATGGATGGTTAGTGTATTCCGTTAGGATTCACTATGGTGTGGCAGTGCGCGATGTTACACTACTCGTTGATTGAGGCCAAAAGAGCGTATGTAATTGGTGGGTTATGGCCGTTGACTCGGTCCGCTAACTTCACCTTGGGAGTAGTGTTATATCGGCATGGTATAACGTTATCGGGAAATTCGAGTACTGGTGGGGAATGGGAGTACCATTCCTGTGTTGTGATATGGGACGTGAATATCGGGTTGTTCGTATTCACAATATTTTGGGTAGTACGATTGTCCCTTTTGGTTGGACTCATAGTTTGAGGTAGTGAATGTCGGGTTGTTCGGATTCACTAAGGCTCGGTTAGCACGGCCATCCTCGATTATACTATGTGGTGGAGGTAGTGAATATCGGTTTGTGCGTATTCAAGATGACTCGGGTTGTGCGGTCATTTCGTTGTGGGAAATATGGATTGGGTTGGTGAATTTTGGGTTGTTGCGAATTTATTAAGGTTCGGGTTATTTCGAACATCCTCCATATATGTTTAGGCTCGGGTTATTTCGGCCATCTTGGTGTGATTAGTGATGCGATAGCCGTATTTCGCTTACATGTTGTTACGGGTGTGACAATAGCCGATTTTGTACACCTTGGGTTTAGCGTTGCCATATTCGTTTGGGTCGCTAGCGGATTTAGTCGTTTGCTTACGGTTTCTTTTGATAGTTGCGTATTGGTCGTGTTGCGCACTACAAGGGATGATAAGTGGTAAGTGTAATCCGTAAGGATTCATTTTGTTCGGTCTTCATCATTCGGATTGTCGACCTTAGGTTGAGACTTGGTTGCTACTATCGTTGTACTTGGTAAGGGTACGCTAAGGGGATTGATATCTCGATAAGAGATTGGTTGAGTTTTTCCCGATGAGAGGGATTGAGCAAGTTTTAGTGGTCGGATTTGTGGATTTGATCAATCGCGGATGACGATTAGTGTTAAAGGCGGTTCATAGGGAAGAATTTCCTAGAGGGATTGGAAGGACGCGTAATGATTTCATTTATGCTAAGCGTTGTAGTAGTTTTTCGAATATTGTGTGCATTGCATGTCTCGAAATGCGTGCACGTGTGTATTTGATAAGTGGAACAATCTTCTAGATTTATGATAAATGTGGCGAAAGTCGTATTAAAACGTATGTTTGAGGACCATTGAGTGTTGGTCCGGTTGGTTAAGTGATGGAGATCACGAGGACGTGATCCAATTTAAGTGGGGGAGAGTTGTAAGACCCTGTTTCAGTTTCAGTCTGGTTCAATTGATTGGGACGCCGTCCAAGTTGTGGGACGCCGTCCAGTACTGAAGGGTGGGACGCCGTCCAATATTTGGGACTCCGTTCAATTGGTCTGTTGGCCAGCTGTGTAATTTTAAGATTTTAAAAGGGGTATGTTGGTCTTTTCACTTGGTAGCCGGTTTTAAGCCACAAATGGGCATGGTTGAGCTCATTCAACCTTATCCTCACCCAACTTATCCTCTCATCTTCAACCTCAGGTTCTAGAGAGAGAGAAGAGTGAGAAAGCTTGAGAAAAGGAGGAAGAAGCTTGAATCGATCAAAAGCTCGGTTTTAAAGTTGTTCATCTCATTCACGGCTACATTGTGGTAGTATTGGTAAGTTTAAACTCCGAATTTAATTTGTTAGAATTGATATTCAAGTTAGGGTTTGAGCTTGATTTGTTGTGAAACCCTTTTAGATGATGAAGTGGGTGTATGGTGACTAGTTATTCTTGTCACTTGGCGAGTTTTGGGTTGGTTGATGTTTTGGCCATGATTAGGCTTTGATAATGTATATAATCACTAGTGTTTGTGATTATGGAAGTGTTGGAACCCATTTGGGGGTATTTGGTTGACTAATTTTGAAATGGGTCAAAATTAGGGTTTGGTGTCATTTTGGGCAAGTCGAGTGTTTAACACTTGTGTTTGGATTTAATTGGCATATTAGGACCATTTTTACTTGTGTTAGTGATTATTGGTTAGTTTGCGCGCGGTTTGTGCTTTGAAGTGCAATTGGGTCGAAATTGCACTAAGTATCAATTGGGTTGGTTTGTAAATCCACCCTAATTGTATTGTGATAATGGAATAGGTACTTTCCATTGACGTGTTGCGGATTTGTTCGGTTGCATTCATCAAGACGACAAGGTGAGTGTTAATATCCTATGTGCATATGTATGTGTAGGATGGGTGCGGGTTGGGTGAAGTGGTTCTCGGTTATAGAACTCACTTCACATATAGGTGGATTTGATAGACTTGTGTAATAGGTCCAATTGGCATGGTTGTGCATTTAGGTTGACCACCTTTGGCGAGGTGCACACTTCGTGTGTACGGTATCACATGGACTTGTGAAATGGAGTTATATAATCCCGATGTAGTGGGATTGGTATTGAGTTACGGTTGAGTAACCCCGATGATGTGGGTTTTGAGGAGGTAGTGAATCTCGAGTAGTCTGGATTCATGATGACTCGGGTTGTTCGGTCATCTTATTGATGAGGTAGTGAATATCGGGTAGTACGAATTCACTAAGGCACGGGTAGTTCGGCCAACCTCGGTTGTTGGAGTGGTGAAGGAAGTGAATCTCGGGTTGTGCGAATTCACTAAGGCTCGGGTTTTTCGGTGAACCTTCATGGGTTTAAGGTTAAGGGGTTAACCTTGTTGTATTATCGGATGTATTTTGTATATGCGTATATATATTTATTGTATGTTGTAGCTAATCTTGCGGATTTGGCTTGGTGGTACGTTAGGTATAACATTGCTTAGTTATGCTCGGATTGCGGTATGTGTTTACTATTTGTGTGTTGGCGATGCGTATTCATTTTATGCATATATATGTATGTAGTATATTCTCACTCACTAAGCGTTAGCTTACCCTCTCGTTGTTTACATTTTTATAGGTTCGCGTGTTGGCGGCTCGGGTAAGCATGGGGATTAGTAGACTCGCTTTTGGATTGATTAGGATTGGCTAGCGTATCAACAATCACCATGCTCGGTCTATGTTTTGAATTAAACTAAAATGGGTCGAAATGGTCACTTGTGGTAATTTGGGTTGTTGTGGGCCCAGTATTGTAAAGCTCAATTTTTATTGTGAAAAACTCTTAGTTTTAATATTTATAACATGTTGTGAAAACCGTTTAGTTTAAAAGTGTCAGGAAGCGGGTTTTCCGCTCGCGTAAAATTGGAAAACTGATCAGAATTATTTAGTTCATTTGAACGCCGTCCAAAAAGCTTAGACGCCGTCCAGTACTTCAGAACTGGACGCCATCCAGATAGCTGGATTAAACATATAGTGATACCATAGCATTGAATTAAGGATATGTTAGTTTTACTTGCAAAGTGGCATTTAAAAGATTAATGTATAAGTATACATTAATGTCCAATACTTGTACAAGGAAGGAGAAACTCTTGGTTGGGACTTGATGATCACCCTAAGTATGTCTAAATATGTGATGCCCCGTACAAAACCACGGTGTACGAATCATCAACAACAGGATCATTATAAGGTCAAATACTATATGCGGTTTCAAAAGAAGTTTGCATTCATGAATAAAGGTGATGTCTTAACCAACATCAAATATCTTACAACAAAAGTATGCTTCAATGAACAGAAGCAATTAGTAAAAGTACGTGACCCAATGGTCGTTACAAATCATTGTTTCAAAAGGTAACATAGTTTGAATGCAAATAAAACGTTTCATGCGGTTACAACTCTAACAAGCGCAGCGGGTGTCTACAAGGCATGAATAGTACAACAGCGGAAGCAAGCAACCTTAAGCACCTGAGAAAAACATGATTAAAAACGTCAACACAAAGGTTGGTGAGCTATAGTTTAAGTATAACAGTATGTAAGGTAGGCCACGAGATTTCAGTGCTTCAAAGAACGTTTCAAAATAGTATGTAAAGTATATGTATAACCGTGGGCACTTGGTAACTAACTTAACGTTTATCACCCCATAAAAGTACACTTGGCGAGTGCGTATGTTTACGAAGTATTAAACACCCGTTAAATGCTAGCGCTACTATCTATGGATCCATATCTAAGATTCGCGTTCACCGGTTCAAAGACCAATGACTAAACGTTACCGAGCTAAGGGGAAAGTTTATGCCGTTGTATAACCCACACATATAGAAAGTTTAAGTACTCGTGCCTAGTATGTAAAATGTAAAATGCGCATGTATTCTCAGTTCCCAAAATAGTTAAAGTAAAAAGGGATGCTATAACTCACAGTGAAAAAGTAGTAGTAAAGTTGACTAGGGAAAAGTAAGCAAGTATGTAGGTCAGGAAAGTTCTCAACCTAAGTCAAAAGTTACTAAGTTAGTAAATCGTTCCCAAAGGTTTAAATGTATGTAAATTAGGTCTTAAGTATTATCATCGTTCATCATCAAACAAAAAGTATGAAGTAAGTTTCATTCTAGAAAAGAGTTTAAAACAAAGGCTGACTTCGATCAGTCACCACGGCCTCTATACAAACTGAATTGAGGTGGAACCAGTGGCCATGGATCCGTATATGAGTCCTTTAGTTGCTTTAAAAATTCCAGAATCAAACTCGTGTTTGTTTGACCGTGGCGACGGTTTAAGTGCGAGTAGGTCAGAATTTTTCAGCACAACGTTAAAAGGACATAGTGACGTTCGGAGGGCCATAGATCCTAAACCGTAACTCAGATTAAGACGAGTCTTGAATGAAAAATTATCTACTCGAACAGAGCTAACTGAAAATCAACTTTACAGTAGCCCAGGTATTCTGTTCAGTTCCAGAAAACAGTAAACAGTGTGTTCCAGTGGGTTTTTGGTGCTTGATGTTCATCACGGTTCTCATCCTTGATGCATATAGCTTCAAGTGTAAAACTCGTTGATGTGTTTGCATCATCCTTACCAAGTTTTAACCATAATAATACAAGTGTAAGTCTAAGATAAGTAGCACAACTCAATTAAGTGTTGCAAGTAGTTTGATGAACCAAAGTTACATCAAGATCTTAGATCCGACACATACATGAACTCTAAAAGTAATATTAAACTACAAACTTGAAAGTAAACTCAATAATCAAGATCTTTAAGTTGTAAAACATAGTTCTTAGTTAGATCTTGAAGATCCAAGACCCAAAAGTCTAGATCTAAAGTTACTAAGTTAAATCCTAAGTCATAACACTTGAATCTTTACTTTAATGAAACCATAAGTTATGAAACTTAGATTTTCAACTAGTAAAGTGTATGTAAGCTTGTAAGCTCTTGTTTACAACAAAATAAGTAGACCATAAGTTATATAAACTTAGATCCAACACAAGTATATGAAGTTATAACTAGAAAGTTATACTTCCATGTTCTTGAACTTATAAAGTTAACTTTTTAGTTTCAAGAAGTATGAGATCAAGATTAACTTGTAATACTTGACCATATAAACAACAAACACGAATTCAAACATGCACAAAATGAAGAAATAAACTAAGTTTACAAGTAACAAGTTCTTGGTTGTTCATACTTTAAAGATTCAAGCCAAGGCTTTAATCTTTAAGAAAGTAAACCTTAAGTTTACATCATGAATACAAGTAATGATTTTTACAACTCATGAACTTTCTTTCAAAATATTAAATGTAGAACCATAACTAGAGAGTTTAGGTTCTTGTTTGTTCTTAAAATGACAAGATAATATGAAGAATAAACTAGGTAGTTTGATTCTTAGCAACAACAAACAACAAACTAACAAAGTAAGTAATTAAACAACAACAAAGAACAAGTATTAAAAGAAGCAAATGATGATGATGATGTATGTAAGGTTTCGGTTTTAAGACAAGAAAAGGAAGAACATAAAGCTTATTACTTACAAGGTTAGAGAGAAAAGAGAGTAAAAGAAATTGCAAGTAAATGTGTGTGTGTAAAAGTGAGATGAATACAAGTAATAAGTAATCAAAATTTGAAACAAAACCACCCGTGCACACCACCTAGGCCGACGGTTTTCTCACAAAAAGGGGGAGGGAAAAGTGCACTAGTTACATGCATGTATTTGTGAAGATGCCATCTAAAAATGGTAATAAAGCAAGCTTGCATGGGAAAGGTGTGTAAGTGTATAAGTAACTAGTCTCCTTACAAGAAAATTACTCTAGTTAAGCCTTAAGTGTAATACTTACATGAAAGATGGGCTAAATAGTCCAATAAGTGTGTAGGGTGGGCTTCCAAGTCCAATAACATGTATCCATTAATTAAAGCCCAAGTCTTAAGCAAGTAAGCAACAATGGATCAAATAAAGCCCAAGTAATTAACTACTAACCTCAGTTAATTAAAATGATTAATAATAAATAATCATGAATGTAAATAATATTTGAAAATATTATTCGTGAAAAGTACGCGTGTCACAAAGACGTGTCGGGCCATGTAAAGTCAAGTATGATAACAAGTAAACGCATAAAAATACATTTATTAAATCACAAGTATTAATAGTAAATATTAATAATAAACGTTGGAAAATTTAGGGTCGTTACATTACCCACCTGTTAAAGAAAATT
Organism: Rutidosis leptorrhynchoides; assembly: GCF_046630445.1. Classification (NCBI taxonomy): domain Eukaryota; kingdom Viridiplantae; phylum Streptophyta; class Magnoliopsida; order Asterales; family Asteraceae; genus Rutidosis; species Rutidosis leptorrhynchoides. The sequence goes on from NC_092343.1 coordinate 209,623,572, forward strand.
TCGTCCCAAAATTTTAAGCTGAGGTAGATGGAGGAGTTGGGAAAAGGTGAGGATACTTCTGCATCATTTGATCCTCTCGTTCCCAGGTAAACTCAGGTCCTCGTTTGGCATTCCATCGTACTCGGACGATCGGAATCTTGTTATGTTTCAAAGTTTTGACCTCACGGTCCATAATTTCGACAGGCTCTTCCACGAAGTGAAGTTTGTCATCAATTGTCCTCCAAAGGTATGACATGTTCTGGTTCAGCAAGACACTTCTTCAAATTCGATACATGAAAGGTAGGATGAACAAAACTTAATTGAGTTGGAAGATCCAAACGGTAAGCAACGGGTCTAACACGCTCCAAGATTTTGAAAGGACAAATGTATTGCGGGTTTAACTTTCCACGTTTTCCAAAACGGATCACACCTTTCCAAGGTGCGACCTTCAACATTACACGGTCACCCACGTTGAATTCAAAGTCTTTACGTTTAGGGTCTGTATAACTCTTTTGGCGGTCACGGGCCGTCTTAAGTATCGCTTGAATCTGAGCAATCTTCTCCGTTGTTTCATGGACTATCTTGGGTCCGGTGATTTGCGTTTCGCCTACATCGGCCCAACAAATAGGAGATCGGCACTTGTGGCCATACAATGCTTCAAAAGGAGAGGCATTAATACTCGAATGATAACTGTTGTTCTAAGAGAATTCGGCGAGTGGCAAATGCCTTTCCCAGGCCTTTCCAAAATCGATAACACATGCACGCAACATGTTCTCCAAAGTCTGAATCGTGCTTTCACTTTACCCATCGGTCTGTGGGTGATATGCAGTGCTCATGTCGAGACGTGTTCCCAAGGCTTCTTGCAAAGAACGCCAAAATCTGGAAGCAAAACGGGGATCGCGATCTGAGATGATCCATAAAGGTATACCATGACGAGATACAACCTCTTTGATGTATAGTTGAGCGAGTCTCTCCATCGTATCCGTTTCCTTCATAGCTAGGAAGTGTGCAGATTTGGTAAGACGATCAACGATAACCCAAATGGTATCGTATCCGCCCACCGTCTTTGGTAGCTTTGTAATGAAATCCATTGTTATCCTTTCCCACTTCCATTGCGGGATTTTCGGTTGTTGAAGTAATCCAGAGGGCCTCTGATGCTCGGCCTTAACTTTTGAGCAAGTCAAACACTTACAAACATACGTTGCAACATCTTTCTTAAGATTCAGCAACCAATACTGTTCCTTAAGATCATGGTACATTTTGCCCGCTCTGGGATGAATCGAATATCTCGACTTGTGGGCTTCATCTAGTATAAGGTTCCGTAGATCTCCATAATGGGGTACCCAAATTCTTCCAGCATAGCATCGAGTCTAGTCTCCTTAATTTCAAATCGAGAAACGAGAATGTTCAAGTATTCCTGAGATATATTTTCCTCCTTAAGAGCCTCATCTTGCACTGCTCGGATCTGGCTGTTGAGATTCGAATGAATGGTGATGTTCAGTGCCTGAACACGAAGAGGCGCCATCCTCTCCTTTCGGCTCAAAGCGTCAGCTACAACATTGGCCTTGCCAGGGTGATAACGAAGTTCACAATCATAGTCGTTCAGCGTCTCGATCCATCAACGCTGTCTCATATTCAGTTGCTTCTGATCGAAGATGTGTTGGAGGCTTTTATGATCGGTGAAAATAGTGTTCTTTATTCCATAAATATAGTGTCTCCACAGTTTTAATGCAAAGACAACAACTCCAAGCTCGAGATCGTGCGTTGTGTAATTTCGTTCTTCAATCTTCAGTTGACGAGAGGCGTAAGCGATAACCTTTGTGCATTGCATCAGTACACAACCAAAAACACTTTTCGAAGCATCGCAATAAACGACGAAATCGTCACTGGCTTCAGGAAGTGATAAGATAGGTGCGATGGTTAACTTCTTTTTCAAGGTTTGAAATGCAGATTCCTGTTCGGGTTCCCAAATGAACTTCTTCCCTTTGTGAGTCAGCGCGGTTAAAGGATGCGCAATCAGAGAGAAACCTTCAATAAATCTTCGGTAGTAACCAGCGAGGCCTAAAAATTGGCGGATATGAGTTGGAGTAGTGGGGGTCTCCCACTTGCTGATAGCTTCAATCTTGGCGGGGTCAACTTTGATACCCTGGTCGCTCACAACATGACCCAGAAATTGGACTTCCTTCCACCAAAATTCACACTTGGAGAATTTCGCATAAAGTTGCTCTTGTCTCAAGAGTTCAAGCACTAATTGAAGATGTTGCTCATGCTCTTCTTCACTCTTGGAGTAGATGAGGATATCATCTATGAAGATGATAACGAACTTATCCAGGTATGGCTTGCAGACACGATTCATGAGATCCATGAACACGGTAGGTGCGTTGGTTAAACCAAATGGCATCACGAGAAACTCATAATGACCATAACGAGTTCTGAATGCAGTCTTTATCACATCGCTCTCTTTCACCCTCAACTGGTGATAACCGGATCGTAAATCGATCTTAGAGTAAACCCTCGATCCTTGTAGTTGATCAAAAAGATCGTCAATACGGGGAAGAGGATACCGATTCTTGATCGTCAATTTGTTGAGTTCACGGTAGTCGATACACATGCGGAAGGATCCATCCTTCTTCTTCACAAACAAAACAGGTGCGCCCCAAGGCGAGAAACTTGGTTGGATAAATCCACGGTCTAGTAGTTCTTGTAATTGGCTCTGAAACTATTGCATTTTGGAAGGTGCGAGTCGATAAGGTGCGCGAGCTACAGGTGCAGCTCCTGGCACTAAGTCGACCTAAAACTCTACTGCTCTCGGTGGCGGTAATCCAGGCAATTCTTCAGGAAAGACATCGGAAAACTCGTTCACAATTCGTTCGTCCTCTATGCTCTTCACCTCAGTTTCTAAGGTTTTCACATGTGCTAGAACAGCAAGACGTCCCTTCTTCATGATCTTTTACACTTTCATGCAACTAATGAGAATCAGTTTCGAGCTACATCTCTCTCCGTAAATAATCAGTGGCTCACCATCTATGTGTGGTATACGAAGAGCTTTATCTCTACAGATAATGTCGGCCCTTATCTTGGTCAACCAGTCCATACCGACAATAACATCAAAGCTTCCCAACTTAATGGGTATCAAGTCAATCTCGAAATCCACACCAGCTATGTTGATAATAGCTCCTCGGCTAATTTGGTCAACTTTCTAAAGTTTTCCATTGGCTACCTCTACAAGCATACTCTCCTTCAAAGGAACTAACGACCAATTTATCTTATCGCAAAAGTGTCTACATACATAACTTCTATCGGTACCAGTATCAAATAGGACATAAGCTAATAAATTGTTGATAGTGAATATACCTGTGACCAAGTCGGGGTTCTCACGAGCATCCCTTGCATTTACATCGAAAGCTCTGCCACGCGGTAGTCCACCGTCCTTTCACTTATTGGGACACTCATTTCTGAAGTGGCCCGTTTATCCGCATTCATAACATTTTCTCGGTCCATTGGGGTTCGGCTTCCCAGTCATGGTGGTGATCTTGCAGTCCCTGCCAATATGCCCGGTCTTTTTGCATTTTTCACAAACAACGTTACAGTACCCGGTATGATGCTTGTAGCACCTCTTGCACTGTGGTAGAGTACCCTTGTAGTTAGGGTTCGAGTTGGTATTCGGATTGGGATTTCCACCGTTGTTGTTTCCTTTGAAACCCTCATGTCGCTTCGCTGGGTTTTGATCATAGGCTCTACCCTTGTTGTTATCCCACTTTCGCTTATCACTACTACCCGCTTCGGACTTAGCCCTTTCCGGTTCATCGATGATGATTTGGTTCATTAAAGTGTGTGCCATGCGCATTGCTTCCGGGACATTGGGTGGCTTAGACGAGGTGACATTTCCCTTAACCATGGTAGGACACATCAGGGCTAATTCTAGATACCTACGGTTGTAACCATCGAGATCATTTCCCATAACCTTCAACTGCATAAACTCAATCTCCATTTTCTGGATCTCGGTCCTAGGGCAATACTCTTCAATTTGGGCCCCTTTGAATTTCTCCCATGAGGTAGCAAACGCCTCATCAATACCCTTTGCTTGTGCCTTTATAGCTTTAACCCTTATGCATAAAATCCTAACTTGCAAGGGAGAATATGTGGATGATTAGTACGAAGCTAAGTGAATGAAACAACTTAACAGATACAAGCATAGAACATTAAGCTATAGTATAACTGCATATACACAGCAATTACATCAATCACAAGGAGACCAGCGGTTTGGCCTGACCTGCAACCACTAGCTGATTGGGATAGAGTTTACCAATAGTTCTTGTTACTACATACTTAGTATAGTGATCCACACACAACGCATGAGTCATTTAAAGCTATACTACACAAACAGTAACAGTTGAACCCAACCTCACAATTCAAGCTTGACCACTTTTGTCCAACCTCACAATTCAAGGTGACAGCCCGACAATCACAATGTACACATAATCATATATACACTTTATAGTATATTCAACAATAACATAATCAAGTCGGGCCAAACATGGCAATAGTAGCATAACTTGCTATTTTATAAGAATATCCAAAAGGATAGTTCCACTCACCTGATATCTGCAAGAACTCAGAATTCTAATATTACTAAGCCTTTTCTTTATCTTTATTAACCGAGGATATCATATTCCATGTTAGCTTATCCTTTCCGACCATATTCAATAGCAAAACAACAGTCAAACAATTAGATTACAACAACGCAACATTTGGGTTAAGATTGCACCTGACCCAATACAAACATAGTCATTCGTACTATCAGCTCTTTATTCGTACGGATGAGGTTTCATCCGTACAAATCACATATTGGGTTAAACCATTTTGTCACAATATCGTTCGTACAATCCAAAAGTCATTCTTACAGTTCGTTTGTACAAGTCAAGATCTCATCCATACGGATGAGAATGTCATCCACGTGGAAGATCATAGTTCATCTGCATGGATTACATTGTCATCTGCGTGGAAGCTGTTGGATCATCCACACGGATGACAATGTCATCCGCACAGATTACCATTGTTATCTGCACGTATGACAATGTCATATGTGTAGTTGCCGAAGAACTGCAGCAATAACCTTTTTACGGGTTTTAAACCAAAATCATGATTTCTTATTGTTTTGGTAGATACATGTTTACCTTGATCGAATATTAAAATCAAGGAGATTTAAGTCCAGTAATTGATTTAAACGATTATGCAAGAATGAAGAGATCAAGGGTTTATGATATTAAATGTAAAGGTGCATTTTGGTTCAAATTTTCCAAAGGGGGAATGGTACCAGAATCGGGCATTATATATGCCATGGGTTCTTCAAGGGAAGGAAACTCCTTCCCCGTAACACACGGTGTAACACCCCGCCAAAATCCACTTGAGGGAATGTTAATCATCGGTCTCACAGTAACGGTTACACCCTCTATATGAGATATTTTCAGAAGTATTCGCATTTATTATTTAAAAAGTTTCTAATACAAAGAAAATGACTCAAAAACCAATACATTACACTTATTGAAAATAGAGTATTAAATGTTTTAAATGCGAAGAATCAAAGTTTAAAAAAAAAAATACCGGATCACCAGCATGCAACCTCTAAGCAAATAGCGGAAGAAAAATCATCTAGTACATGAGAAGAAGACATGCTAAAAGGTCAACACAACAGCTGGTGAGTTATAGGTTTAGTTTCACAGCAGTAATAAAGATAGACCATAATAGTTTCATAGTCCAAAAGTTTGTAGACAACGTAATCTCATTTTTTCAAATCTTTGTAGACAACAAAGTGTCTAAGTTTAAATCTTTTATAGATAACAAAATTTTATTTTTCAAGTTTTTTGTAGAGAACATCATGTCAGGTTTCAAATGTTTGTAGATAATACCATTACATGTTTCAAATGTTTGTAAATCATGATATTTATCAACCATAGTTTCTAAAGTGTATGTATTTCCTGAGCACTCAAAATATGAAGGTTAACCAATACATAGCAAACTATGCAATCCTTTACCCTATACTTTTGTATACACTGACTAAGTGTATAGTTTACGAAGTAATAAGCACCATAGTATGTAGCAGTGAGGCTATCAAACCTAACAAATTTATCCTTATGATTCGCGGTTACATAAGTAATTTAACATATTTGAGCTATGGAATTTTTAGTTTAAACTCATGCAGTACGTAGTTTTAAGAAGGAGATTTTGTTGTTGTTTCGATTATTCTACTTGTCATTGTGATCATTTTCATCCAAACAAGGTACAATTTCATTCACTTAATCTCAAGTTATATTAGGTTTTTGAAATCCCAAGATAGAATAGGGTCAAATGGGTTTCTTTGGTTTGAAATACTTAATTGGAACAGGTTATTCGGAAGTATTAGCATCTATTCCAATTGGTTTTTCAATCATTGGAGTGTTTTGAGTCGGATTTTGTGTTTGAAAAACCCATCAGACCTGAAAAACACAATCGTATGATTGCACACTACAACCTTCCGGTTCCACAATGCATCTGGGTTATTCTCGGCGTATCCTCGTGGTTAAAGAATCTTAATGTTTTTCTAATTTTATTGTGTAACCATGTGAGTTGGTACTACATCCATTGGGTTACAGGTGTAACCGTGTGTTCACAGCCTGTATCTGTACGGTTTCAATGACAAAACCCTAATTTCAAATTTTTTGTCTAAATGTTGGTTTTTGCAATATCTAACATTTATATTCAGATTCATTATGTCTGGAACTCCTTCGTTTGTTGCACCCAACACTGTATCAACCGGTTCTACTGGATCTAGTTCCAGTAGTGGTGCACAAAGAGCTGCTGCTGATACACGACCCATGACCAAGAGGGTCACTAAGTCTCATTCTAAGAAGGCCTTGAAGCACAACAATGAGCTTCAAGTCGGCAAAAACAACAACATGTTGGCTAATCTGAACAAGAGTGAGTTGTTAAGTGACTATCTGGGGATGATGTACTTTATCACTCGTTCTAGAATCTATAAGGCCATTACTTATGATGTGCCTTCTTATGTGTCTCATCAAAGAGAGTTCTGGAAGAATGCTAAGTTGTCCAAGACTCAAGAAGGTGACCGCCGGGTGGATGTGATTGAGAGTGTGGTTCAGGGTAGACCGGTGGTTGTTACTGAGAGTCATTTCAGGAGACTCTGGGTTTTAATGAAACACATGAGATGAAAATCAAGCTCAACATAGGTCTAGTTAAGGTCTGTTTGAATAGGTGTAAGTGTACGGGGGAGATTACGAAATCTAAGATGTGGAAGTCAGGTTTCTGTCCTATTTTCAAATATCTGGCTCACGTGATCTTGCACTGTTTGAGCTCTAGAATAGAAGGTTATGAAGAATTAAACACTGTCATGCAATCGGTGATTGTTGTGCTGATCTTGAACATTCCGTTTAATTTTTTGGGAACGGTCTTTGATTACGTGGTGGAGAACATGAAGTTCAAATGTGATCCGTACCTTATCTATCCTCGATTTTTTCAGCTGATTATTAATTCTCAACATGTTGGGTTGACTAGGGATCCCAAGGATCTTATTAAGTTGCATATCATGACCGACAAGGCTGTGAGGTGCTTGAGATTCTACAAGGGGAAGGACACACCCCCTAATAGAATATTATTCGATCATCTGATCAAACTAGACTATGTTGCTCCAGAGAACAAGAAGTGGAGACATGACGATAGTGACTATGATGATGAGGATGTTGCATTGATTCTTCCTGAGTCTAATGAAGAAGATGTTAACGAGGTAGTTGTTGGGTATGAGTCAGTGCCTAATGTAGATGAGGTTGAGGAGTTTGGAAGAGGATATAGGTGTTGATGAACATGGTGATATTTTGTTGTCACTAAAGAGTAAGGAAGTGGCTACAGTTATGATACTGAACTAATTAGAGCTAGACAGAAGAGGTCACGATATGTTGTCAAGAAGAAAAGTGATGTGTCTTCTTCTTCTACTCAAAATACACAATCCTCACAACTAACACCGCCTGCACAAGCAATTCAACCAACTTCACCACACCAACAAGCTCCAACACAATCTTAAACTGGAGGTCCAACAGCTTTAATCGTTCCTTCTTCGGGTATATATTCTAATTTGGCTGACAAGGTTTATAATTTACAATCCACGGTATTGTCTCTTGTTTCTAAGTGTGATAAACTGAAGTCAACCAACAAAGAAAAGAACAAGACGGTTGAAGAGTTGCAAGATAAAGTTGATCGATTTACCTCTGAGTTAGAGAAGTCTAAGAAAGAAACTGGAGATGTTAAGAAGCTTTCAAAGGTACAAAACAAACGAATTTAGCGTTTGAATCATTGTGAGAGAAGTTTTAAAGATACTGACAGCGATGATGACACTGTTAGGTTGAAAAACATTGAAGATGATCTTGTGTCAACCGAAAGTGAGGCGTCTTCTTGTTCAAGCTCTTCGTCTGATGGTCCTAAGAACGTAAGTCAAATTCAAGAGATACATTTTCCTAAACCTGTTTCCGTTGATATTTGTAGGTTAACATTCTATTTGGAAAATCAAGGTATAATGATCAACCTGTTGAACTGTGATGTTAAAAAGGGAGAAATTGTACATACTATGAGTGATGAAGAGATAGCTAGGATGTTTGGTATTGATGTTGAGCAGTTGATAGAGATGAAATAGCACCAAATACTTCGGGAACAAGTGTAAATAGACATAATGAGGATGATGGTGTATAAGAGGTTATTATATAAGATGCGTAAGATGACGAGAATTCACCGAATGAGAATGTTGGAGAAGAGTTGCCATAGTTACTGATCTTTTCATGAAACAGAGTGATGAATTGTTAAATCATAAGGTAGACGAAAAGTATGCTACTGAATAGGTTGGTAAATCATCAGGAAAAAACAAAGATAATGCAAATGTTGATGAGTTGAATAAACAAAGTAAACAAGAATGGAGAGAATATCAGAAGAACATGATGAAGTCCTGGATTGTTAAGCCGCCACTTGAACCCAAGTATAAAATATTTTATGATCGAACGGGTAAAGTGATTGGTGGTAAAATTTTGAGTTGGGCATTTTTCAAGGACTTAGACTGTTTTCGAGTTTGAAGGGAAAACGTTGTTGATTACGTCTAGTATGATGTTGATTTCAAGACGCTGCCGTATTTTGAGATGTTGGAACTGGCTCGTTTGAAATTACCTTACAGTGAAAGAGACGGTTGGGGTCATTGGATGCAAGATAGGATAAAGAAGGAAGTCAAATATGGTTGGTCGGTATTGGCTCCACAGTTTCTGAAAATCACGTATAAAACTGATACTGAAACTGGGCAAAGGATAAAAAAATTTCGGTATAAGCCTGCGAGGACTATAAAGTATGCTCCTGTTCACAAAATGCCACAAAAAATTGGTAAGAAATTTAAATGGTGGTACTATGACTACCGAATAGAGGAAGCAGTGATAATCCTGGAATCTGAGAAAGAGCTGAATCGGATAAGGATATTCTTTCCAAGGTGGATCAGGAATATGTGTAAAGCTGATATCAATGTGTTAAAAAGACAACTAATATTTCATGAGCTGCACAAAATGGCGCAGGCCATTTAATTCAACCGTGCAGTCCGTACTTGTTATGCTTATGATTTATGTATTTAAAGTTTATCTTTTCAATTTCAGCTGGTTTTTGTAATGAACTAGGTCTTGGGTGAGTTTGTTAGTGCATAATGTAAGTTCCTAGTTCATTATGATGTATTCGTAAGTGCTATGGACATTGTAAGTACTTTGGATAATTGTATGTTGGTTTGTTACGTTTTCTACTTGGATTACAATCAATTGTATGCATTTATTGTTAACTTACAATCTGTCTGTGTAACCGTTCCGTACGAATACAAGTACAACCACACTGTTGCATGCTATAACCGCACGGTTACAAGTGCAGACCCTATATACTGAGGATTTCAGGTTCATTGTTGAGGTTACAAACCTTTTCACAACCCTAGCTGTTTAGAACATCCTCTGCAGGTCTAGCACTCATCAAGGTCGATCTATAACGTTTACAAGTCATATTTAATCAATAGATCAAGTTTGTTTAAGGTGTTTTTGATACAAAACTCAATATCGAGTTTTCCGCACTCGATAATGTTGATTTGGTCGATTAATACTCTTTATTCGATCCAACAATAGCATTTGACGGTATGTATTCTAGTTGGAGTATTCATTCGTATCCCATGTCGTCTGAATTTTTGTGAGTGTCATGTTTAGATTTAGTTGGAATTTTTTGGGTGCAGTGTTTGCCTTGTGCTAATTTTTTTTTTTTGGGTTTTATGGTTTTGTTGCCAGGTTGGTTTTCGTTGTTAGGTGGATTGTATTCGTTGTTGCTAGCTTTTTGCTAGTGTTTTTTTTTTTTTTTTCTTAATATGCCAGCCTTTAAAAAATGAACTTGAAAAATGATCTTATGATCGACTTTATCATCATACTATTGTTCCTAGCATAGATGTTATGATCCCACATACGATCATATGACCGATCATTTGCTCAAAACGATCTTATATCCAAGGACTATTTTTCTAAGATGAGATCCTAATAGCCAAGGACTAGGATCGCGATTTGAATAACTAAGGAGTAATAAAATTAACTAGCAAGTGTAGGTAGTATGTAGACAGGTTCATTAGGCAGATTTATATTAATGCTCACATGGAATTAAAGATTTAGTCTACACGCTTACTGCTTCTTACAGCTTTAATTAGATTATTTTGATCATGCTCTACAATTAAACGCTTTAAATAGTGTTCTCTCTTGCTTGACTTTCTGCAAAGTATTATTATTATTTATACTTTATAATATTTATATGATTCAAAAAGTAAGGATTTGTCTTGCGTAGGTTTTAAACATTTGTTAAGGCGTGTTTGATATGTTGATAACATGTGTCTGTCTATATTCGTTTATATTGTGTTACTTAGATTCCTCATACATGCAACCATAGAGACTTTGTGAGTATAATAACAATATTTAACATGTTTGTAAAGGAAGTTATATGTTGTATTTCTTGTGTCATGTTACAAAACTTACGCGACCAAACACGATCAAATGTACAGGAACAAGAATAGACATATAGTTAGAGAAACAAAAGAAGTTCTCTTAAGGAACTAATAGTTATTATCTTTCACAAAAACAGAAATATATTATTAAATATCACGCCAGGAGTCGAGGGTCCAACACATGTGGAACCACTCATCCGATCATATCCGAAACACATGCCGAGATCAGGGCCGTCTCACTAATTTCGGAAGCCATGTTCGAAACTTAAAAAGGACCCCTATAAATGTTAAGTTTTTCAATACGTATAATATATAATACTTTGGTAGCGTAATCAATAGAATTAAAAAATTTCACAACAACCGTTGCAGAGTGTTATTCTCAAATAGTTGTCAACCCGTTATAGTTACAGTATTGTTT